>NW_027286315.1:20000-597974 GCF_022747635.1 Hetaerina americana
ATGCAATTATATATTCATTAAAATTACCGCGCCAACTATTCTATTCCGCAAGATTGGTCGCATTATGTAAATGCTATGGACAGTTTGCAGTACCTTTCTTGATATTTTAAGAAACTTTGAACGGTAAAGTTTCCCATATGTTTCCCATGTGTTGATTTGTGTCTAAATGTCTCATAAAACTGTTATGTTCAATCTTAGTAATCCCATAATAATTGTCAGCGCTACAAAAGATCGTTTTGTGAAAAATCGAAATGTTTCTCTTTAAAATGTCATAAAAAATTAAAATGGAGGCCATTTAGTTCTGCTTTGCGATTCATCAAAATATATGCTCTTTTAATGTCACCTTAATATGTTAAATAAGCATTTTTGGCGATCGAATACAATATGATACGATAGGGTGTGTTCCGTCTCCCAATCAGTCGCCATAAATCTTTGTACGTACACTATTGAAAGTGATATAATATATAGATAATGGATGCGACAGTAAAACTATTACTACTCATTGTGGTAAATCAATTTAAATTTTAGTAATGTGTGAAATATATGCTATGTCAATTTGCGTTAAAAAAGATAGTTTGAGAGGAGAACGTTATCAGAAACAATTTCACGAATACTTCGAAAAAAAATGTACTGTGTTAAGTCTCTTTAAAATAATGCCAATTTTAGAAAGCCGATGCAGGCGGGACAAAAGTTAATAGCACGAATCTTGGCAGAGCCTGAGGTAAAGATTTTGCATCAATATTTTTTTGTACGATCCTGGGTCTGTAGCGAGAACTCCTCTTGCCTAGTGACTTTAAGACGATTAACCGAACACATTTTTTTTAAGAATATGCGATGGTATGGTAACTGCTTAGCTTATCAAAAGTATTAGATAGAGGATGTGGAGCTATTGGCTATTGAACAAGTTGTCACAAGGAAGAAAATCCTAGAGCCAATAAAAATAATGAAGAAGAACTCCAATACCGGTATTTCGGTCACCAGATGACCATCTTTAGATCATAACACCACATTTATACAAATCGGGTTTTTACGAAATAACTTGCTCACACTGCCAACTCTCCTAAATTGGACAGACAAAACCTAATCCCAAAATCAGAATTAAGGAACACATAGCACACTTTAAGAACGGACGTTTCAAAAGATCAGCTGTCGCCGAACACATTTTTGAAACTGAACACTCCATCAGTCCAAACGACTCAACATTATTAAAACCGATACAACACAATAAACTCGATTCCTGTGAGAGTTTACACTTTCACTTAAACAAGAATAAACTTATGAACAATGAACCAGGAATCATAAACAATTCACTTTTTAACTTCGTAAGTCAATTCAAAAATAGGCAGCCCCCTTCTAATAGCCACCACTCTTCCCCCACTCCTTCCCACTTGACCTCAACAAACTCCCCCTCACCTACGGACCGTGACTTAAACCCTCCCCCCTTTCCCTCCATGTATATATACCTCACCCCCGACCTGAACACCCACTTCACCTTGGACAGTGCCTAGTGTATAGTCATCTTCCAAGTTCAAGTTCCCATTCGATTCGCTCCCCGTAGATGGTCACCTGGTGACCAAAATACCGGTATTGGAGTTCTTCTTCATTATTTTTATTGGCTATGGGATTTCCTTCCTTGTGACAAAATTATTAGATGTTCTAGTTTTGTGATCACTCAGTTAAATGGTTAAATTACAGATTACGGTATATCTTATGCATAAAATGGAGGGATGACTCTTTGGCGATCCTAGCGCGTTACTACCCGCTGTCATTTACCCTCGTTGTGGCTGGCAGGTTGCCGTGAATAAATGAAAACCCAGGATGTTTTCCGAAAGGGTAAATCCTGATACACACATTACGCCGTAAATTCTTGTACGAGGGTCATCCGGAAAGTAGTACCCGTTCGTGAAATAAAGACACAAAAGTAAATATTAACAAACATAAAAAATTTTATTTGAAAGAGGATACTTTAGACTACTTCTCAACATAATCTCCAAGCAAATTAAGGCATTTGTCATAACGTGTGACAAGTTTCTGTATTCCTGCTGCATAGTCCTTCGCCGCCAGCTCATTGAGATACGCGAGGGACCCATCTTGCACAAATTTTTGCATAATGCAGATGGTGTTTAACAATTTCATGAACAATTGTTCGAGAAACATTGGGAAAATGCTCACAGATGTCATCAATTGTGACGCGCCGATCGTTCCTCACGAATTCGTCAACTGAGCTCACCAGTTGGTCTGTAATGACAGACGGTCTCCCCGAACGCTCATCGTCGTGTGTGTTCCCCCTCCTCATGTTGAAGTTGCGACACCACCGCCGAACAGACGACTCGTCCATTACATTGTCTCCATACACCTCCTTTAATTGGCGATGAATATCACATAGGCGAACGTTTCTTGCATTGAGGAATTTAATCACTGCCCTCACTTCACAACTGGCGGCGTTCTCAATTTTTTTAAACATTGTAAACAATCACAGAAACAACACAGGCAATGCTAGCGTCACGCAACTTGGCTCAGAGAAGGCAGACAAGCCACTGAAGCTATCTGACCTCGTCCAGCGGCTACTCGCGTCGTCAGCACTTCATGCGGCACGAACGGGTACTACTTTCCGGATGACCCTCGTAATTTCGATTTCGGAAGAAAATAATATTCCAGTGGACGCGATTTTTCTTCACTTCATAAAGGCATTTTATGAATTATTTTCTTACAAACAACCCACAAACCTAAAAAGGTATGGCATAAATGAAATATCCAGGACTGGATTATACACTTAAAGAATGGCCGCGAAGGGGGGGAGGGGGTGTGGTCTTAGATGACATTAACTCAAATGTAATCGAAATCACTTCAGACATCTCCCGGGGAAGTGTTATCGGACCTCTTTCATTCCTTCATATACATCTACTTAATACCCCGCAAGCCGCCGTAAGGGCGTGTGGCGGGGGGTGTTAGAACACCACCCGTTATTTAGAAAGGAAAAAAAAAACCCCATGCTAGCACCACAAATTCATACATCCTCAAAAAAACATGGGATACATTCATGCAAGAACACTTACACCCCCCCCCCACACACACATGCAAACACTCAAACTACATCTTATATACACATGCACCTAAAGGTATACCTAACAGCTTTGCGGTGTTTAACTTTGCTCCGAATTGTAAATTCAATGATTTAGGTATTTCTAAAGTTACTTGGGTTTCTTACTATAATGATTTCTGATTGTTCGGGGAAAGAATGAGTATTTGTACCTATCTGTCCTGGAATCTATCTCCCTTAGTTTATCTTTGTAGTCTGATCTACCTAAGTAGTGTGGGGCCATTATAATCCCTTCAATACCATAGTTAAACTCGTTTGTTCTGAACCTTTCTAGAAGTCTAAGCCTCGCTTGTTCTCTCCGCACTTCAAGTGGTTCCCAGCCTAATTCCCCTAAGAGACCTGTCACACTTGTGTTCTTATCATAACAATTTTTAACGAATCTAGCGGATTTTCTCTGGGCTTTATATAATTCTTTTTGCCAAGTTTTCTCCCAAGGATCCCAAATACTTGCGGCATATTCCAAATGAGGTCGAACTAGAGCAAAATAACACCTCTCTTTAACTTTCTCATTACATTTCCCCGCCACCCGTTTTATGAAGCCAAGTTTCTTTAAAGCTAATCCGCATATTGTCCTGATATGTGCTCCCCATGAAAGGTGTGGTGTTAGAACAACCCCCAAATATTTCACTTGATCGGCCGTAGTTAGTACTGAACTCTCTATTTTGTAGTTTATATCCTGTTCATCGCTTCCTCTGTTCCAAAATTTCAAAACTGCGCATTTTTCTATATTGAGTGTTAATCCCCATTTATTGCACCATTCAGAGATATTGTCTAAGTCTCTAGAGAATATCTCGCGATCTAGTTGGCTCCTTATTTCCCTGTATACCACCGTCTCGTCAGCAAATAACCTCAGATTGCTACCAACGTGTGTGCTTAAGTCATTAATATATATTAAGAAGAGAAAAGGCCCTATTACACTTTCCTGGGGGACGCCCGAAGTTACATATCTATCCGTTGAGGATAACCAATCAATGACTACTATTTGTTTGCGATTTGACAAGAAGTCTCTAATGCAATTAATAATTTTATCATTGATTCTACAGTATTTTAATTTATGTAACAGTTTATTGTGGGGGACTTTGTCGAAGGCTTTTTTGTGATCGAGGAATACTGCATCGACTTGTGTGTTGTTTTCTCCCAATCTAAGAATATCGTGAATGAAGAGACCAAGTTGTGTATCGCAAGATCTGTTTTTCCTAAATCCATGCAGGTTGTGGATAAGTAATGTACCATCTAGGTTCCTTACTGTCGCATTGGACTTTGGACGGGATGTACGCCTTCATTCCTTCGCGTAGATATTGAAGAAATAATTTCAAGTATAGTATTCTCCGTATTGATTGTCAGTGTTTTTGTTTTGTATTCTGGTAAATTTATATTTCAATATTCACGTGGTCCGTTACAATTTGCCTTGTTTTATAGGTATGTTTTACGCTTTTATTTATTTATTTTGACGAACTTAGTTTTTAAATCTACAAGAATAACCTTATGGTCACTGATTCCGTCTATTATTTCAATGTTAGTAATGATTTCGGGAATAGAAGTTACGTTAATGGCATCGACTCCGCGAAGTGATGGAAGAACACGTGTCTATTCCTACGAAGCAGATCAGATTTAATGAGATATTTTTACTCCTCAGGGAAAGGTAGTCTAATCAGATGACCATTATTGTGTACACGATTCTTCGACACTTAGCAATTAATGGCAATCTTAAAATATAGATTATACTTCTAGATTTCAAAGTTTACCAACAGGATAGAGATACAAGACCCGGAAGAGGGGTTTTCTTAGCAGTGAAAAGTCATTTTGAAAGCGGGCAAGTTTTATTTGAAAATGATAACACAGAAAGTATTTAATGCACCTTACTACGGACCAATCAACCGAACCTAAATTTAGGCTCTTTCTACAGACCACCAGACTCAGATTTGAAAACACTTCATACCGTCAACGATCAAATTTACTATTTTACATGATAAAATAATAACTGCATCATCATAATTGGTGGCGGTTTTAACCTCCTTGGTATATTTTTGGGACAGCAATAGCGTTAAACCTGGGACCCGCAATCACGAATCTTGCAATTCCTTAATAAAATTGGTGCAAATAAACTACAAGGAGTACGCATGCCCACCCGTCAAATAACATATTGGATCTATTTCTTACAAACACGCCTGAACCAATTATTAGTATATCTACTGACGAGGGCTTGAGTGACCATAAAGCAGTTTATATCAACTTGGGGATAGCAATAAAAAAATATTGTGAAACCAAAAAGAAAAATTTTTAATTACCAAAAAGGAGACTTTGAAACTTCTACATAATACCCAGCAAGCCGCCGCAAGGGCGTATGGCGGGGGTGTTAGGTCTCCAACCGTAAAAAAGAACAATACCACATTCAAAACAAAAACATGGAAAATTACACCCACAGCAGCGAACACACTCATACAAAAATCCCTTCATCCAACCCTCATTCACACACATATACCATAAATCAACTAACAACTGCACCCCAGGATGCAGCGCGAAAGCCATCCAACAACACGCAAGCCAGGACACAACATGCAAGAATGTGAAACACCGCTACCACATGAACACTCACCACAAAACACGAAACCCCCCGAGGAGCCTGTAAAAGGCAGGGAATGCGACCCAACGTTGCGGGTAGCAGGAATTTTTCCCGCGGAGAGGGAAGAGGGAGACTTAAAAACGGATGAACAGAACACTAATGAAGTCATTCAGAAAGAATAGATTACGATAACAAAACACACGAGGTTAGTGAAAGAGCATGCATGCTTAGTAGAGCTAAATATTCTTTAGCCACTGAGGGTGGCAAGTGGGTTTTTGTTCTATAACCCAGCAGTTGCTATCCCGTATTGTCCGTGGAAAGAAGGAGTACTTTAATCGGCTAGTTCTGGGATCTATTTCCCGTGTTTTATATGCATGATCCAAGCGACCAATGTATGTAGGAGTACGTATAATTTGCGAGACCTAGGTGCTGAAACATACGGATCTGAATTTATTTAATAATTTCAATCTTGCATTCAATCGCCTCTCTTCTATTGATTCCCACCCCAACTCCATGAGCATTTCGGTGACGCTTTGCGTTTTATCGTAAGAATTTCTTACGAAAAGGGCTGCCCGGCGTTGAACCTTGTCAATTTCCAGAATGAGACCTTTTTCACTCGGATCCCACAGGCTACATGCGTATTCCAAATGAGGCCTTACAAGAGCGTGGTAACAACGTTCCTTGACCTTCGAGTCCCTTTTGCCGACAGTGCGTTTAATCAATCCCAATTTTTCAAATACTTAACCGCAGACTATACGTATGTGAGTCCAAAAAGTTAAGTCTTTAATGAATGTAACACCTAGGTATTTTATCGTATCAACTACTGCTAGGTCAACTCCAGTTAATTTTTAAGCAAATCCCGTTGATCTTTTAAAAAAATTTGCCACCGAAAATTCATTGTAATTTAATGTCAGTCCCCAGTTAGAACACCATTCAGTAATGCAATCAAAATCCTGCGCTAGAATAAAACGATCCTCATCCCCAGATATCTCCCAAAAAATCACCGCGTCATCCGCGAACATCCTAATTTTACTTTACACTTCGTGGTTTAAATCGTTAACAAAAATCAAGAAAAGCAACGGCCCGATTACACTTCCCTGAGGTACCCCCGACGTGACTAACGCTGTCCGAACTAGCACCATCAAGGACTAACCTCTGTTTCATCTCCAAAAGAAAATCTTCAACCCAATTTATTGCACCCTTGTTTATACCCGCGACCTTTAATTTATGAATGAGTTTACTATGTGGAACCTTATCAAATACCTTTTGAAAAACTAAGAAGATCGCATCCACTTGACTACCTCTCTTACGCGATAAAAGTCAGTCATGAGTAAATAATCCTAATTGGGTTTCGCAGGAGTGGGTTTTCCTGTATCCATGGTGATTGTCACTTATGATGCTGAAGATTAGGTTAGATGAAGAAGATGTAGTTAATGGTATCAAAGTATCTCATTTTTGAACAGACAATTGTGTGCTCTAAGATTTTGCAAAAAAAGACGTTATATATGATAAATTAAATAAGTATATTTAGTATTGTGGCGCGTATACACCGCGGAAGGATCGTTTAGAACCGAATTGAGGGTTTAAACCAGAGATTGCTGGGATTTTGCCGGGAAATCGGGGCAGACTTCGTCGCTCTGAGGCCTGTCCTCTCATCGTGTCGGATACGCCTTAATCGTTCCGGGGTCTATTAGACTGCCGAGGCATCGCAGTTTGTAGCGCGTAGCTTACGCGAACACGTTACTACGGTTAATTATAGCTGATAGGCAAGAGCGTATGTCATATATTGGGATAATTAAGTAGAATCCAGCGCTTTTATCAATTCAGATCAGGTTATGCCTCTTAAATACCAAAAAATGGAACAAATAAACACTTGTGGTAAAACATCATACAACCCACGTAAATTTGATAAAATTGGCACCTCTAAAAACATAATATCTTCATCTACATAATACCCCGCAAGCCGCCGCGATGGCGTGTGGCGGGGGGTGTTAGGTCTCCAACCGTAAAAAAGAACAATACCACATTCAAAAAACGAACGTGGAAAATTACACCCACAGCAGCGCACACACTCATACAAAAATCCCTTCATCCAACCCTCATGCACACACATATACCTTAAATCGACAAACAACTGCACCCCAGGATGCAGCACGAAAGCCATCCAACAACACGCAAGCCAGGACACAACAAGCAAGAATGTAAAACACCACTACCGCATGAACAAGGACCACAAAACATGCGCTCCCCCGAGGAGACTGTAAAAGGCAGGGAATGCGACCCAACGTTCCAGGTAGCAAGAATTCCCCCCCGCGGAAAGGCAAGAGGAATTGAAAGGGAGACTTAAAAACAAATGAACAGAACACTAAAGATGTCATTCGGAAAGAATAGATTACGATAACAAAACACACGAGGTTAGTGAAAGAGCATGCACGCTTAGTAGAGCTAAATATTCTTTAGCCACTGAGGGTGGCAAGTGGGTTTTTGCTCTATTACCCTGCAGTTGCTATCCCGTATTGTCCGTGGAAAGAAGGAGTACTTTAATCGGCTAGTTCTGGGATCTATTTCCCGTGTTTTATATGCATGATCCAAGCGACCAATGTATGTAGGAGTACGAATAATTTGCGAGACCTCGGTGCTGAAACATGCGGATCTGAATTTATTTAATAATTTCAATCTTGCATTCAATCGCCTCTCTTCTATTGATTCCCACCCCAACTCCATGAGCATTTCGGTGACGCTTTGCGTTTTATCGTAAGAATTTTTTACGAAACGGGCTGCCCGGCGTTGAACCTTCTCAATTTCCCGAATGAGACCTTTTTCACTCGGATCCCACACGCTGCATGCGTATTCTAAATGAGGCCTTACAAGAGCGTGGTAACAACGTTCCTTGACCTTCGAGTCACCTTTGCCGACAATGCGTCTAATCAATCCCAATTTTTCAAATACTTAACCGCAGACTATACGTATGTGAGTCCCAAAAGTTAAGTCTTTAGTGAATGTAATACCTAGGTATTTTACCGTATCAACTACTGCTGGGTCAACTCCAGTCAATTTTTAAGCAAATCCCGTTGATCTTTTAAAGAAATTTGCCACCGAACATTTATTATAATTTAGTGTCAATCCCCAGTTAGAACACCATTTAGTAATGTAATCTAAATCCTTAGAAGATCACATCCACTTGCCTGCCTCTCTCACGCGATAAAAGTAAGTCATGAGTTAATAATCCTAATTGGGTTTCGCAGGAGCAGGTTTTCCTGAATCCGTGTTGATTGTCACTTAAAAAAACTAATGCTATCAAGGTGTCTTATTATTGAACTGACATTTATGTGCTCTAAGATTTTAAAACAGATAGAAGTGAGAGGGTCTGTAATTACTAAGGTCCTCCCTGTCGCCACTTTTAAAAATAGGCGTTATTTGCACGGTTTTCCAAATGTTAGGTACTTTGCACTCTGTGAGGGATTTGTTAAATATAAATTCAAGGTATGGGGCAATGTTTGGAGCTAAAAGTTTTATCACCCTAGCTGGTATATTTTCGGAACCCGGGGATTTGTTGGGTTTAATCTCATTAAGCAATTTAAGAATTCCTTGTTGGTCCACTGTTATTTTTTCCATGGCTCGAGTATGCATTGTTTCTTGGAGATATGCGGTGGCAACATCGTTCGTAAAAACACTTTGGAAGAATGAAATTAGGATGTTATCTTTACCCCCACTGTCTCTATGAATTATATTGCTACTATCCCTTAAGCAAGCCACGGTTTATTTACTCCCATTTACTTCCCTAACATTTGACCAGAAAGCTGTCTACATCTACATAATACCCCGCAAGCCGCCGCAAGGGTTTGTGGCGGGGGGTATTAGGTCACCAACCGTAAAAAGGAACAATACCACATGCAAAAAGACAGCGTGGAAAATTACACCCACAGCAGCGCACACACTGAAGCAAAAATCCCTTCACCCAACACTCATGCAAACACACAAAAGTTGGCAAAGGGAGTGAATGTAATCCTTTTGCCTCTGTTAACCACCTATTGTCTCAAAAAAAGTTTTGTTAGTGTACATAAAACCGAAAAACAGAAAGCCATTGACCTAATTAAAACTATATCATTAAACTGCTGCAGCATTAGAAACAAATTATCGGATATTGAACATATTTTTGTCAGTACAAACGCGGGCATAGTAGTTGGAACGGAAAGTTGGCTCACCGGAGACATAGCAAACCATTAGGTTTTTACAAACTTTTTCACAATTTACAGAAGGGACAGACCAAATAGATTGAGTTGGGCAGTATTCATTGCATTATAGTCACATCTTAGTAGCCAACGATACGACCGACTGTCAAAAGAGCTAACTCCAGTTGCTATCGAGAAATATATCCCCCTCACAAAAATGTTAATAGACTGAAAATATTTCTAGTATAACACTCAAGGGTAGTAAGTAAATAATAAATCAACCAATGTATAATAATCTGGTATAAGGGACAGAGATGGGCCATCCCTTCGTTGGGAATATTTTCCTCCAGGATTTCAAAAACGAATGAAGGAACTAATTAAATTATTCCCTCGAAATCTGGTCAGGTATCTGAACGACATAATCACTGCTTAAAACACTAGTAAAAGTGACATGCGCAAATTTATCCAGGAACTTAATAGCAAACGGAATGCAGCCAAATTCAATCACGAATTTCAATACCACAATGTACTTCCATTTATGCACATACTTTTCTTTAGAAATGGTGAGCAAGTCGAATTAAAATTCATTGGAAAAAAAAATTGAAACCAAAACCCACACAAAGGCGACACACTCCACACCCTAATGAACAAAACATGAAAGCCTACAATTGTGAAATAATCCACATGCTCACGGTCCCTCTCACAAAACCACGACACGAAAAAAAATTAAAACACACAGTCGTAGCAAAAGGATACGATCGTAAAATGATAGACAAAGTCTTCACCTACTGTAAGAAAAAACGTTCAAATAAATAAGACACACCCTCACATTTGAACAAAACGGCAAAAAATAATTCTTTTCCCTTCAATTTCAACCCGAAATTAAAAAACTCCTCGAAAATATATTTTAAAAGTTAGACCCTTATATCAGTTGCTGACACTAAAACGCAAAGCGAAACTTATCAAGCATTTCTCCAAAGACGAAACGGTCTCAGTATAAGAATATGGAATCTCTGAGGTCAAGTGCATCACATGTCGCACATAGTACATTAGACCGAAAACACGCTATGCGAAGAATACTAGGTTCATGAAACACTTTGATGAGCATGAAAACTGTCGTTTTGACCAATTGGACGTCGGTATACACATTGGCGAAACTTGCCATCAAATTAAAAACACACAAACTTCATAATAAACTCGACCGAGAACTTATAATGCAAATGGAACGAAAAGGTATATCTCGATGACTACGTTTATTCATGTCCGCAAAAGATTTTCTATAGAGCCACTTTGCCTTTAATAATCTCGATGGCTCCGACAAATAAAGCCGCATTTTCAGAATATTAACTGCCTCGACGCGCGTTGTCACACGTAACTACGGCACCGTTTGCATTTTCTGATTATCCCGCGTAAAAAAATTGGAAGACTATCATTTGAAAGAAACCTTACATGTGAGAAACCTGATATGGATGAATTATTTTTGTGGGAAATTTGCAAGAGGAGGAGAGTAAAAAAGAGATGAAGAACAGAGGGAAGTTTATAAAGATGACCTCCCATGAGGGAGATTATTGCAACAGGGAGTCTTGGTGACTGATCAATGGATGCATCCAAAACATTTTCACAAAAAATATTGGAAGCCAATGTATAAATGTCTAAACTTACAATTATTCCCATTCGCTGGATTTGCTGAAGTTCCATTCCCAAGGAATCCTTATTTCAGTCCTTCACTTCCATACATTTCCCCCTCTGATAGCAGTGTGACATTCTTCCCTTTTCAAGGAATTCTTATTGAAACACACGCACACGGATCGCATCACTGAAAAAGATTTAAAAAAAACAAGTTAGACAAAAGTCCAAAACACTCAAGAATGTGCGTGAAAAAGCTTTCCATTTTCAATATCTTATTCGCATTCAATAGAATGCCCAACTCCTGGTAATTACGACAAAGAACGCTAAACCCCAATGTTTAATCTGCAATAAGAAAGCGTATTTATTTAACTTTTAAATGGAAATATGTAATGTATCGTATGACCCAACAACAGTCATATAAAGTGAAGCTATGAGTGCTCGGAACATGGAATTCATTGTCACCGGAAAAGCGATTTCCTCCAGCCTGAGTCAAAAAGAGTCTTTTAGTAAAATAGGGCAAAATGCACTGAACCTAGTAAACTTTAGCCTTAACACCGAACCAGCCGACACCGACTTTTAGCTTTAACTAAAGCTTTAACTTAAAGACTAAAGCTTTAACACCGACCATTGCAATTTAAACCGCCATCGCTTTCTTACGAAAAACGTTCTGACGCCTTGGACTCTGGTTCGTTCGAGTTTAAATACTATTTTAGATTACTCTTTCAATGAGTGTGGAAGCAAGATGCAAAACGTAAAATCAGTGGACTGACTGCAGATAACGATATGTCTTAACATATTTAGTTTATCTGCATTTGGAATGGAAAATTTGTTGAGATTTCGGTTCCCGGGCACAAAGAAGAGGAAATCAGCAATCTTTAGTGAAGAAAATTGGCGACGACTTTTATTGTCGCGTATCAGCAACCTCTCTGTCCTCTCGGCTATAACTATAATTTAAAACCAATCGAAATTGCAATACTTTACCCGTTTAGTTGTAAATTTTGATGCAATTTAACTTTTCCCTGGCAAACCTCTTACGGATAAGTTATTAGCAATCGCCCGAAAAATCAGCTGTTACTGATAGTCCCATAATTACATTGAAATCGACATATTCGTCGCTTTCGCAATAATAATTATAATATTTCTTCGCACTGAATGAATTACACCCTTTTTCAAAATAGCAAACTAGATCATAAGGCAACCAACATTACTCGTAGAAGGCGCGAATATGTAGCAAGTATGTACTCACCTCCTTTCATCACGACGACCAAAGACGAACTGAAAGAAATAGTTAATCGAAGGAATAGCAGGTGACGAAAACCGTTGGATGACGTCATTTTTAAAATTTGAAAAAGTTCCGTTGAGTTAGTTTTTTAAAAAGTTAATAGAATCTACATTTAAAAAAAAATCATCAAGATTTGGTAATTCAATTAAAAAAAAACGTTTTCTTTATTAATGAATTTATTTTTAATTCAATATTAATTTTGTTACGTATTTTAACTAACCGCCGTAGTCTGCTCTTCAACCACCAGATTGCGCCAAAGTAAACGGTTAACCACTTGCACAAGCTATCTCAGAACGCTGACAACGACACGACGAAGGCGCGCAATTGCACACAGACACGTACGTACCTGAGAAATATTGAATCGCATCTTGACCTCTCGGTCCATCCCTCGCTCCTACCGTCTTGGTTTCCCATCTCCCGGTAAAAAGCATTATTAAATCCTCTTGAATATATCTTGGTTACTTAATCTTTTACAGAATAGATACACTCTCACTAAGAACCCGCCTCGGTTGACAACGTAATCACCCATCACACGAAATTAGGTAATCATTCTTGGCGGCACGAGTCGTCGTTCTGTGGATACTATGAATCATTTTGATGGACCATAACCTGACAGATATGAGAGCACTTTATAAACATCCGCAGGGGAAACTAGATATGTACTCTGGGCATGGGTTTTGTGTCCACTAGGATAGGAGGTCTATAATGTGATCCTATGGACACCAGGAATATCCGGAATGAAATCGAAAACATTACTCTTTCACGGTATTAAACCAATCGACACCAAGTAATAATATGACTGCATCCCATGTCAGCTTTCAGTCACTACCCCTCCACGATTCGCATCCGCACGGATCACTTTTATATTTGACAAAATATTGGATAACGTACGTACTTTTAATACGTGGAGAAGGCGCACTTCTTAACAAATCACTGGTGGACAGACATTCTTTCGGAAAACAAAAGCACAACCCTCGAGACTCTTCCAGCTGCTATTGAAGTGACTAAACGGACGCTTCACATTGAACAAAGCAGGACGATACTCTTTCCCTCACAGCACATAGTTCGAAAATTTAACGATCTAGTTTCGGCATTATACTCACGTGATTTAAAACAAAACCGGGGCGCAGTAGAATTTCCTTATTGGTGTAATTTTCCTTTGCCAGCCTGTAGTGTGTTCCACTGGACACATCCTTCTAGTGGCTGCAAAAGTTTTTCTGGCGTTTTATTATGCTTATGTTCTCGTGCCTCCAAATTTTGGTTCGTTTTAGCGTCCCTGGTATGCCCCATTTTTTTCAATGCGAGAAGTCGCATTGCGTAATGCGGTTTTTAAGCGGAGGGAAGTAATCTAAATACGTCAATTTCTTAGAGCGCAAAGCTGAGTTGCTCCCATCAAAACCTGAACTTTTGTTATTTCAAAGATTTTGCATTCTCTTCGAAGGATATTAGACCTTAAAAGACCCTTCATTTTGTGTTTGGATGTTCTTCTTACTTGCATTTTTAACTATTTCAGTGACCTGTGTGATGCGAGTGGAATAGGATTATTAATGAAGTATCTAGCTATGAATGTTTCTTTGGCTGAGAACAAAGAAGATAAGGGAAACTGCGGTGAGAATAAGAGGAATTGGATTTGCCGGACCTTCCGAGAATTCAAGTACGAGAGTGACTATTATAAGTAGCATGCATTCACCACGTTTCTCAATGCCCTGTGAAGTTATTGTTCCACACCCACCCTTCAGCGTCATTTTGCGAAAGAAAACCGACTCTCCTCCCCTCATTTAATTCAGTAAAGCGTTGACCTTGCGTAATGATTGAACTCCGTTCAATGTCTTCCGGTAATGGAAGTAGGCAAACACTTTCCAGGTCGTAACTACGTATCGTACACATCGGTGTTATTTCTTGCGAGTAAACCCGTTCACCGCTACCCTGGAGTATTTCGTTCTTGGGAGTAGGGTTCTTACGATACTGAGTTTTTTCTCCGGCCATACTTCCCAATTCCTTGAAAATTCTACCGCTGCAATATCACCCACCTATCCCAACCACGCGGGTTACCTCGACTGTCGCACAACCTCTTATTAATAACTACTGCAATTAGAACCCATATAGTATTATCTCTACCACACAGGAATTTTTTTTCTCGCTCTCGTCCATTGGTCTTTCATTTCACTCAGCCCCTCCTATGGAAATTATTTCACGTCCTCATTTTGTCATTGGAAGTCGATCCGCTGCTTCCTTGTACTGTTTATCTGTACTTCATAACGTACTGAATTTATCTGTGACAAACTAGGGAATGGCTATCCATTGTCTGTTTAACTTATGTAATTGGTGTTATGACCTATTTACCAGAGTTATTTATGTTCCTTTTGCTACATTTTTTTTGAGTTTTGGGCAGGGTTCAGTTAAGTTCAGAAGTAGATCATCGAAAAAGCCATTAAAGGCATCACTTTAGAATAAACTTAAGAATTAGTAAAT
Organism: Hetaerina americana; assembly: GCF_022747635.1. Taxonomy (NCBI): domain Eukaryota; kingdom Metazoa; phylum Arthropoda; class Insecta; order Odonata; family Calopterygidae; genus Hetaerina; species Hetaerina americana. Next base: position 35,219 of record NW_027286315.1, read on the forward strand.
TTTGAACATACCTGAACTGGTGGGTTGTGTGTGCGAAACGGCAGTAACTTCTATATAATTTAATGATAGATCCAAATTTGGACTCGGCTAACATGCACTCGGTGGGTTTATTTGTAACTTACATATAAAGTTTAATGCGCGGTTCATTTGTCGTAACGACACCATATTAATTAAGCGTTAACTCCCGTACCATTTGCCTGAACCTCGATGAGCAGTTACATTCCCTGACGACATTCAGAAAGCATTTAAAATAAGAGATGCAGTCACACTGTTGAAGCGAGGAAGGGCTGTTTCCATCGAAAGTATTTGGGTGAGTCGATTTGACTCACTAGCTCCTGTCAAACCACCTCTTTCATCGTTCAATTCTCGCCTGTATTCTTCTCGACAACGGGAAGAGAGCTGAATAGTTTAAGATGCACCTACATTTGGTAAGAAATGATAATAATGATACCATTTTCCTAATCAGACTAGGAGAAACTATTACTATTCCGCTAGGTGACGTGAACCTTACGAAGGGGATTTTTACGACTAACCCAACACTTTGTAAGATGCCCCTTACGAATTCGATGTAGAAAGCTCCGGCTTTCTTGGACTGGGTTGCTTAGAAATGTCACGTGTTACAGTCCGGCGTAAAAACTCCCACATTGCCCCTTTAACTGCACCCTCCTACCTCATTTCACGATCCGTACGAAGATGAACTTCCCAGACGCAGGGGCCGCGTCGCCAGCGGCCGTGGAATGGGACAGTGGGGTTATAAAGGGCAGGGGCCACAAGAAGAGGGCGGGGGGAGAAGAGGAGGTTTTGGCTACTGGTGGGTGGACGGCCTTTGGGTGTCTCAAAGTCGTTAACGTCGGCCGCCGATGAGATATGCTTCCCTCGTGCTCCTCTGCCCCACATCTCTGTGAGACCTTCCTCTTGGCTCCGGCGCTAATTGTCAGCTTTGTGTTCGCGCGCCCGCGAAGAGAGGGGGACGAGAGCCGGGAGAGGATGCGCCTCGAGAGAAACACACACATTCCCTCCCCCCCAAGGTGCCGCTTTCTTACGCGGGTCCAGAAAGTACACGCTTCCCCCCCCCCCCAGGGTGGAGTTGAGGGGCTAAGTCCTCTCTTCATCCTTCTTCTCTCCTTCCTCCTCCCCCCCCTCACACTCCCTCTCGGTTTGCTCCGGAGTTACGAGGGTGGGGCCGTGTAAAGTTAGGAGGGAGACCTTACGAAAAATTAAGACTTCTCGTATTATTTTTGAAATCTGAATATTTGGCTGGGTGCAGAAGAAAATATTATTTGTTGGATAGTTTTTGATAGCCAATGATAGTGAAGTGGGGGAGAAAAGAGTGGGATGAAGGAAATACGAGGATTGATGAGAGGGAATGGTGATGCACGAGTTTTGATTGCTCTCAGGATAATTCTTCGTCATTTGGTGACTGAAAGACCAAATCTATGTGTTGGTGTTGGCACTTTCTCCTTGCATGAGTGGCAGGGTATTACGAGTGGTCACCGAGGGAGAGATGCCATGTGGTGGAAGGGAAGGAGAGGTAGCGAGGGACGTAAAGTATGTAAACAAGGGTCAGTAGAAGGTTAACAAGGGAGATGCAATGTCGTTTAGATGGCAAGACTGTCGTTTCATAGTGCAGAGAATGATTTTCGGATGTTTACACAATTGAGCGCGGGGAATTAAAGAGGAAGGCTACAGCTACTTTGATGCATGCCAGATAGATAGATAGTAGTCTTTATTTTGGGGCGAGATTTAGAATATGGAGCCTCTTCATCCACCTAATCCCTCGTCTTAATATCTTAGGACTAACATACATCAACACAATACATTAGTTGCCTAGTTAATTAATAAGAATAACACAATATATAAAACATACACACATACAATGCATACAAATAAATACTATGCATACACATGCTAATGATAGGGGATACGTTGGGATCCTTGCCCGAATTTAAAATACATGTTTAGTCGGATTTACGGGTGAAAGCGCATGTGTACGGGTCTTGGAGAAAGGGCATGTGTACGGGTCTTGGAGATGGAGATGGGGGGACTCTCCGAGAGGTGAATGTCTGCGGAGGATACGGAGTGGGTGGTATCTATTAAATGTTTGGCGATGATGCATTTAGTATATCATTAGGATTTATCTTTGAATTGCCAAATATATTTAATATTCATCCAATAAAATGAAAAAAGCGCATTAGCCAAAAATAATCAAGCAGATTCAAAGAAAATCTTTATTAAGAGTTTTGCGTTTGAGCAAAAATACGAGAGTTAAAAATTTGTCAGATAAATTTCAGCGTGAATTTACTAGCGGAGGAATTAAATTGTCAATAAAATTGGTATCATACGCTTTCTTTAAGCGTACTCAAACATTTAAATAAATAAATTTATCGTGCCATGACACAAGATATACAATTCATTAGGGTCGTAAGGGGGAAACCTCTATTGGTTCTTTAATTACATTTCAGTTTAGGGCAGTGCAAAATGCAAGAATTTCGATTTCGAAATATTATTAATTAATTGTTTCTAAATCTGCCGTGAATATTTAAAAGGGATTTTTTGGAATACTTTCCTTGAAGAGAGTGACAGGGAAGTCACCCAATGAGAATTTCTGTAAAAAGGTGGGAACTATGAGGCTAGTAAGAATAATTGCATGCATCAGATGTTGTGATCACACTGAAGGAATTATAATGGCCCCACACTACTCAGGTAGATCAGACCACAAAGGTAAAATAAGGGAGATAGATTCCAGGACTGATAGGTACAAATACTCATTCTTCCCCCGAGCAATAAGAAATCATAATAGTAAGAAACCGAATTCACTTTAGAAATATTAAAAACATTGAATTTACCAGTCGGAGCAAAGTTAAACACTGCAAAGCTGTTAGGTATACTTTCAGGTGCATGTGTATGTAAGATGTAGTTTGAGTGTTTGCATTGAGTGTGGGGTGCAAGTGTTTTTGCATGAATGTATGCCATGTTTTCTTTGTGGATGTATGAATTTGTGGTTCTTGCAAGCGGTCTTTTTTTCTTTCCTAAAGTACGGGTGGTGTCCTAACACCCCCCGCCACACGCCCTTGCGGGGTATTAAGTAGATGTACCTTGATGCTAATCCAAGGATGGCTACTACAGAATTACACCATGAGCAGTGATTGCAAACGTGTAACCATCACATGACCTTCCGGAACCCATACGGTTTCAGTCTGAGACATGCAGGGTAAACGCTTATACCTCCTATTACCTACATAGTTATCATGCCAAAAGCTTCTTCGACACTTAACACGTGAACTTTTTATTGAGGGACGGCGCGAACGCAGTCCCTACTACCAAAAATTGTGCGCCCGAGTTACCCACATTTGGGGCAATCGCAGGAGTCAGCCCACCCGGAGTGCAATGGGCAAGCCTCTTCCTGGGGGAACCACCTTGCGGATCATGGTAGACCCCTACGCCAGGTAAGTATGCTTAATCCGCAGTCTCCAAGCGTACGGTTCAGAGTCTGCAAATATTATGCCTGCGTTTTCCATATATTGATCGCTATTATTTCTCTTCAACTTCATCAACAAGGGTTCAAGTTAAATGCATCACTTATTAAATTGTATAATACACTAAATGGTCATCGCATTTCATCTGTGTAAATTACAAATTGGCCGCGTCTGAGGTAGTTCTAAGTTTTTGCGGTCGGTTTTTACATGCGATTTTCGCTTTCTATTTACTTTCCAGTTATTTATCGCGCAAAGATTTGCTGATATATTGATTACAATAGCGTGCCTGCAACTTGAAATATTGCACCTCGTTTCCCAGGTTATATATTTATAAATTCATGACTCAATCTTATTACCTCTACAATAATTATTCAAATTATGTAAAACTAATATATGAGCCACCACTCACATCTTATGGGTACCGATATAAATGTCGAAATGTTCAACAGTCAAAAATTGCATCAGTAGTTTTTTCCTACTCCTTCGTTCACACAAACCAATGCTTATCAGCAATTTGAGTCAAACACGCCTTTCTCATCATTGACATGCTTTACTTATTGAAAAGCTTACAATGAGAAACCATAATAGTATGAAACCGAATTCACTTTTGAAATATTAAAAAAATTGAATTTACACATAACAGGACAAAATTAAACATTGCAAAGCTGTTAGTTATACTTTTAGGTGCATATGTATGTAGGATGTAGTTTGAGTGTTTGCATTGAGTGTGGCGTGGAAGTATTCTTGCATGAATGTATGCCATGTGTTTTTGTGGATGTATGAATTTGTGATTCTATCATGCGGTTTTTTTCTTTTCTGAATTACGGGTGGTGTCCTAACACCCCCCGCCACACGCCCTTGCGGCGGCTTGCGGGGTATTAAGTAGAGGTAGATGTGGATGTTCAAGGACGGGCAAATAATGAGGGATCAAAGAGGCTGGCTGAACAGATGAGTAGATTGGAAAATCAATAAATCTGAGTACTTGTTTTTTTCAATGCAATTATGGATTGCATATCACGTATCTTCCAATACACCTTCTTATCTGTTCAGGTTTACAAGTTCGAGGATAAAGATATTTGATTAGCTAACAACCATTGGTGGGTGGCTGAGGCGTGGTGGAAACATACTCCGAAGGCATGACATTTTATTTTGTATGACATGTCCAACTCAAGGCATCATCTTAGATCTTGTGGAAGATGAAAATTTCAAGAGTGATTGTAATGGCCTGGGTTATTTTGACCTTCGTGACTGGAATTATTTATGAATTTCTGCCACCCATAAAATTCCGCAGCCTAAATTCGGCTATGGCGCCCTGGGATGAATCCTTCTTGCTTGCACGTGATGGACGCTCATTGCTGACAATTGTGCAAAAATACTTTTGAACCAGTATGGCTGAAAAAATATTCAAGCAAATAAAAAACAATATTTTGGTGAATAATAAGGCTATAATGTATAGTCCTTACCTTTTACCACATTCTTGAATATTACGACGAACTTTCATTACAAAATCCGCCGATATCAAGCATCTTATTCTTTTAAAGAAATTCGAGAAATGGATGTTAAGGAAAATAGAGAGAATACGTTTGACGGAGGACGAACTCCGAACGAGGTTTTGAATCGGATGGAGTTGGTTCAGGGGAAATCTGAAAAAGGGAGAGAAATTGGGTGGAGGAAACATTGAAAGGAAGAGTTGTATGCTGAATAGGCCGTGATATACAGGTATGAGGGCGAACGTTGAGTTAGCGGGGTATAGAGGAAGGAAGGGGGAGGTTCTTTTTAAATAGCATGAGAACAGGTTACCAAAGAGATAGGTGGTTTACACGATTTTTCGAAATAAATCGTAGTCACTAGGAAAAGCCTAAAACTTACTTTTAAAATAGCTAAAACACCCTCATGATGATAAGTAAGGATTTTTAGATTAGTAGCCCTAATAGTCACTGAAATATTGTAAATTCTGCCAATGAGGTATAAAATAAAATGCCCAGCATTAATTTTGACTGAATTCCTACCTAAGCGTTTGTGACAAAAGAAAGTTTCGAGTGAATTAAAGAGCTTTTTTCGCCCCTTTTAGATATTCAACCACCCGTCTCCTCTGGCAGGCAAGAGAGTTGGATCCAAGGCGTTAATGGGCCACACATCACACTTTTGTTATGGGAGAATTTTAATCATTGTCTTGCAAGTGTTTTAGGGGATAAGTCGAGGGAGAGGGAATGGGGAGGGAGTTAACTCTCGACCGAATGAGCCGTTCACATTGCTTCGTTGCCAGAGTTTTCCGATTCGGAAAAGACAGCTTGGCGCACCTCATTTAGCGTTGCCCGGGGGAAAATACGCTCCCGGAACCATGTGTTCGCTGCCATGTGTCTAGCTGGCTCCCATGCCCAGTTTCAGCAGGAAACCGATGATTTTTGTGAGATTAAAATCGTAATGGCTACTTAATATGCCGTTGATAGAAGACGTTTTTCAGAACTTACTCCGTAATTTTCGTCACCAAATTACTTTTTTCATGCAGGCAACTTATATGCCTCGAATACCACTGGACGAAAATGAGTTTTAAATCGATAAAAGGTTACGAAATGAAAATTCGAGAATTTCATGGTGCATAAAACTCATTGATTGGCATTTAAACTTCAAATAAATTTAATGGCTGTTGTGGTAAATAAATTTAAGTTATATAACTTTAAACTGCAAATTGTAACTGTTGACTTTCCGCTTGTTTGACTATTGTTCATAAAGTTTTATATGGAATACCCTTCAATATAATTCCTTTTGGGTGATGAAAATCATAATTTTGCCTAGCATTATGTTTCTTAATTATATTTCAAGGACTTTATCCATTTCGTTAAATCCTTCCGTACTAATCCTTCATTGTCTTTTTCCGTTTGATTGTCTCCGTCTGACAACTTGAAAGAGGTCGCGGGTTTGTTTCCCACATATTATGGTTGTCCTTCACTCTGGGCTTTGGTGTTTGTCAATATCTTTGTTTTTTTTAATGTTAAAAGGTCCATTGAGAAGACCAAAAAGGCTAAAGAATTTAGATATAGTATAAAAAATATCAATTTCATGATAGTAATGTTTTTAATACCTCCGTTTATTTTTCCATGGGTAAATCACTGTTGAAACTTTACTTTTCCTTCTTCCTTTTGAATTTTAGCTGCCAAATTAACAACCACACGATATTAATATTTTTATTCCCTCGGCTTATTTTTCTGTAGATAAATAACTGTTTGATGTGTCCCAATACCTTATCAGTTCCGAATCAAAGTGGTGATCGTACGAAATTAGTCGATTTTTTTGCGAACGAGCTTGGGCACCCAGGGTTACGTGACTCCAGAGTAACAGGGAGGACTTCATTTGATCAATACTGCACGGCACTAGAAACCCCGTCCTGTGTACAATTAAGGCTGGAGGCTTAAAGAAAGGTTTCTTTAAGGATCCCATGAAGGTGAGATGCTTAACGCCTTGTCTCCCACCAATCCAGTAACAACGCCACCGTCTCTCCCCATTATCGCGCAACTAACCCCCTCCCCCCCCTCTCACGCGAACGCCTTGTCTCTTCCAATCCCGTGGGCACCCCTTCAGCCACTCACCCACAATACTCCTTCCATATTCCCCGCTGCCATTTACCCTCGTATACATATTCCTCTCCACCCTCACACGATACTACCATTATTCCAACGTCTCCCCTTACTCCAAACCAATCCTTGGCTCCATCCCCCTCACCCCTAGCGTATTCAGTCAGGTGTCGCACACGAGAGAGAAGCCTCCAAGGTGCTGGTGTTCTCAGCTGTGAAACGTCAAACGAATTGATTAAGCGTGTCGCTTTCGCTCTGGTCCTTCTGACAAGGCTCGCGAACTCCTTTGCCACGGTCGATTCGGCCAGTACTGCCGAAACTGTGATTAGCACTTAAAATGCTCTAATCTCCCCCAAGACTATCATCCTAGCCAATTGCCTTGGTGTCATAACGGCGTAGGTATACGGGAAAGTCAGAAGACATTGACAATCTTTCTTTTGATTGGCGACACGCTGGTATGAAGAGAAAAAGCAAGCCAGTGAAGATTCGCGTAGTCCTAGTTAGTGCCCCTGTTGGAGATATACATCTACAACGAAGAGCTGGCGAAGTTAACCGCAGCTAAAATTTCACAGTACACAAAATGGATTTCATTAATTCGTATTCATGTTAAAAGAATCGATATAGGTAAGATGATTTGGAATTGATCACGTGGGTGAAAATTTACACTCATTTGGAAAATATTTAAGGAAGCCGATAAATAAATGAGGATTCATTAAATATGCAGTGGGTGCATACGATGCGATTGTAAAGGACAAATGGTTTTTCATCTGAGTTACAACATGCGTGGAATGCACTTGAAAATGCATAGAAAAATTGGCTATTCAATTGTTCCCGGCTCAACCTTGTGGAAATTCATTTAATTAAATGAAAAATACAATGTATCTTTCCACTGTTCTTTATTTACGTACAACCGGTTTCAACGCTCAAGCGTCATCATCAGGTACAAATTAAACTTTAATTTGTACCTGATGATGATGCTTGAGCCTTGAAACTAGTTGTACGTAAATAAGGACAGTGGAAAGATACATTGTATTCTTCATTTAATTGAAAAATTGGCTATTCATGTTTAAGATAAGAATGATAATATCATCTTCTAAGGAACTTTATATTTATGAATAAAGTTTTGTAAAACATATCTAAGTTTTTTGCCTTGTGATTAACCATTCTACAGCTCTACATATGTGGATACTTATTAGCCCCCTTTATTATGGATTAAATGCCCACTTTCCTCCCTCCTCATCGTACCCTTAGAGTTTTTTCTTCGATCTCGCCTGTCAAAGTTCTGTTACCATTGTGAATATCCCTTGCTCCCACTTCTCCTGCCCCCTATGAATTTCAAATCCTTTCTCCACTATGCCTGTCACTTCTCTTTTTTTATCTCCAAGTTATTTACATGGTCATAATTTGGCCATAACCAGACCTCTAGCAATTCGAATCCACGCTCGTCTTTCTTCCTCAGCCAGAATAAATTTCAGAACCATGAAAATCAGCGCCCACAAGCTTCAGGGACCACATATTTTTAGTTGTAGCTACTACTACTGGCTTTCATGCGATGCGTATTTCAGGACACGTTTGCCTCTTAGGGGGGTGGTGCGAAGAAGTGCAAGCATAATGATGAGGGCAGTGGTGTGAGCTACTTCTGTGTAACCCCCACGTTCTCACGTTAATATTTGAGTTTTGGAGAAAGAAGGGAACTAGCCATCCTTTGAATTCTCCCCTATATTCCTCTATTTCTATTCCAAATAAATTCTCCGCGTGGATAGCTGTTATTAGGTCATCAATTTATTTGAGCGTTAATATGCAGGTAGGGTACTCGTACGTGGTTATGTCGGTTGAAATAAGTTATCACATTCATCGTTATATATGCAATAGTACATTATTCATACAGGTGTTCCGTGAGTAAATACAATATAATGTTACTCTTCGGTCCTATACAGGCTCTGTATGTACCCAGGAATCACCATTACCGAATGTCAAAAACGTTTTCCAACCAGAGCTGCAAAGTTTAAATGCCTCTTTGCCGGTATAAAAGTTGAATACCTTATCGCGGATGGAAAATTTTGATTTATATGCTGGTCACTAAATGTTGGGTCATTAAGACCAGAGATAATTTCCATCTAAGCACCTAGCAATTTTCACGAACCATCAGGGTGGAAGGCATTCTCAACTGCCACACTATACTTTACTGCTAATCCGTTTGCCGATGATGTCGTAGTAGTAGTTTTGAGGGGAGGGGACCGACAGCTGAGGTCATTTGCGCCATTGGGGATGGACAGGAAAGGATGAAGGGTGGAGAGAAACCCGGTGTCGGCATTAGCCTACTCTTTACGAAAGGCGCCAAGGGGTCCGCCGTTAACGTTTCATCCGACAGACGGCGTACTCACTCAAAGTGCCCTCCACAAAGCACCTCAAGTAGGGATCGAGATACCTCTGAAAAATATTCACCACCGCCGGGATTTGAACCCGGACCCTCTGGTTTGGAAGCCAGTACGTTAGCCCCCGCACCATTCTCGATCCCCCCCGGTGATGTCATAGTATGTATTTTTTGGTTAAGAAATTCAACTGTGGTGAGCTAAGTTGATAGGGGAAATCAAAAAAAGGCAGAATGAGTGAGTTGAGTACATACTGAGAAGATTAAGGGCGTTTTTAGCTGTAGTAGAAGGCCAAGTTATTTGCAAGTACGGTAGAGGAAGAGAATAGGCATTTTAGATAGCACCATACCCACCTGGTGGTTGCACCCGCTGGCACATACCTTTTTGGTGAATCGCGGGGTATGAATGTAATTGTCGATGAAGTCAGATAGATATTACGAAGAAGAGAAGAAAATAATCAGTGTTGCGCAGTTGAAAGGTCTCGTGATACGTATAAAATATAAGTCATCAAGTGACCGTCCAAAAAGCTGGCTTTAATAAAAAAACCTTCAATGAATGATTATTAGTAATGTAGGTCTTGAGTGAACACAAGCTACCATGCTATCAAATGGCATAATAACGATTTCCTTGCCTCTCCTAACAAAACACAACCCATCATCCGATGTTACAATAAGCTCCTCTTCATTTCCGCAAACATGTTTCCTCCATTCATTCCATCTAATTACCCTATTCTTTAATACATAAGCATAATTTGCGAATTATAAAAAAATCTGCCCTACGAATTCACCGGACTTAAAACATTTGAGTAAAAGGACAGGAAAACATGAATTTGCATGAAGAAAAACAATGAAAAATGCCATTGGACTCACTTTACCGGAGCGATTCTTCCATTAAACTCTGCAGGCATGAATATTTACGGTTGGCGCCGCGGGGAGTAAGAATGCGAATGAAGCCTAATGGAAATAATATATATCTGTAGACTCGGGCCATTCGGTGAATTGCCTACGCGATCACGGAGAAAGGATTCTTGGCAGGGACGGGGAGCCTAGATAATTGCGTATGGCGATTAAAATTAATAGAAGAGGGGTGAGAGAGAAATTAAAGGAGAGGGGAGATGTCATCATGAGGATGAGACTGTGTGCGTGTTAGAGAGAGAGAGAGGGACGGAGATAGAAGGGAGGGGATGTCCCAGTGGCGACGGCGGCAACACTGAGCGTTATCTTTTGGAAAGAAGAGACACACGGGAGGTGAAGTGGGGAGAGTCGTGTGCAAATGTGCGGGGAGGGGACGAAGGGGACAGGGGGGAAAGGAAGGAGGGGGGATCGGAGGAGGAGGAAGCGGGGAAGGGGAGAGGAATGTCTAAAGCTAGGAAACGAAAACAGAGGGATTAAAATGGCGAGAGGGGGAGGATAAGAGGGGGGAGAGGGGAGGGTGGAGTTCGGGGGGGGAGGTGGGGAGTAGGAATGCGAGGAAGGGGTGAGTTGGAGTGTGCGGGGGCGGAGGGGTGGGAAGGAGGGGACATCGCTTCCTAAGCCCTTTTGGAAAAACAAATGGATCCAACAAAAGGAACGATGTTAAGTTAGCGCAGTCTAATGCGAACGCCACGTGTCTTTACTAAAGGATCAAACTATATGGGACGCATTCAAACTTTTCACGTGGCACGGATTCATTGGCATGGTATCAGCCGAAAGAAATATGACTGGAGGCTGAGTCTTTTTTGGGGCTATTAGGAAATCAACTACTGAAGGATGTACGAGGAGGCGTGGATGAAATGGTGATTCGGAGAGAGCTAATGAAATGTGGAAAATTAGTTGAACATTTGAACTTTTTTGCGTAATATATGGCGATTATGTGTGTTTCTCGGGTCTAGAACTTTCTTCTATTAAAGTTACGGTCTGTTTTACTTTATCATCTAATAAAACATTTTTCGGATTCATAATTCTAAAGGAGGTTAGTGGCATTGCTTTCCCAGGCCAAGAGACAGGGTTTGAATTCTTGCATTGGCAGAATTTTTCCCCAAGTGAAGTACGCCTTCCGTCGAATGGGACGTTAAATTATGTGACAAAATGGTCGTTTGTGTTGAGAGTAGTAGGCTAATGCTGAAGCAGGGTTTTGCTATCAATCCTCCACTCCTAATCTATGAAAATAATATCCCTATCGGATTATCAACCTACCCTTAATGGTGTAAATCCCCTCAGCTTGCGTAATTAGATAATAATTACCATTTTCCTGGTCCATATTTTGAAAACTCCTGTTACAACCTGCAGGATTATGGGTAACTGTAGAGGTGAAGAGACTCATGTGTTTTATACTTTTTTGAAATCCACGTCTCGAACTTAACACTAGTGCTGTGTCATTTTTCAACATGAATGTTACATTAATACTCCCGTTTCGGAATTGTGATTGATAGTTTAATACCATTATATTAATTTACGTCTGAAACTCTAATGTGAAAGTGATTTCAGATACCACATTCAGCGCATATGTTTATGCTTATTCGATGGGCATAACGATTCGAGGGCAGTACCGTTTTGTGTTTCTCAGAAGTGTGAGGAATTGGTAGTCAGTGAAACTAGGATCCTATGGTACAGAGTGATTATTGAAGGAACTCAGAAAAACGCCAAACAAAAATACTGAAAATATTATGTGCTGTGAGGGAGGAATTGAAGTAGACGCATAGCTAGATGAGGCGAGGTGGAAAAGAATGGTAGGGGTGGTGGTCTAGGTTTATAACGAGGCAGGGAACGAGTGGGAGTGGTTGGGGACGGAGGAGGAGGGGGTAGGAGAACGGTGGGTAAAGTGGGATGGGCAGCTGAGGGGTAGGGAGACTTCGGAAGAGACCGAAGTGGGGGAGTGGCACGAGGGAAGCCAGTGGAGTTGTGTGCTGGCGAGGGAAAGTGGGGGAAAGGGAGGGGGAAAATGGTCGCCTCCTCCCGATCCTTGTGTGCACAGGGGACATGTGCCTTAATGTGTGCGGGGCACACACACTCCGACGAGGCGCGGGTAAGGAGGAGGCAATACGTTTGAGCAGAGCCCGGACAATTTGCCGTGACGGTCGCGGTAGGCATATACGTACGTCGTCGCCGGAGATAAAACCCCGTTGGAGAATGCCCGCCGGACCTCAACTCTTATAACGGGTGCAAATCCACAAGCGGTGGGGGAAGGAGTACGAGTAGTCTTTCTCAAGAGGGCGCGATGCCCAACTATCCTCACCCCAACTTCCACAGTTAAAATACTCCTCACCCTCCTACCCCCGTCCTCTTACACGCACTCGTCTTCTATACCAGCACCCCTCACCAACATCCCACCTTCTCTCTCTCTCTCTTTCTCTCAGTCCTCACCCCAGCTTCCCCATACCTTCTTCTCCTTTTCGTTTCGCCACGGTCGTGGTGCCAGGAGACACTGCGGGCCCCCCTTTCCTCACCTCTCCTTCGCGAGACCCCCTGCCCACTCTTCCCTACACTTCGAATTTTGCTTTCCTCACAGACCCCCTCCCTTCCCCCACTTCGCTCCCCTTCTCCCCTCAACCCTCCTTTCATCCCTCCCTCCAACTCCTGCACCCGCCCCTTTCTCGGACCAACTCCACCCGCCTCGCCCTCTGCCCCAAAACACGCCCGTGCGGTGACTCGGGGAAGGGGAGAGAGAGGCGGCTGCGGGGGTCTCGTCGCTAGTAACGGCCGCGTGCGTGCTCGTGCTGGCAGGGAAGATAGGAGAGGTGGTAGAAGAGAGGTGGGAGGAGAAGTGCAGAGAGATAGAGTGGGAAGGAGGCTTAGAAAGGGAAGGAAAGTAAAGATAGGGAGGGAGAGAGAAGAGGAAGGTTTTTTTCCTTACTCGAAATAGGAAAAATAAAAAAAAGTGAAGTTTTCTGGCGGGGATATTGGTGGAGAAGCGTGGGAGGGGTAGGGGAAGGGAGGATCAGGAGGGAATAGGAAGGAGAACTGAGAGAAGAGAGAGAGAGAGAAGGAGAGGGATAGAGGGAGAGAGAGAGAGGAAGCGAGGATAGGATAGGAACTGGGGAATACTCAAGGAAAAGGATTTCGACGTCGTTTTCCACGGGCGTCTGGTGTTCCCTTCTGTCGTTCTTCATGGCGGAGGACGTCGCGGTCCTCCAGGGCATGTCGGACCCCTGCCATCACCGTCATCTTCTTCCCGCTGGGTCCCCTACGCTGGAAGGGGTGCGGCGAGCCCCTCGCCCCCGCCGATACGATGGCGACTCCGACCACGGCAGGAGCGAGAGCTCGCCATTTCCCTCTTCTCGCCTCCCGCCGACTCAGCCCCCCCTTCCGGTCACCTCCTCAGGGAGTCGCGGCACTATCTGCGAGGGAAGAGGAACCGTGAACCCATGGGGATGCGCCTCCCGCCAGGGTCCCAACCACGTGCCAACCCGCACCCGGACATTCCATTCACCTGTTGAACCGGATGGGCGACGGCGCCATATTACCACGCCGGGCATCGAGTGCTGTGGACTCCCAGGCGGTGCTAAAGTGGCGGGCCCTGCTCCTCAATCCGCCGACCGACCGTGGGGCTCGACATCTGCTCGCCTGCTTCATTCCATTGTTTCGGAAGGGGGAGGGGAAGTCGGCCCGAGGGATTGCGCGTGTTTGGATTGTGATGAGGCGGTGACCTTGGGATCTCCTCGCATGTCGTCGGACTTGGGTGGTCAAATTGGACGCGTTGAAGGTGATTCTACACCCGAAGTAGGTGTTGTCCACCGCTTGCAGATGTCAAAGGGGGCCATTCCCTGGTGCGGGAGTTTGATGGCATTGTTGTTGTTTCTATCGTCTCTCGGGGCAGTGTCGTCAGGGAGAAGCTATAGGTTCAGTACCAGCAATGTGACAGCCCTCCTTGACAGCCTCCTTGCGAAGGACCATTACGACTACCGCATACGACCAGATTTTGGAGGTAAGGAGGAATGAATGACTTCCTTGTACTCAATAGAACGTGGGATACTATTGCTTTAATGTCGTATTTAGGGATGCACACTTCCATCCCATTGGGGTTTTGAATTATAATGGTTTTCCGCCTGTGGCCGTTGGAAATCTGTTCGGGAAATTCTCGTTTAACAATTATTTATAATATGTAACAGCATCACTTGTGTACATTCTGCATGCGTAAGAATTTTGAGTTCAGATTAAGTGTCTTATTTTGGCCTTGAGCAGTATAGCATTATTGTTAAGTAATCTTCAGTTTAAGGTATGTTTTATATGGACACACACGGGTCAACGATACATTTATTTGCCTCTTGTAACGAAATCACACCTTACACCCCAAAATACAAAAAATCCTTCCTGAATTTCGCCCATTTCCTTCCAGTCTTTATTCCGTCCAAAATTCCTGTCGTTTTCCTTAAATATTGTGCGCTTGCTCAACTTTCTCCCATTTGTCACAGTCTTCAACATTCCATCTCTAATCTAGATACTCCACATACGCGTTTCCAAGTAATTTTGTATGAATATATGTAAAAATCACCTTAGGGTAAGGGTATTTTGGTGGTATTTATTATCAATATATTGGTATAAATATTATTTTGGTGGTGTCTAAGTAATAATAACAAATTGGTAGGTTTTTTCCGGGTTGTTTGTTGGTTGTGGCCCACCCAGGACGCTGTACTCATTCACTCTAAAGGAAAAAGAAAGCATTTCGATTCAGAGCTGAAGTTGAACACCTGTCCTATTTGAGTTTACCCAATCGTGAATTATGTGGGCATTCGATTGACATTTCAAACTGCACTCGCCGGGAAAGTCTCTTTCCTTTATGCCTGTTTGACTGCCAACTTTTCCTGAAATTATCTTTCCGAAAACTTATCGTGGAAACCATCAATAATATCTTACATTAAGGTTACTACTCTAAATAAAGACTTGATCATGATAGTCCAATATTTATTCGCTTAAAATTTTCAGTATTTATTTCTTATAATCATTTAATTTATGTAAGATCTAACGATTATTATTTTCATTATTTAAGTATGGATTACGTTACGAGGCCTAATTCGTAATATTGAGGGTGCTAAATTATGATTTTTTGGATCATTTGCACGAAAAACGCTCATTAATGGGTAGTTAATCAGTCAATGAAAATGTTTTTCTCTATTAAAAAATATAGCTAGAACTTAAATCATAACTCTAATACGACTTGTATCTAATCATAACTTTTGAAAACGTTATAGCTGATACCGTAAACTTGATTGGCACAAGATTGAAAAGGGGGTGGGGGAAAAAACAAAGTTACAAGTAAGGGGTGGGTCAGGGAACACACACTAGGTCACTTGGGTGTGTTTAAGGGACAGTGACCCGCGTATACCTCAATCACACACAGAAAAGTCAAAATAAATAATAAAAATAAAACAAACTTACAGCCTCTCGATCACTAAGGTGTGTTAAGGAATTACAGCACTCCCGTAAATCGCATTCACACCCACACTCAGGGTTTGCAAGGATTTCTTATATGACAGTGACCCGCCAGTCAAACAAATGCAAGGCAAATTAAAAAAAACAAATGTAGCAAAAAATTATAAAACAAAGAAAATGTAGCGAAACAGAGCGAATTGACGTAAACAAGCAATCACTCAATCAATCCGGTGTGTTAGACCTTTTTGAATCGCATTTACACACTTTCTCAGGGTTTACAAGGGTCAGTGACCCGCCAATCACACAGGTGAATAAAAAATAATAAAACATAACTCTTGTACGAAATTGAATTTGTAATATTGCATATATACCTGCTATTCTAATGGTTTCCTACCCTTTCCTACTCTTTTCTATTATGATACCGGAAAAATTACATAATATTGCTACAAAGGTATCGTAAATAGGTCAAATAATTTCAATTAATATCCATCATAATCCTAGAATTTTCAATAAGAGAAACCATAATTCTCCCTCAGTGCAATTTGACATACCACATCTTTCCATGCATAGTTTAACAGTATAACCGACGGAATAAACTAGGTGATTTATCTGTTAAAATATAATTGGTGATACAACAATAACTTGAGCTAATTCTTCAAATAAAAACTTTTTAAATTTGAAGCTAACACGGTTTACTTGAAAACTGATATTCTCCTGCAGTGAAACGTAATTTTTAATTGACATTTGCGTCTACTATTTTAATATTATTCTTTAATAATTTAATATTAAACTTTAATATTGAACAATAATATACAAATACAGCAATAAAGTGAAAGGAAATGCAGGCCGTATTAATTTGCAACGTCAGTTACACTCATAATCTGAGTTATTCATTTCATTTATTTATCTCTTGCTATTTTCCAAACTCATATGTTGATATTATTGCATAAAAAGGGATAAAAAATGTCCCTTTCCACTATTAAGGTGTCTCAAGGATTGGTATTTGGAAAAGGAAAATATTTTATGCTCTTCAATTGATAGATTCATGCATCTATTTATCTTTTTTTTTGTACTCGACCCTGTGGGCATTGTTTTACCTAATGACACACACTTCATCCTCTAGAACTCCTGCCCTCCGGGATCCCTGATGCCTCAACCTAACATACTTTGCCCCAGTAATAATAATCTCCTTCCCTCCCCCACACGCCCGCCCATTTCAAGGACGCGCTTCGCATAAACTTTCCTGACTCCCGTTCCATTAGTGCCCCACATCTTCCGCAAGACTCCGTCCTCTTCCGCCGCTGTTTTGTCACCAAACTCTCCCGTTCCCTTACCCTTTCCCTCACAAAGAAAGCGACCCCGTGACCTCACACTGCAGGCCCCCACACACACATACCCACTTTGCACCCCCACCACTCCTCCCCTGAATCTGCGCTTTTACACCCCTCCCCATTCCCCCAAAGGTGTTTTGTTTAAAACGGCCCAGAGGAGTGCCGGAGAGGGGCAGAAGGGTGATGGAACGAACGCGGGTAATGAGCTTCCCAAGTGTTTCCGACGCAACCATCTCCGCCCTCCGGCACTCTCGTCTCCTCGCCTCCCCTTCGCGCATCCCCTTGGCTCCTTTCCCCCCGCCCGCACCCCAACACCCATTCCACATACTCCAGCCTACCTAGCTGACCCCCCCCGTAATGTTTTCAACCCTTCCACCCCCTACTTTCTGCACCCCTGCTCCCCCCATTATTCCCTCATCATTTTCTCACCTTTGTCTCTCCGGTCCTCATAATGGAATCGTTTCCGTGGCTTGTTACGGGCGTAATTTGTATCATTGTTTTCTCTCATCCAGGGTGTCAAGAGGGGTTGGAATGGGGATTTGTTGAACTGGACAGGACTTGGGTAGTCTGAGAGAATTGTTTTATGGGACGGTCACTTTTCTTTTATTTTTCTCTATTCCGTCTCTCTCTCTCTCTTTTCCTTCCTTCGTGTCTGCCTGCCTATCCTCCACGTCGTGTTAATAATTGCACTGACATTTTATTTTTCCACTGAGGACAATGGGTGCGCGTTGATGAACCCGGGGTGCTTGAATGCGCGGCCAGTGGTACTTCATCTCCTCCGGCGGTGGATTTTACAGACGGTCGAGCGTGCGGACGGATCTAAATTTAATGCTCAGTGGTCTTGAGAGCATAGGTACAGAAGCGAAATCGTCTCCTAAGTTGCGAAATCCATCACTTGCACACTACGGTGTCTGATATGCCGTACAGCCATTAAGGGAAGCGTGAGTCTCCCGTGTTTTTGTCATCGTTAAGGTTTTAAATAATTATGGCCTTGAATGCCTTACGTGTTAAATTGTGTTTTGACATGGCGCATTATTCTTTTAATAATAAAAGAAAGCTTGGGAAAAATAAAACCCATATGATGAATATTTTGGTAGTTTAAAGCTAAGCGAGAATAATTTTATTCAACATATACAGGCAAAATGCAGTGAAAGTTCGTCATTATGAGAAAAACAAATTTGCGCTTTTCCACGGATTTATTTGTAACATACTACGCGTTTCAGTTCATCGGACCATCTTCATGTACAAGACAAGATTCAACTTGTGATACATTATATTTATACCTATTTGAGGAAGTGGGGGGTGGAGAAAAGAGTGAGGAGTAAGGTAGGTGGGGGCAATGAGGGGAAATATGGAAAACCCAAAGAAACAGGGAAACTAGAAAAAAGGAAAGGAAAAAACAGGGGGGGAGGAAAGATAAGCACTGGTGGTCATTGTTGAGAAGACAGTGGCAGGTAGCTGGTTTCCCTGCGGTAGGAAGGAGGCAAGAATAAAGAAGGGCTAAGCGGGAAGTGGACATGGAAGGGATAGAGGCAGGTTGAGGGATGTGGTATAAGTGGGCTAAGAAGTACGAGTACATTATCAGGGAAGTTCGACACATATTGTGAGTGGAGGGTAGGTCGTGATTAAATGGGAAAATACGTGGAGGGTGTTCTTTGATTCTAGTCTTGAAACTTCTAGCCATCTGACCTATTTAGCATATGTCACAGGAATCACACTTCGCTTTATAAATGCCGGATTGTAAAATAGGTTCTAGTTTGTCTTTGATGCGGCGAAGAATTTTTCCTAGAGGAGGCGGATTATGAATTGATGTATTAAACTTTCTTTTATTGCATTTTCGGGCAATCTTATTGAAAAGATCACCTGCAAATAACAGGCGACACCACTTTCTTGGGTTTTATTGTGTGGGGGTAAGAGATGATGTATCACAATTTGAATCTTGTCTTGTACCTAAAGATGCTTCGATGAACTGATCCACGCCGCACTTTACAAATGAATTAGTGGAAAAGTGCAAATTTGTTTTTTTTTCATAATGAAATAAAGTTTATAGTTTGGTTACTCGAGCGTTTTAGTGGCAATTAATCACTGGTGTGACAATGTGTTAACATGTATCTAAAATTGGAAAAAGCTGGGGGGCGATGAATTCCACGAATACAAAATTAATATTAACGCAAAATTAATATAAACATGCAATAATATTGATATTTTCAATTTTTATCTAATTCTCCCTAAATTTATCTTGATTCATGCTTTTTTTGGATTCTGTAGTCTTAATGAAAGAACAGTTCAAACTGAATGGAATTGCGATGATAATATTTTCAGGCTCTCGGAGAAAATATTCAAGCTCTTTGGGGCCACATCTCAGCCAAATTTATCATTTACTTATTAAAATTTATTAATTTTATTTATTTATTTAATTATTTATTTAATTTATTCATTTAATTTATTTATTTAATTTATTTATTCAATTTATTTATTTAATTTATTTAACCAATTAATTAATTTATTTATTTATTTAATTTAATTTATTTATATAATTAATTTATTCAATTTATTTATTCAAAATATATCCCTCATTACTATTTAGTTAAAGGCACGTTCTAATATTTTCTTGGCGTTTAAACATTGGGCTCAGCGTTGGTTTTTGATTCTTGGCTGCTTTTTCTAAGGGTTTTCGTGTATATTTTACTTTACCCTTAGATGCAAGTTGATTATTTTAACAATTCCAATTCCCTTTATGTGTATTTATTGCGGAAAAAATAGATAATTTTGCGACAATTTTCTTTTAAACTTCTGCCTCTCGATTTGCAAGGTATATCTGAGCAAACCTCATTGACGATTTATTTTCAAATGTAAAAACTGTTTTTCTTAAAGTATCAAAGGTGATTAATCCGAGTAATCAAAACGTATAGGCAAAAATTTTGAATTTATTTGCGAGAGGTCGAAAATTATCACCTCGTTAAAAACTCTTCTAGAACATTTTCCAAGTTTTGCCAACATTGAGTGTAAATTTTAAAAAGTATTTCAAAGGAATTACTTTTTTCCCACACCTGGCTATTGATATTTGCGAAAGTGACGATTTGATCGTTAATTATAATGTTGAAATCACCTTACCCTAATGACCTATTGGAATAGTAGTGCTTCTTCTAGTAGTTTCACAAGGCCTGTAGGTTGAAACTAACGTAAATAGGTCGTAATTTGTGAATGGGTTCGGTGATGACATTTGGAAAAGAGTTTGACGATGCCAACCACTTGGTAAGCTCGTGCTTAGGGTCTGTACGCATAAGTAGCGGAGTTACTAAGCTCTTTTCTTTACAAAGGGATATCTACCTCGTGCTAGCTCACGTTGCAAACAAACAACTTTGGGAAGGAGGGGTTGAAAGTATGATTTCACCAACGAAAGACACAATTGTGCTAACTAACTCTAATTTCCTAGGTTCTCAAACTCAAATGCAAGGTAGTAAAAGGTTTACGACTGCGGGGTAGTAAAGGGCGAAGGGTACGTTAGCCATGAGCTATGTAAGGATTTTTGAGAATAACGTGGGAAAGAAACCAGCAGGTTACTAATCATATGCCATGAAGGCAATTATATATTTCATATTTTTCGCTTCTACAAGTAGCACAAGAAAGAGAAGAAAATTTTCAGGAAATATTTTATGACCACCAAGTATTGGACCGATAACTACAAGCCAAATTATACAGCAATAGAATAATTGGCTCTTTTAAAAAAGACACTTTATTGACTCACTGCAAAAGTAGGTACGTTTGGAGGGCAAAATCCTTCTTAATATTCCTCTTAAAATTCTCATTAATATTCCTAAATAATTTTTTTTAAGGAATGATTAATATTTGTTCCATTTTAATTTGCCAATACAAATAATCGATAGCTAACCTAATTACCTAAAATTAAAGGAAGTTATAAAAAATAAACGTGTGTAATAACCTGACAGTAACAGAAACCGCTGTGATCAATTAAGATCACATAAAATAAGCAGTATAAAATTGTCTGAGGCGTCACTTTGTGGAAGCGATTCATATCGGAAAAGAAAGAAATACTTGGTTGTTCCACATATATTTTATTAACACGACCTAGGTTTCGACTTACAAAGTCATCATCAGGTAAAGAACAGAAGACACAGGGCTTTATATAGTGGATAGAGAACTGGAGAGGGGAGGTGTTTGAGAAGAGGGAGGAGGGGAAAGAGAAAGGGAAATGGTGTGTAAGTTTGGGGGGAGGGGGAGAAGACGGTTGTGTATGGCGTCGGGGTGGGAGATTACGGTTGGGTACTGCTTGAGGGGGGGAGAGGGGCTGAGGAACAGAGGGAGGTCCAGGAGGGGGGAACGGGAGGAATAAGTTAGGTCATTAACTAGAATACCCTTAAGGTGACTATTCTTTGAAATTTCCAACCGTTCCAAGGCATCTAATCTTAAGCCTTTTTTCTCTACATGCAGAATTTTGGGGACAAAGTCACTGGAGTGGTTGTTTTCTATAAGGTGCTGGGCAAAATTGGATGACATATTTCCGTTTTTAAAACAAGCGTAATGTTCCTTGACACGATCACTGAATTTCCTTCCGGTTTGTCCAATGTAGAAGGCAGAGCACTCACAACACAATTGATAAACTCCACTCCTTTCCAATGCGGGAATTTTGTCCTTGCAGTTTGATAAAAGGTTCCCTAAGTTGGCTCTATTATAGAAGGCAGGTTTAATATTGTTTCCTGCAAGGGATCTGGTGACTTTACGGGAAATATTCCCCAGGAAGAGAATTCTTCTCCACTTCGAAACGTCTTCCTTGGGGATGGATCCGAATATTGATTTGACGGCTATTTTCTCTAGTTTTTTCCCTTAACTGGTGGTACCCCTTTCAACCTGTGCTACAATGTTTCCGTCCTGGCCTCCCTTCCCACATCCGATAACCCTATACAATTAAAAACACTTGAAATGGCATTCATTTACATCTGTATGGCCTATCAGCATCCGGGCCTCAATGTCGTTCACTGATGGGAGTGGCCTAAAATTGTTACTTTGTGGAAGCCCACCCTCACCCCTCCTTCGCCTCCCGTTCTCCCCTTCTCCTGGCCCCCTTCCCTTTCTCTCGCACCCCTCACCTCAACAACTCCAGCAGTCATTACTTCTATATCTTCAGAGGAAGACGGATTGTTTCCGTCGAAATATCAAGAAATAACGTGTGAGTGTTCTTCTTTTTTTGTGTTTCTATATTGTGTGTTACTGTGTATTGTACTATTCGGCACTTCTGTGTTACGTCTACGAAAGCATATATATATATATATATATATATATATATATATATATATATATATATATATATATATATATATATATATATATATATATATATATATGTATGTTTGAAATGGAACGCTCTTCGGCGACGCACAAGTATATAAAAACACAGATGTAAATTTTTAGGCCATACAGACACAAAGAAAGGACACTCACAATATGTTATTTGACGTTTCGACGGCTCGGCCGTCGTCTTCAGAATCTGAAGACGACGGCCGAGCCGTCAAATATATATATATATATATATATATATATATATATATATATATATATATATATATATATGGGCTGACCCAATATAACTCAAATAGAATAGAATAGCAACATTTAAAAGGACACTCACACGGTAAATTGTTCGGGCTTTCGGCCCTCTCAGAGGCCTTCTTCAAAAGAGACACTAATTGTGTGCATGTATAAAAATATAAATATATTTTTTTTATACACCCATGTATACATAATCCTTGATAAAAATCCACGTCTATATATCATGTAATAATTGATATGTCTGACTGAATCAAATAAGCTTTTTTCTTTAAGTATATATATATATATATATATATATATATATATATCAGTTGTATTTATGTGGAAGAGATAATCAGCTACGATACTTGATGGTAAGAGGCTAAATCTGATTTAGTAGGCACATAAAATTACATTTTTAATAGAAAAGACTGGGGCACTTGTGAATTAAGGTTCTTAAATATGTAGAAATACAAATTCATATGAAATGAGAGAGCAATAAGTGTCCGTATCTACGTCATTGAGGGTCCGATTTTTTATTGTGACATTGGGGCATACACACGTTTTTATACTCTAGCATTTTTATTCATTTGTTTGGCGGATTTCAATACTAAATATCTATACGAGAGTGAGGATAAATAAATGCATTTTTAATGGCATTCCCTTAGTAAACTAAAAACTTCATGAACGCATCCTTGCAAGAAGAAAGGTGCATGCAAACTGAAGACTAATAAAGTGTAACTAAAGGTAATACTTAATTATTTTACTACGGGAAGGAAACTAGGAGTTTAAGAGGAAGGCACGAAGAAAATGCATTAGAGTCATGCCGAGAAGAGGAAATTAAAACACCCCTGATACAAGGAGAAGAATGAAAACAAGGGGCGATGGGAAAAAGAATGAGGGGCCAGGCCAGTTTCCCCACAGTTGTACGCACATGGAAAAATCCCCTTACTAACCTACTGACACTGCTTTCAGTCATTGTCTGTGACATTATATTGGCGATCAAAATGACATGCAACCACTTTTCTTGACTTATTCGTACTGCTCCGAACAGTATTCTGCCTTCTTATGTCGTGCCTCGTATTCCATCGTTGGCATTTATTTCTGTCCGTTTTATTTTTTATTCTTCTTCAGGCTCATCTCTCACAAACGTTAACTTAACTCAAACTTAACCTCTGGTCTCCTTGCCTCCTTGCCCCAGTTTCGGAGCTAGGTAAAATAACTCACCATATCAAAGTTCTCACACATCCTTTCTTTTCTTTATTAGTTAAGGTTATGGCCATCAACCTTTTCGTATACCTCGCCATCAAACGCCTCAATGTCATATCTTTTTTCTCTAACGCAACCACTTTTTATATGATCCTACTACTTGACCCACTGTGATCGAAAATGTCATACATGTGTGAAATGTTACAGTTGCTCTTTTTTCCCGTCTCACCTTCATGTGAAACTTTGATTTATATTTACTGATTACTACATTGCATCACTTTTATTACCGGTGATTTTTATCCGATCCATATCTTCCTGTTTATTTAATATATCGATGAATATTTGCTATTCTTTGCTAGACTGTCCAATGTCTGACTTGATGAATGCCTCATCTTCTCTTATGCTTACCTCCATTTGTCCTATTTCTTCTGTCGTCGTGCGTCTGCTCCAGAATGGCTTATTTAATATCAGAGGTCATTCACAAGAGCAGAGTTTTCACGGGCTACTCTGCATATGATGATATTAATCTAGCAATAAAGATGTAAAAATTCCGTAAATATTCACTTTTTTAAATTTTTTCCCGAATTATTTGTCTGATTCTTATAGAGAAGTGGTATAGGAGCACGATAGGACTGGAAATACTAATATTACTTATATTTTTCTCGCGTATTGTGGTTTTTGGAATGTGCGCCGGGTGTTAAACACGTCTAATTTTTTATTGTTTTAAGATTTCTCACTAATATGACTCTTTTGTATACACATGCTCTTGGCATATTTATTTTCATATCTGGTTTAATTCCTGATACTTCGATGTAATTGATGAAATTTTGGCTGAGGATGTCTTTTACGGACATCATAATTGGCCCTCGTAATTTTGTATCGAGAACTCTAACAACTCAATGGTCAGGGGACTATATTTTGACATTTTGTCTTCCTCATTTGATGTAAGAATAGAGCCATTTGGAATGGTCATTCTTATTAAGAATATTTTATTTAATATTTTGTTAATACGTTTGCATGTAACGTCCAGTCTATTGCGTATTATTGCTTTTTCTGTATGTAGTGTTCTGTTCCAATAAAGTCTGTTTTTTTTTCATTTTCTGATGATGTTCTTCTGACTGTACGCAGAGTGTTTTAGTATAAAGTGCGGGTTGTAATGAGTTCATGTTTATCAGTTTTTTCTTAGTGTAATATAATCGCCTTCGCGTTATGTATTTCAGTGCATTTCGTTCCTGCAATAATTTCGAATCCGGCTGTTCTGTGTTCTGCAAATGTCTTTCAGTTGGTGTTATCGTCTTTCTATAGTTCATTGTATCACATATTCAATGCATTTCTTTGTTTCTTTCATTCGATCGTGTATTGCCTCTGAGAAAAAAATGTTCGGTTATCAGCCATGTACAAAAAAGATTTGTGTGTATTTACCGGTGTTAAATACTGTGGTAGTGGGTGCCATTTAAAGCTTTTCTTGGCTAGGTTTTATTCTTTTGCTCTATGAAATCCATTTTTGCACCCTTTCCCAAGTTCTCCTTTCACAGAATCAGCAGCGTACAGTGATAACTTGTAAAATGTTTCAATGATAACTTGATGCAAGGTCAAGGAACGTTGTTACCACGCTCTTGTAAGGCCTCATTTAGAATACGCATGCAGCGTGTGGGATCCGAGTGAAAAAGGTCTCATTTGGGAAATTGAGAAGGTTCAACGCCGGGCAGCCCGTTTTGTAAAAAATTCCTACGATAAAACGCAAAGCGTCACCGAAATGCTCATGGATTTGGGGTGGGAATCATTGGCTGAGAGACGATTCAATGCAAGATTGAAATTATTAAATAAATTTAGATCCGCATGTTTCAGCACCGAGGTCTCGCAAATTATTCGTACTCCTACATACATTGGTCGCTTGGATCATGCATATAAAATTCGGGAAATAGATGCCAGAACTAGCCGACTCAAGGACTCCTTCTTCCCACGGACAATACGGGATAGCAACTGCAGGGTTATAGATAGCAAAAATTCCACTTGCCACCCTCAGCGTCTAAAAAATAATTAGTTGTATTTAAATGCATGCTCTTCCACTAACCTTATGTGTTTTGCTATAATAACCCATTCTTTCCGAATGACCACATTCGTGTTCCGTTCATCTGTTTTTAAGTTTCCCTTTCAATCCCTCGTCCCTCTCCGCGGGGGCAAATTCCTGCTACCTGCAACGTTGGGTCGCATTCCCTGCCAATTAGAGACTCTTTGGGGGTAGAGTGTTTCGTGGTCCATTTTCATGTGGTAGTGATGTTTCAATTTCTTGCTTGTTGTGTCCTGGCTTCCGTGTTGTAGAATGTCTTTCGTGCTGCATCATGGGGTGCAGTTTTTTAGTTGTTTTGCGGTATATGTGTTTGCATGAGTATTGGATGAAGGGATTTTTGAGTGTGTGCGCTGCTGTGGGTGTAATTTTCCGTGTTGTTTTTTTTTGCATGTGGTATTTTTCTTTTTTACGGTTGGTGACCTAACACCCCCCGCCACACGCCCTTGCGGCGGCCTGCGGGGTATTATGTAGATGTAGATGATGCAGTAGTGCAGACTTGTTGAAGGTTTACGTATTTTTATTTGAGTTTTGTGCGTTTCCAGGATATCTATCTTTCTCCATTCTTTCTACTGTTAGGGACCATTTCAATAAATGATTTTTGTTATTGCACACCATGTTATAATCCATATTAAATAAAACAGTTACATGTTAGCCTTTTGGTCGCTATACATCGTTCTACGCCTGAAAAAATAACACATTAGATATGAATTTTAAATTAAAAATTACAGTGAGTATCAATTCTCAGAACTGACATTAAACATTAATTTGAACGGATATTTGTGATAAACCTTGAGGTTTCAATTTTATCTTCATTGTCATTCTCAGCTATACTACCTTGATCAAAAAGTTCCCGGAATGTATTCAGAAAATTAAAAATACAAGTTTATTCATCTAAATCTATATTGTCCCCTTCAAAGTAATCCCCATCGACTGCAACACACTTATGCCAGCGCTTGATCCAATCCTCGAAACATTTTTTATATTCGGTTTTCGGTATGTCCATCAGTGCTTCCTGCGATTTTTCCATTACTTCCTCTCGGCTGCTAAAACGCGTTCCCCGTAATGGTTTTTTAACTCGATTGAACAGAAAGAAGTCACAGGGAGCCAAATCAGGTGAATTCGGTGGCTGTTGGATGGTATTTGTTGCATTTTTCGTCAAAAAATTACGAATAATGATAGCACTGTGCGACGGTGCGTTATCATGGTGCAAAATCCACGAGTTTTCTGCCCACATTTCTGGTCTCTTTCGGCGAATTGCTTCACGCAAACGTCTCATAACGCCCAAATAATACTCTTTGTTTACTGTCTGGCCTTCTGGCAAAAATTCATGATGCACTACACCGTTGTAATCCATGAAAACCGTCAGCATTGCCTTCTTTTTTGACTGAAAACGACGTGGTTTTTTTGGTCTCGGCTCATTTGGTGAACGCCATTCACTTACCTGATGTCTGGATTGCGTGTCGTACTCATAAACCCACGTCTCGTCTCCAGTAATGATCCTTTTGATGAATGTGGGATCGGATTCAGCCTCGCAAATCATGTCTTTTGCGACGTCAACACGGTCTCTTTTTTGCATGAAATTGAGGTCTTTTGGCACCAACTTTGCTGCTACACGACGGAAACCCAAATCATTAACCACAATGTCTTGGGCGGATCCATAGGCAATGTTCAAGTCCTCCGCTATTTCTCTGATGGTTAATTTGCGGTTATTGACCAACATTTCTTTTACTTTATCAATTTTTTCACCGACTTTCGATGTCGATGGTCTGCCACTGCGTTCATCATCTTCGATTGACTCACGACCACTTCTGAACCGCTCGTGCCACTGGTAAACGACCGTTTTTTTTAGAGAATCGTTGCCGAAACACTTTTCCAACATTTCCAACGTCCGTGCGCCACTAAATCCGTTTTTTACGCAAAATTTAATACAAGTTCGTTGTTGCAAATTTAAATCCATTTCTGAAATTGTAAAAAATCGCCAACACACACAGAGATAGATGTACTCTTGGCTACGTAACTTTTGCAAATGTCAAGTTATGACACTAAGATTTAAAGGGAATATCAACAACAGATGTACCAATTTAACAAAAAAACAGAACTCAAATCGGGACGATGGGAGCGCCACACGGTGGTTATTCCGGGAACTTTTTGATCAAGGTAGTATACCTTGGCGTGTTCATTCTTTCAGCTATACATATATATATATATATATATATATATATATATATATATATATATATATATGTATATGTATAAGGACATTCTTCTGTACAGGCGCTGTATATTTCCATCATTCTCGTTTTTTTCTTTACGCAGTATACGAGGCAGAGTAAGGCTCATTTACATCTATTCAAATATTGGCGGGTAAGAACAAGTTGTACGTGTCAAGAGCCATCTATTAATTGTTTTCAAAACCACTGAAGTTATTGTTTTCACTCAGTGGTCATTTGCCAGACGGTGAATGCAAATGACCATTCCAGAGAAAATCGCTGCCCCCTCCAGTTGCGAAGGGCTCTTAATTCGATTTTTGTGTCCAAAAGGATCACCAGCTCCAGCACCAAATTCATCGGGTCTTGTGCCTAGTTTATGGACCTATAGTACATGATTGAAGGTAAGGTTAGACAATGGTGTCGAGAAAATCGCCTCACAAATGTATGCGATGAAGAAGAGGATGAAGAAAGATGATGAAGAAAAAGAAGAGTGGCAGAATCCGATGAAATCGTTCAGCAAGTGGAACGAGAACTGCGGTCTGATGGATTGTTTACGATGAGTAACCTGGCTGATAACTTTCCTCTTCATGGACGCACCACAATTTACATTATTGCTACAGAAAAACTCGGATATCACAGATAGTACGCACGTTGGGTACCGAAAATGCTTATCGGCCAACACAAAGAGCAAAGAATGTTGAGCGGACGTGCATTTTGATCACCCACCCTACAGTTCCGACCTTGAACCTAGCGATTATTTCCTCTTCTTTCACTTGAAACAGTGCCTTGGTGTACACCGGTTCGCAAAGGAACTCGCGTCCACAGTTGTTATTGGCTCAATTACCTGGTGGTGAAATTCTATGCTAAGGGATTAAGGAAGCTGGTTTAGAGTTGCCAAAAGTACCTAGAAGTGAATATAGATCATGTAGAAAAGTGAGTTAGGTTTTTAGAAATCATCTTTAGAACTAGGTTTTTTAGTGAATTAGGTTTTAGAAAATTATCAGTAAAACGTCTTAATAATAATATATTTATTTATGCCCGAACGGACTTATCTTGAAAAATGTCCCTGGCAGTTTTAACGTCGTCACTAAAGGAACCTGATTCTAATTTTATGCAATATATTTAGAGGATAATTTGACTTCTTGGAAGCGCGGAATAAGAAGCAAGTACCGAAAAGTGGCGTAGTGGGGCAGGCCTGTAAGGGGAGGAGGGGTTGCGGGGGCCGCCGTTACCTTGGGGCTTGGGTAGAGAGGTTGGGGTCGCCGGCTTCGAAAGTATTCGGATACGCTCATCCCATTGAAGCAATCCTCTTTGGGGGCTGGGCGCATTGATTTTTCTAGGCATTTGCGTTCGATTGACCGAGGGGTGGACGGACCATTCTAATAGGATTGCTGAGAGACCGGATACCGGCAGCCAAACTTCTTGCCAAGTTGTTTGAAAGCATAACTAGATCACACGGACAGGGAGAACTGAGCTGTGACACGTTTTTCTGGATACATTCAATTTTCAGAAAAAAAATAAGCATGAAGTGGTCGCAAAAGTCTGACAAACTAGATAGAGGGATTGGACCTGGTTTTTGCCTATCACCAG
The DNA here is from genome assembly GCF_022747635.1 of Hetaerina americana. Classification (NCBI taxonomy): domain Eukaryota; kingdom Metazoa; phylum Arthropoda; class Insecta; order Odonata; family Calopterygidae; genus Hetaerina; species Hetaerina americana. The sequence continues at coordinate 64,944 of NW_027286315.1, forward strand.
TTCAATATTTAATTTCACCACCAATTCAATATTTAATTAGGAGATACGTTAAGTAACATCATGGAAGAATACAAAGGTATAAGTACTTGGGGACGTAAGATATCATGATATCATGATATCATGATACTGGTTTTAGGAACTCTACCGCTTCAAAAAACCGCAAATACATCTGCATAATAATACCCAAACCGCACCGCAAGGGCGTGTGGTGGAGGATGTTATGCCATCACCCGTATGCTAATGTTAGAAGGGGGAATGATTGAGCATGTGGTAAAAACAAATGTTGGGACTATATTTAGTGATGAGGATGACCGACTGTGAAGAAATAAATGCCATGGTACATTTAAGAAGAATAAAACAGGTTACAAGGTAAGGAAATGGAGTGTACTATTCATTAATTGAAGGAATGAGGCTATGGTTCAAAAAAGGATAGGCAATGGGGAAGATATTGCGTCGTAGAAATCGGGACCAAAGCTGTGGAGGAGACCAGCCAAACACTTTATATAGAATATTCTGTTGCACGGACGTTATGCGTGGACCATGAGAAAGAGAGAGAAAAGGAAAGTATTGGTTCTTTTAAGATGTGGGCGCGGAGGAGGTTGGAAAAAATAAGATGTGTGGAGAGAATAGGTGGTAATAAGTAGTATTTAAAAAGAGTTTAGTGAGGCTAGACCACTTGTGAATGTTGCTCATAAAAGGATTTAATTCTGAATTGAACAGGCGTTAAGAGAAAGAGATTCTAGAAATGAGTATTAAGAGAACAGAAGAGGAAGGAGGGGTGAGAAGAGGAAGACGACTGAACTAAATAGATGCTGCAAAGAGGAAAGGAAGGAGATGCAATGGGATAAAGAAAGACATATAGGACAGGAGGGAATCGAGGCAACGGTAGTGTCCGGGATGTGCCACTAGGTAAAAACTATGATGATGAAGAATAAAGATAAAGATTGGTGGTGATTATATCCCCAAAGAACGTTGAAGTCCACCAATTTCAGAACTCGTTGTATCGTATTAAATTATCCTAGTAGCCGGCTGTCCATATCCAGAGAACAAGGGTGAACTATCACGGGTAATTACATTGCAGTATATAGTAAATATATCTGATGTCTGGTAAATATCCTCCAGCCCTGTGCCAAATTCCGCAAGAGAAACAATCATCTGGTTGTGGCGCAGGGGCTTACAAATGCGATTACTTCGTGGTAATCAGTGTGCCAAGGGTGATTCGTCTGAAAATTTTGTTGCTTGAACGCCCAAAAATTGAAAGTGTAATAGGCCTCCCAGGAACCTAACTAAGAGCTAAAACCCTTTCGCATTATTTCCTTTAACCAATTCAATAAACTACTCCTTATATGCATGTAATTTTTATGTGTGGAAACAGACGAATTGTAAATTTTCCAGAATATTACTTTTCAAAATGATGCCTAAAATATGTATTTGGAAACTTCTGTCGCCTTCATTTTTATAATTTATATTTTTTTATATTTACAAACTCTGATAGTTTCTTAATGGTGTTATACAATTTATTGTTTGTAACTTTTTCCAAGAGAACTAAATTGCTCCAGAACAATAAGTCTTATTACAATAAGTGTTTATTTTTATAAACTTTCTGAAGCGCTTTGGTGGAAATAGAGGTATTTGGGTCCAAATAACGGTCAACAAGAAGAGACAAAGCACCTCAAGTAGGGATCGAGATACCTCGGAAAAATATTCACCACCGCCGGGATTTGAACCCGTGCAATCTGGGTGGGAAGCCAGTACGTTAGGCCCCGCACCATCTCGATCCCCCTTGTAATAGAAAAACTCTGCAATTCCACCATTACGAAAATTTCCATTTACACAGTCTCATGATGGCTCGTGTCTTGTCACTACTTTTCCTATCCCCTCCAGAGATTCTCATGGTGCGATGTACTTTTAGCTTAGCGTTTTATCTGTAATAACTACCAAATGATTCTTTCTGTCGCGTCATTGGCCAAGCGAAGAAATTGTAGTGATATTAAAGTACCCAGAAATATGTTTTACTGTAAACGATACCCCTTTGATGAAGCTATCACTAATAGAAGGGCCTATTCGTCAGAGCACTTAATATGCTTGAATAAATCTGAAAATTTCATTTCATTGTGAGCTTTTTAGGTATTTTGAAACGTATGCTTTGGAGTAACTGTTAACATACCTGTACTTCGACCCAAAATATATTTCGTGATCGTTATATATATTTGGTAATACCTAATCAGCGGCTGATACATACAAGAATGAATTGATTGACATATATGAAAACATAGTCGTTCATACATGTATTTGTTTGCGTTAACGAAAACACTGGTGGACTTGGTAGTCCAGTTAGTGGAGCGCTTGGCTGTATATTGGAGTGCTGGGTTCGATTCCAGGTTAATACTGCGGAAACCCTCAGCTTAACTCAAGTTGCGTGATTTTCGGGGAGCAGATCATCCCGGAAACTACAGGAGGCACAGGGGAAAGAACTGATTCCTCTACTTTAATTTTCGTATTTCACAGGCTGTTGGACTTACCGCGCATGTTGTGTGAGCTTTACCCTCTTCTGTCAAACCAACTTTCGTGTTCTTAACGGTAGTGGTTGTGACAAAAACACTTGTTTACATAATTTACATTGGCTGAATCATCAAATTTTAGTCTTTCAGTTATTATATATTTGAGTTATTAAATATAGCATATATAATAACACGGATATATATACTAGTCTTATGTTACCTAGCTTTTCACACATGATGTGTGCACCCCGTTAATAGATAAATATTAGTTTAACACTCTAATAATTGACTTTATTTTGTGTAGAAACTAGCCTCCTTTAGCCTGTCTAATCGTCAGTTTGGCATATACGTTTATTGTGGTAAAAATATCACGTGCGGAAAGGGTTTTATAGGAAAGAAAAAAAAATTATTCTAGTACCCTTCAAGCCACCGCTAGGGTGCGTGGTAGGGTGTGAATGCACACCACACTAATTTTGACCCTAATATGATCCTACTTCGGATAGACAATGTCATTATGGTCCCTGATCTTTCGGGGAAAAAATAACATTTTGAATCTATCTGTTATACACTTTATCTCTGTAATTTTACAGGCATGATCTCTATTTCTGTAATGCTATAGGGGTAATAATACAGTTTCAAAATCACTGCTGAAAAGACGTCCTTCACATGCATGCAAAAGATTAAATCTGTAATTTAACATCGTGACTTCGTGAGGATCCCATATATTAGCAGCATATTCTAAATGAGGCATAACCAGCGAAAGATAATATTTCTCTTTGACATTTTCATCATATTTACCCAGGACTATTCTAATAAATCCTTATTTTTGTTAGCTTGTGCACATATTCCTCGTATGTGTTTCACCCAGGAGAGGTCGTGAGGGAGGGTCACATTTAAGTACTTAAACGAGTCTAAAAATTCCATTTAGGTGTTGGGAGGGAATTGCTCTTATTAATAAAAAAATCATACCAGATATATATTTTTTAAAGTAGGTATCTTTTGGAGCGCATTCGTGTTGATTGTATTTAGGATATTGGTAATTTTATTATCAGTACGTTTTTAGAGCACGCGACTGAAATGGGTGGTTGAAAATATACCGTCCCTCATTCTTATCTTTCTTGTTGACTCTCAAGTGATACCGCGAAAAATATATTCTCGTGCGTATATATTCGAACCCTTTAGGTCTCCTGGCTCTCCGTCATCCATTGCCATCTCAACCACACCTCCTCCCATCCTATCACACTCGTGGAAACAGTTTTCTTTGAGATTGGCGAGACTTCACGGAATTCCTTCTGTCTCTCCGTGTTCGGGGTAATAAGACGAGACCGACTGAATGAACGGGGTGAGCTAGGCTGAGCTCTTTCGTTTCTTTAATTTCAGTGCTCCAATGGCAGCGCTGTGCTTGAATTATGGGATGTGAGGGAGCATAAACAAGTCGCGAAGTCGGTTGAGATAATAAATAGGCGGCGCAAGTGCTTAAGCAGGAAACATTGCACCTAAATCATCATCCTGATTTAAACTCCGCTGTTTTCTTGGAAAAGGTAGGGTCAATATTAATTCCACGCTGTGCCTGTAGATTGACTGGGTCTCTCACACTGGAAATGTTTTTGGAAAAGTCCGCTCGCGTGATGGGACCACGCTCCGGCCAAGTTGAATGTTAAAATAAATGTTGGTTTTTTTGTCTCAATTATTATCTTTTCCTTTTTCAAGCAATTTGAAACAAATTTCACGAAATAAATGCTTAATTCAGCCGTATTTTCCGTTTGAAAATAGTTTATTAAGTAGATAGGACTGTTAAATAAACAGTATTATTAACTGCTTTCACTCTAATCACCAGGGTTCATTTTTTCGCAAAGATTATTTCGCTGCAAGCATTGTATTTTTTTCTATTTAATCTTCAGATGATTTTTATATCGAGTAATATTACTGGGTGGCCATCTTTTCGAATGCGATGGTTTCAGGCTCTAATTTGTGAAAATTCGTGATTACTGGATAAGTAAGCTTAGTATTATTTTTACAAAACTTGATTGCACTAATAGCGGTTACTACGCATAGCAGAAATACTGAGGTATTTTTTTTAGCTCGATGGTTTCAGGTTTCTTTAGTTTGTGAAAATTTTTGATCACTGAATAAGTAAACTTTACTTTTTTTCCCCAAAAATTGTATTACAATACTATCTATTTCAACGCGTAGTAATAAGTATCGTAGTTTACTGAGAGGTCTTCTTTTTATTCATTATTTGCAGACTCTAAGAATTAGCTCATAAGCAACATTATCATGCGTATCTGATGATGTTGCCTATGCGTCGAAGTCGGTAGTAGTACTATTTAATTTTTGTGAAAAAATACTAAGTTTACTTGTTGAGTTTTAATTTTTTATATGTTATTTTACAGGTGAAAACTCCAGTGGGTGTAAGAGGGTGATTATTTTATGCAGGGAATTAAAAATCCATTAAAAATATATTCTCTACTAAAAGACTTTGAATTATCTAAAACGTTTGATGAGCCAAGGGACTTAGGAAATTAGAGCTACGAGAATCTAGACATGCATTACATGATTTAAGATTCAATTGTTCTCTACGCACCCAAGGAGAGCTGACAATACCACTAGGTACTATGGCAGCAACGTGACACAATGACTACACTATGACTCATATATTTGCAATCTTGTGCATCTGAATCTTACCATCGTGGTTTTGTGGAGTTCTTAAAGTGTTCGTAGTGTCTTCATGAAGTAAACAAATTTGATCGCAAAATTCGCAAAATAATTTTACGAGTGAATTTCGTAAGTTGTTTCAGTTTTGATTTTCATAATGGTTTAGTTTTCGAAGTAGATACTGCGTGCATATCTATAATTGTCTCTCGGGAGGGATATGCAGTCACCGATAATGTTTTTTAGTTACATTGTTCTTGATGACTGGATCATGAGTATAAAATTCGCGAAAAAAGGCTAAAATCAGCACAATCAAGGACTCATTCAAACGAAAAATTGGGAATAATAACTGTCGGGTTGGCACTTAAATGATGCCACTTGCTGCCCATAATGTATAGATAACTAATAACTTCATTTATATGCATACTTTTCGCAATTATCTGGCATATGTTTTGGTAAAACTCATGCCACATGACCGATTAGGACTGAAATACATCTAACAATGTGCATGTTAAATCGATTTATAATCGTTTTTGTTGTACTTTCAAGCTCCCCTGCTTCCATACTTCGTCGCTCTCCGCGGGGATGATACCTCACGGGATTCGCTGCCAACAGCGGGGCGCTATATTTTCTATCCTTAGTGTTTGTGGTGGGGACCATAACTTGCATGGCTATGAATTAATAGAATCTTCCCATACCTGCTTTCCAGTTGTGTATGACCTGTCTTAGTCTGATGGCGACCTATCCAATAAGTGGTCATTTTCATATTAACTTCTTATTAGTATACTTCAAAACGAATAAGTTTTCCGCCAACATGCGTGACTTCCGCCATCATACACATATTTTCAGAATTCTAAGTGAAGGTTTTTTTTGCTCTTTTCCTCATCGCTAACCATTTCAACCTGGTGCTTTTACCCCCCTGCCACACTTTTTTAATGGATCTCGAGGTATTTGCATAGATGTAGAGGATAAGAGCTTAAAAGTTTTTGATTACTCGATTGGCGAAGAATCTGAATACACCGCAGCCACCGATAACTAACCGGTATGGAATTCTTCCTGCAATTTAATCTACCTATCTGCGACAGACAAGTTACAATTGTTGTGCATATTATTAATCGGTGATCTACCGGTTAAGGTAGGTTTTGGATGGGCACTATGTATCTATATGCCTATATGCTTTGCATCCATTTTTCCTGTCTCCTTTTGATTTCTCCCAACAATCCCCTCTCCTCCCCCTCCATACTTAGCACCTCCTCATTTGTTTTCCATCCTGTCCACTACCCCTTCTCCATCCTTCTCCACACCTATATTTCAAAAACTTCACACCTACGCTTATCATCCAGCTTCAATGACCATGTTTCCGCGCCGTACGCTCCATGTAAAAGTTTTTACGGGTATTTTCTTAACATCCATGCTAAACGTCCCTGTGATCGTCCCTCCTTTTTGTGAAAGCTTCTGTGCCTAATGCAATTCTTCTCCTTTCGTCCATACTACTTTAACCATTTTGGCTCAAAACACTTCCAAGATAAGTAACTGTTCCACCTGCTCTAGTGTTGGCCCTCCTATTTTAACGTTTAGGTTAGCCGTTTTCATTCTGGAAAACCGCATTGCCTTTGCTTTATTTACATTCATACCTATATCACTGACTTTCCAATGTATTTGACAGTGCTTGCAACCCCTTGACAGTCTAACAAACTGAAGTTTGTTCATCCGCAAGCCTAATTGATTTCATGAATTTCCTTACCAATTTTCATTCCTAAATCCATTTTTTCTCATTCCTCTTCAACCATTTTCTTCACGTATATGTTTAACAGCTCAGGTGATAATGTACATTTTCCTAACTCTGCGCATCCGGACTTTCCACCCCCCACCCGCACCTGAGTAGTCTACGACACATACAGATTGCAGTTCCTTCTCCTATGCCTCCAATGTGCTCGTATTTGTTGCCCCTGTAAATGGGAAAACATTCCCATCGAAAATGAATCTCCTTTCAGCCTTTAACGTTTGATTTCCGTGTGGCGATCACGTTAGCAATTTGTCTGCATCTCGACTCATATGAAGACGGGTTTCTTCGGGAAAGAACCGGTCTTCATGAAAACATGCGCATGGCGATGTAGGGTTAAAGGGATGACGTCAATGGGATTTACCCACGGCGAACTTTTTTCGCCCTCTTCCGCTTAGCGCGATCGCACGATCTTCTTAGGTACTACTTTGCACACACGTATTAAACATCCTGGTTTTAGTGCCCAAGGTGTGTTACACCCAGGCAACGGAAGTAATTGGGAAGACTTCTGCAAGGCAATCTCCGAGATCCTCGGTCGGAAATTAGCGAACTTTAGATTGCTTTATTTTTTGCCTCACCATGAAAGAGAATATAGGTGGCTCAGCACGACGAGTTGATGAATATGACGAGGAATGAAGGTGATTGATTGCGGATTCACACCGACCAATATCACCACCTAAACTCAGGAGACACACTAAAATGATTCACAGTCAAGTCACGAATTCTCGAGAATTTTATCTTAGCAGTAGGACCTTTGGATTTTGATAATATTGGACGAATGTTTCATTTTCCAGCGTGAGAAACCTACGAGTATATCGGTAGGTAACAACTTTGAGGAAATTATTTGGAAATATTATGAAGGAAAAATTCAATAAAAGAATGGACAGGTTCATTTTTTGTTTAATAAATATCTGAATGTTTTTTTTTCGTTTTATCCTGGTCAATGATTTCATTTTCTGTTTAATTTACTGAAAATGATAATACTATCATTTGGTTTTGGTGGTTTTTAATAATTTTTTTTATTATTTTTTAAGTTTTTCTTCATTGTATTGTTATTCTCAAACATTTCTCATTCCATTAAAGAACATTTCGCTGTAATGCAAACGAAAATGAACTAATCTTTCATATCAGTTTTGAAAATAATTCTAAGTATGGTCTACATATTTCTCCTTATATCATTAATAAAATGACTCTTAACTACCATTAAAACAAGCTGAAAAAAACCAAAAAAGTATTATATTTTTATGAGGAATAAAATTTAACTCTTAACATTGTCGCAGCGCTCCGAATCCGCGACAACAAGGGTTGAGGGTATTAATTAAATAACAAGAGCGGTCTTCGGTACGGGTATTTTTATGTGCGTAACAGAAGGTTTGACAGTATGGCGGTACACAGCTCATGAGACAATGCCGCGAGAGAGTAGGAAGTGAAGGGAAGACTTGGGTAGGTACTTACAGGAGGACAAGAGGATTGACCGGGCTGAAGGGTGACCAGAGGCGTCGTCGGCGTCGAGTCGTCGGAAGGAACCGGCCGGGGGATGGGATGTAGACCGGTAACTCGAGCGAGCTGGTCTGAAGGTATCGGTGAGGAAGGGACCGAACCCTTACGTAGCGAGGCTGGTCCGGGGAAGCGGGGATAGGGAGCGGGCGTGGACCGAATTCCGAGCGGAGCACGGCTGGTCCGAGGTTATGGGCGATCAGGATCACACTGGCGGGCCACCCGTCTGCCGAGGATGGTCACCCTTTTATCGGAGCTCAGGGTACAAAGGGTAGTCTCTCTTGTGACGCACGGCAGGGCCGGGGGAATCACTCGTGACTCCGCTCCTGACTCACAACGTTCTCCCGGTATCAGTCCCCGGACTGATTAGCCGGTGGTCGCGGCGGTGGTTTCCAAGAGTTTGATTGTGCTGACGCATAACCCTTGCAACACCACCCTCGCGGTAAAAGAAAAAGGCTCCGCGGGTTTAGAATCTTAACTCAGCTTGTCACAAGAGAAAACTCCCAAATAGTACCCTGTCTCAGCGACAGCTCATGAGCACACATAAAATACATATACAACACCTTATACCGGAAAAATGACAGGAATATATATACACATGTGTTAACCCTCGAGTATGAACAATACCTCCACCACTAGCTATATATGACATATAGAAAAAAAACAGATATATATCTACGTATATAATTTTAGTAGTCTGTCTGTCTCTGACACACATAAGTTTTTTTTTTAATCACTATCCCAGAGATTATCATCATTCTGGCATTCCTTATCCACAGTTTTACACATTTTGCGCATCAGGGAGTTGGGGAAACAATGGCTCGTTCCTTGAAATGTTGTATATTTGGAGTTGTGGCGTTACAGTGGCCGGGAGGCGCTCAAGTCTGTCTGTAGGGCTGGCTTCACTTTTATCTTCTTTCTCACGGCAGAATCGCCAGAGACGTGGAATCACTACACAACACAACACAATGATTGCACTCGCTACAGTCACTCCAGAATAATTAATAAATTGAATGTTAGAGCTTAAGGGGGATAACATTTTCACATTTCTTGCCATATCGGTTTGGGAAATGGTCGGAACATTGTGCGTATTTAGTTTTTCTACTGAGGTGAATGCTTCGGCTAAACCATCTGCCGCCGTTAGAGCAACAGGCTCACTACTTCTTAAGTCGATATTAATATCCGGCAGAGGTTCTACGGACACATCCCGGTCAAAAGAAAAACTAGTTTCGTACACAACGGACGTGGCTCCCAGAAAAACATGATCACTGCTAGCTGAACACCCTGGAGGCAAGGTGAGGCTTCCTTGACCGAAGATAGTTATTCGCGAAATTTTCATTGTGCAAGCAATAACCAATGTAATATTTTTACTGACACTATAATGCCAGATCCCCGGATACTGACTTTTCAAGAAAACTGCGTAATTAGATTTAGTAAGGAGGATCTCGCAATTCTCCCTTATTAGCTTACTTTGATTCCGAAATACCGCAATATTGCACGAGCTGGATAAACTGGTGTGAATAGGATAGGAATATGGACAGATATCTATGCCATTCCGGAAACAATTTCGCCAGTACTCATCTGGGAGCAATACGTATTCCTTGTCATTTGCAGAGACCCCGAGGTAAGTCGAGTCGGGTCAAAGGATGACCGCTCGCTTATGGTTCGAGTCAACCGAAGGGAAGGCGTGCGCCTTATACACCTGGAAAACCGATCCTCGCCGATATAACGGAAATGCCACCAATAATGTGAGGCTCTTCCCTTGTCTTACGATGCGTACGTGGGCGGATTTGTAGACCGAGAGAAGGTCGCTCCCGTACTGGGCGAATTCCGTATCTGGCCGCAGCTTAGAGCGAGCATTTCTAATGATCTCTCTGAGTTGGTCAAGGGGTAGGGTGGAAGGAGTCAGTTTATTAAGCTCGGCCAACATTACTGTATTGCGTATGTAATTGAGATCGCTTAAGAGCCCCGATATGTGACGCGAAATAGCCGAAAAAACTAGATGAAGGATATGAAATAAATTATCTTGATAGCGGCTCTCGGAGAGAGAGTGGGTAACCGAAGCGCTTGTTGCGTAAATTTTATTTTGCAGAAGGCGTAGGATTTTCTCAGTTTGGGAAAGCATTTCATCGTGCCTCTTTAGGGTGCTACTTACATTTTCCAAAAAGGTGAATCTAGCATTGTTTAAATTTTGGGTGTTTTCTGCGACTCGAGATATTTGTTTCTGGAGCTCAACTATTTGATCGTCCGTGACCGTTCCCGCTAAATAGTGCAGACCATATCCCAACAGATTTAGCATGCCTCTTGTCGCTTTTTGGAATCCCTATTGGTAGTAAGAGTGTGATAACCGAGTTGAAGCATTCGCTAAGCCAGTGGTCGGACGGGAATCCGGGAGTACCGGATCGGAATCAAATTTCCGCAGCAGCCTTGGGTCAATATTCCGCCCCGGGGTTGGCGGCCGCTCCATCTCCTCGGAGTCGATTTCTCTTGTGTAGATATATGCCTCTTGGCTCCCTCTGCATGGCACTGGTTGAGGTGCACTCCGGAATGTCCCCAGGTCTATCTCGCAGCCCGGAGTGGGTGGTCGTTCGGGAGTCTTGGGGACGTCCCAGTCGAACTTGGAAGTCGGGATAGACGGCCGCTCGGATAGCATTGTGGTCTGGTGACGGTTCAAGTTGCCAGGAGTGGTAAACTGTAGTGGCTCCAGGGACGGTGACTGGTGGTGTGGGTGCCGTCCTCTTGCTGCCATTCTGGAATATTCTTTGGCTATGGTACTCTTCCGGGAAGGGCCCGTAGGTTATAATCATGGGTTTTGGGGATAGGTGGGGGCGGGCTTGCGTTGGAAGGGTTAGAGGGTGGTGTTTCCAGTGAAGGCTCCGTTGGTGTCGTTTTTTCGGCCGGGTTGGGTGAACCTCCGGCATCGTTGTTTAGAAGCACTGGGGGTAAGGGGAACTGCTCTTCGCCGACGAAAAAGTCTGGCGGGAAATTAGGTTCGGGGTCGGGTGGCAAGGGTAGTAGGTTCCTGAGATGAGCTGTGACCAGGCGGCTATTTTGGGTATTCTGAAGGTCGAAGGTAACCGGACTTCTAATTTTGATTACTTTATAGGGTCCTATCCAGCGGGACACTAGTTTCCGCGCCTGACCTTGTCGGAGATTCATGTTACGCAGGAGGACTAATTGCCCGGTGGCAATGGTAGGAAGTGTTAAGCCTCGATTGTATTTCATGTGTTCCCTTCTTGTATTCTCTCTGTTAAATTCAGCCGCTTGTGCGTGCGCTAATTGCAATCTATGTTGAATAACATTCTCATAAGGAGGATCTTCGGCATATGATTTTTTAACAGGCGTTAAAATCGAGTCCCATGGCATCTCTAATTCTCGCCCGTGCATGAGGTATGCGGGAGTGAATCCCGTGATTCTATGCTTGCTGTTTCGGTACACAAATAAAGCAAAGCCAAGCTGCTCGTCCCAATCTGAATGGTCCTGTGACACATAATACGAGATAACATTAGCAAATGATTGATGGGCACGTTCCAGGCGTCCGTTGGCCCCAGGATTATGAGGAGAGGTGAAAATAGATTTGATTTGAAGTTTTTTGCATATGTTTTTCATGAGTTCAGATGTAAAGTTAGCTCCCCTGTCCGTTAATATTTGTTTAGGCACTCCATGTCGGCAAATAAACTTTTCTACAAAAATTTCCGCGATCGTCTGAGCCGACTGATTGGGTATCGCGAAAGCTTCAGGGTATCGCGTAAAGAAATCTTGACAAGTTAGAATGTATCTGTTGCCTCGAGCTGACGTAGTTAGAGGCCCCACTATGTCCAAGGCAACCTTCTCTAATGGGTAAGAGGCTTCCGTGACTGGTTGAATGGGGATTTTTTGCGGTTGCATCTTTCGTTTTTTACATGCCAGACATTGCTTTATATACTTTACTATATCCGTATAACATCCATCCCAATTGAAGTATCGCTGCACGATTTCTAAGGTTTTATCGATTCCGAGGTGCCCGCCGAGCGGATTGTCGTGGCATTGTTTTAAAATGTAAGCTCGCATGCTCCTGGGGGCACAAATGGTAAATCGGGTTCCCGGTTCCTCCGTGTGAACTTTGTAAAGAACGTCATTCTCATCATAAAACAAATTCGGATAGTGCTTCCTCGCCTGCTCGTGCAAGAGTTTCAGATCTGGGCAAATTAATTGTTCCCTTGAAATTTTATCCTTATCCCACGCGGGTTGATGGGATTCTACCAACGTATTTACTGTACTGTTACTAGGCGTTAACCTAGAAAGGGCATCTACATGGGTTATGCTCTTGCCTGGCTTGTGGATAATTTCAAACGCGTACTCACTCAGTTCCATTATCCATCTTGCCATTCTCGGCTTCGGTTCTGAGAGAGTTAACAGCCATTTTAGAGGCTTATGATCGGTGTGAAGGATGAATTGTCTCCCTAGCAAATAAATGCGAAACTTCTTCACCATCTCTACTACGGCTAAACATTCAAGTTCTGTGGCAGAATAAGATTTTTCGGCTTTATGCAACTGTCTACTTGCACATGCAATAGGATGTTCGCCATCCTCAAAAATTTGGGAGAGTATCCCACCGATGGCTTGTTGGGAAGCGTCCGTCGCAAGGAGGAAAGGTTTGGAAAATTCGGGAAATTTAAGAATAGGTTGGGTCGTAAGACACAACCTCAAGTGTTCGAATGCGTGTTGTTGATCCTCACCCCAGAAAAACACTGCATCTTTTTTCAATAATGGAGTGAGAGCACTGGACTTTTTTGCGAAATTTGGAATGAATTTCCTGTAATATCCGACTAATCCTAGAAAGGATTGTAATTCTGGCACGCTCGTTGGGGGCGAAAAATGCTTTATGACTCCTACTTTGTCTTCATCGGGCTGTAATCCATCTGCGGTAATTAAATGGCCCAAAAATTTGACTTTTTCTTGAAAGAATTGGCATTTCTGGGGTTTGAGTCTTAGGTTTGCTGTCCTTAGCCGACGAAATACTTCCCGAAGACCTGCCACATGTCCTTCAGGAGTGGAATCGTAACGGAGGATATCATCTAGATAGCATACGCAACCACGGTATATCAATCCGTCCAGAATTGTGGTCATTAACCGCATGAAAGTAGACGGAGCGTTCGTCAACCCAAAGCTCATTCTATTACATTCAAAATGTCCATCTGGTGTGCTAAAGGCTGTGTATTCCTTGCTCTTGTCGTCTACCTCGACCTGCCAATAGCCGCTGCAAAGATCCATGGTAGAAAAATATTTCGCGCCCCCTAGCTGGTCAAACGTTTCTTCTATATTTGGCATCGGAAATACTTCCTTTTTTGTGACATTGTTCAATGCGCGGTAATCTATACACGGGCGGTATTGTGTCGGGATTCCGTCTCTACCCTTTTTTTTAACCAAAATAATTGGTGCCGACCAGGGGCTCGTCGAAGGTGATATCACTCCTTGCTGTAACATGTCTTTAATTGCATTGTCTAATACGGATCTCTGTGAATGAGGGACACGATATGGTCGCTTATTGATTGGCGTGGAAAGGCCTATGTCTATGGTGTGTTTTACTACGCTGGTGCAGCCCAGGGGAACGCCGCCGTGCACAAAAATATCTCTGAATTCTTCTAATAGGTCACGTAACGGCTCTCGGGCGTCTTCTGGTACGTTATTTAGGCTGAATTGAACCATGAATTCCCCTTTTTCTCTATCGTTCGGCCATATTTCTGCCTCCTCTGCGACAATTATTTCGTTCACGTAGGAGGCCTTTTCTACGTGCACCCCGGCTGTCGAAAATTCCAAACCCTTCGGAAAGATTTTCTCGCTTTTGTGCATGTTACCCAGTAATATCGGAAGTGTTCCATCGTCCATTACTTTTGCCACTACCGGAATTACGATTACGTCTGTTATGTCCGGTACTTGAAAATTATCTAAGAAAACCTCCTTTCCGGCTAAATTAGTATTCCTTGCTGTTGTTAGAACGTATGATAACGGAGGAATCTTTAATTTTTCCTCTATACGGACCACTTCTGATCCCCTTTCCTCTTGGGTCAAAAAGTAAACAGGCTCCACAATTAGTGGTACTGTGCAGTCTTTGTCTATCTCCTCATCGCTCGTTCTCCCAAAGCTAATCTCCCTTGAACCAAAATCGGGCCTCGAGTTATTTTTATCATTGAAAGAGACTACGGTCTGCCCCAAGTCATCGTCATTGCCCAAAAATTCAAAACGTTTCGCAACTGACGGCACGGCCCAATCATCGCCTGTCTCTCTCTCGTCGCATTTTCCCTCTAAGCGAGTCTCCTCTGAACCGAATACGGACTTAGAATGTTTTTCTGTAGGAAGAGAGACTACGGTCTGCCCCAAGTCATCGTCATTGCCCAAAAATTCAAAACGTTTCGCAACTGACGGCACGACCCAATCATCGCCTGTCTCTCTCTCGTCGCATTTTCCCTCTAAGCGAGTCTCCTCTGAACCGAATACGGACTTAGAATGTTTTTCTGTGGGAAGAGAGGCTACGGTCTGCCCCAAGTCATCGTCATTGCCCAAAAATTCAAAACGTTTCGCAACTGACGGCACGGCCCAATCATCGCCTGTCTCTCTCTCGTCGCATTTTCCCTCTAAGCGAGTCTCCTCTGAACCGAATACGGACTTAGAATGTTTTTCTGTAGGAAGAGAGACTACGGTCTGCCCCAAGTCATCGTCATTGCCCAAAAATTCAAAACGTTTCGCAACTGACGGCACGGCCCAATCATCGCCTGTCTCTCTCTCGTCGCATTTTCCCTCTACTCTTCTTGAGGTGTGAGATTCTCCTGAAGAATATGTTGATCTCGTATTTAACTGGTCATTTCCAGGCTCATTGTCACCAAAGGAGATAAGATCTACGTCGGCTGCCGCGGAAGGTCTGGATTCTAATTTTACTTCGTGGTTTTCATTCACCTTCATGGTCTCGTGCGTTAAGGATATGCTACTACCATATTTTTTCATAAAATCTAGCCCGATGATTCCCTCGTACGGAGTTACTCCGAGATCTGCTATTAATGTGTCGTGAGGGTACTGGATTCTGTCCATAACAAATTTTACGCAACTTTGGCCGATTATTGATAGTGCGTGACCGGAAGCACTCCTTACTGGGCGATCGTAGGGTGATATTTCCAACTCGCCAAACGGGAATACCTTCTGATGAATTATTGTGACGGCAGCACCGGTATCCACGAGGAACCAATAGCTTTTGCCCAGTACCTCCACTCGAACCATGATCCCGCTCGCGGGAGAAATGGCCAAAATTACTTCGTCCCCGACCCCTGGGTCGGGGCCGATCCATTTCCCTGACTGGAATTATTGGATTTAGTAGGGCATTCTAGAGGGCGGTGACCCGATTGCTTGCAAAGACCGCAACATAACAGAGGACAATTCCTGGAGGGATGGCCAGTTTCTCCACAGTTGAAGCAATTTCTTTGGTTTGATCTACAATAACGAGCTATGTGGCCCACTCGTCCACAGGAGTAACATTTTCTGTCCGCGTTTGTGACATCGCTACCGCGAGACCATCCTGTGCTGGGAGCGGTGATGGGAGCAGGAGGGTTGCTGGTAGCGGAGCACCGTAGGGAATTAATTTGGTTGGGGCAAGAACAACGACTCGGTTCCCTAAATTCTGTCTGAGATGAATTTTTAATTGTCATCGAAGAGAACCATGGCGGCGCTGCATTATCTTGCGGAATTTGGAGAGAATTGATCATAGATTTACTGGCATAATTCCTAACGTTAGATTCCTCACTTAGTGCAAATTCTTCTGCTTCCAAGATACACTTAGGATTTCGTACCAACACAAAACGTCCTATTTCTTCCCGTAATCCCAGCAAAAATTGCGACAAAAGCCGATTTTCTATCATTGCTCGTGTTCCTTCCAAATTAGGATCCTTGAGTGTTCCCTGCAATTGGCGAGCTATTTTCCTAAGCCTTGTGGCATAGGCCGACACGCCCTCGAGAGGCTGCTGCACGCAGTTGGTGAATGTACGCTCCAATAACAGAGGTGATACCCGAGACGAAAACCTTCGCGTAAGATAAGTTGAGAAATTTTCGAAATTATCAAGGACATGGGGATTGGCGGCAACAAAATCTGCGGCAGATCCATTGAGACGCAAACGAGCGATGCAAAGTGTCTGAGATTCACTCCACGAACAAAGATGACTAGTGAGTTTTACGCATTCTAAAAATTTTTCCACGGAAACATCGTCTTCTCCGCTAAAACAAGGCACGAAGTAAACGTGCGCACCTAAGGCTGGCGGGTGAGGAGTGACTCTTGCCTCGTTACAAGAGCCATTTGCGGATGGAGTTATTGTATTAACGCAAGGGTCCATTTCGATTAAAGCTTGATTTACTCGGGGGGACGCTTCCACAGGAGACATAGACGGGAATGGGGGAAAACAGCTCAACCAGGCCATGGCAAGAAATTATATAACGTATAGCACAAAATAAATAATAAAGAGATAACCAATCAAGGCTTCACACAATAGGTTAAGGCAAGATATGAATACTTTGAACAAGTGCTATTGACCGCTCTCGATTAAAGGATTTAATGGCTGTTCAAATGAAAAGGTTTCGGAGCTAAACTTACACCGTCAACCCCACACCTGACACCAGTTGATGTCGCAGCGCTCCGAATCCGCGACAACAAGGGTTGAGGGTATTAATTAAATAACAAGAGCGGTCTTCGGTACGGGTATTTTTATGTGCGTAACAGAAGGTTTGACAGTATGGCGGTACACAGCTCATGAGACAATGCCGCGAGAGAGTAGGAAGTGAAGGGAAGACTTGGGTAGGTACTTACAGGAGGACAAGAGGATTGACCGGGCTGAAGGGTGACCAGGGGCGTCGTCGGCGTCGAGTCGTCGGAAGGAACCGGCCGGGGGATGGGATGTAGACCGGTAACTCGAGCGAGCTGGTCTGAAGGTATCGGTGAGGAAGGGACCGAACCCTTACGTAGCGAGGCTGGTCCGGGGAAGCGGGGATAGGGAGCGGGCGTGGACCGAATTCCGAGCGGAGCACGGCTGGTCCGAGGTTATGGGCGATCAGGATCACACTGGCGGGCCACCCGTCTGCCGAGGATGGTCACCCTTTTATCGGAGCTCAGGGTACAAAGGGTAGTCTCTCTTGTGACGCACGGCAGGGCCGGGGGAATCACTCGTGACTCCGCTCCTGACTCACAACGTTCTCCCGGTATCAGTCCCCGGACTGATTAGCCGGTGGTCGCGGCGGTGGTTTCCAAGAGTTTGATTGTGCTGACGCATAACCCTTGCAACAACATCTCATTGGCGAACTAATTCAATACTCCAGATAGCCATAATCTAGCTACCGTAAAATGTATTCCAGTTACCATTCTTTGAAGAAACAAGTCATTAGTGCCCATGAAAACAAATAATTATAGCTTTTAATTATTGAGTATAAAAAATCTTGTCTTAGAGAGATAAAAGTGAAGGTTGGTGACCTAACACCCCCCGCCGCACGCTCTTGTGGCGGCTTGCGGGGTGCTATGTAGATGTAGAAGGTTAAGAGGCCTTATCAAAGACGCGTAGTCAGAAGTGGAAAAGCAAAGGACCTTTAAATTGACAGCTTCAGATATCAGATGCTTTTCAAAACGAAAAGAGAATCTAATATATTTATGACCCAAAGGAGTCAAATAATTGAATTCTTATAAAATGAGTATTGAGGAATAATTCCACTAAAAACAATAAACAATAGAATATTGGCCAAATGAGGACATTAAGTACAATAGTAATTCCACCCCGTGCTTGTAGGAAGCTAACTTTATCACCCAAACAAATGCTATTTGGAGCGGGTTTCTCAAGGTAACAAATCGATTTATAAATACTCCGAAAAGGTAATGTGGAAATTTCGAATTCACATGCTTTGTAATGTAAGCATATGACAAGTCATACTCCATTTATTTACCGCGGGCAGACTGTAGAATTTGAAAATTGCAATGAATTTTACGCTGACTAGGAATATTGAGAAACAAGCCGTTTGGCCTCTGCTCTTTTTTGCGGGGGGCGATTGGAAATGTTTTCGGAAATCATAGGACGATTAATTCTCGCGTCCTTTTTCCAAACGCCAAAGTTCCTGAAGTTGCTTGTTTTACACAATGGGGACTCGTACATTTTCTGCATCACTTATTCTTAGGACTTTTGAAGCGACGATGCAGGCATATTTGCTGCATTCGAATTTTCAAACTTTCCTCCGCTATTTCAATATGTGATTTCGGCAAGGTATTTTGAAAAAGAAGTATTTAAAAAAATATATTTCTGGCATTTTTTTCCCGAGTTTGAATGTAAAGAGCTCCTGGACCACTTATATACATTTTTTCGGCGTCATTAGTACGTGATCGGATTTCGGTCGGCATCCTTGAGTCATTTGTGCATGCATAGGTGAACGTTGGCAGTCCAAACCTCATGTTGGCGCTCAAACCTAGGCCATGTCATTCTTAGAGCCAATTTTCTCCTGTTTTCCATTCTTCTGTTCATTTTTTTTACCGACCCAGATTTCTCTCTTGTGCCTGAATTCAACGGTAAAAGATTTTTGGGTGAAGTATGTGATCTATGGTAATGCAGCCAAGAGCATTGTAACGATTCGTATTCGGTCCGTAAATGTTTAGTGGGAAACCAAGTGATTTCTCATAACATCCCTTCAACTGTCACATTTTTATGATTTTGTCAGTCAAACTTGTTTCTCGTGAATTCTCCCGGTATTTTTTTTGTTCAAATTAAAGGATGATTTTTACAGATAGGTCTTTTAAGGATTCAAATCAAAGTTAATTTCACTCTGGTGATAATTCACCGTTCACAGTCATTTATTCAAGGTTTAGTTTAGGGAGGAGAGGGTAGATAACCCCATGAAATACTCCTTTAAAGCGGGTGAAATTAAAATAATTAAGCGTAAGGAGATCAGTTCTTTTGACAGTACCACTCTTCTAATTCCTTCAATGTTCTATCAACCATAAAATTGCGACGATATTTTTTCTACTTTCATTTTACTTTTGAAATTAGCACCACTTTTTAGAAGTGTTAAATAGAATGAAAAAAGTGGAAATTAGGTAGGTATTTGGTAAACGGCAGAGAAATAAAACAATATTGTGATAAATAATCGAATATTCTTAAAAACCCGTCAGATCAACCAGATAAATAACTTATTTTTAAAAGTGTGCCTTGTTAAAATAACAATTTAACCAAAATATGATTTCAGAAAACGTACAAATACATATATCTACATAATAATTCGTAAGCTACCGCAAGGGTATGTAGCCCGGGGGGGGGTGTTAGGTCACCACCCGTGTAAGAGAAAAAAACCGGATGCAAAATCAAACACACTCATGCCAATCTACAACTACAGAGGCGTATATACTCATGCAAAAACCTTAACAACTTACATGTATGCCAATACATTTAATATCAACTAACATACATATGCACATACCTTATGTCTACGCAAAAGTTTAATCTTGCACTGACTTTTAAATCTTATGTATTTCCTATTTCTATAATAATATTGGTTTCCTTCTGTTATGATTCCTGATGATCCGAGGAATGAACAAATATTTGTCTCTTATTTGTTCTGGAGTCAATCATCCTATACATCTAAATCTACTTAATACCCCGCAAGCCGCCGCAAGGGCGTCTGGCGAGGAGTGTTAGGACACCACCCGTAATTTAGAAAAGAAAAAACTGCATGCAGAAACCACAAATTCATGCATCCAGAAAAAAAACATGGCATACATTCATGCAAGAACACTTTCACCCCACCCACATGCAAACACTCAAACTACCAACTAGCATACACATGCACCTGAAAGTATACCTAACATCTTTGCAATATTTAATTTTGTTCCGAATTGTAAATTAAATATATTTAATATTTCTAAAGTAACTTCGGTTTCTTACTATTATGATTTATGATTGTTCGGGGAAATAATGATTATTTGTATCTATCTGTCATGGAATTTATCTCCCTTTTTATCTTTGGGGTCTGGCCTACCCAAATAGTGTGGAGCCAAAGTAATTCCTTTAATTTCGTTGTTAAACTCGTTTGTTCTAAGCATTTCTAGAATCCGAAGTCTCGCTTGTTATCTTCACATTTCAAGCGGCTCCCAGCCTAATTTCCCTTAAAAGGCCTATAATATATAAAAGAACGCTGCCAAACAGCAGAGATAGTTGATGCACCGGAATGGTCGCTGAAAGTCCCAGGTTTGAATCTACGTATGTTGGTTGTAATCTTTTCCTAGTATTAGTCACAATGATTAATCAATCCCAAGATCTTAGTCAGTGTATCACTCAAACCCGAAACCTATCGCAGATGAGTATGCCGCTCAACTTAATGATTAAACTTTGTGAAAATAGAATTTTGTATGCCTACCACAAATCTTTGCTTCTTGAATTTAAGCCTGCAAGACGCTGATGAGAAGTTTGTTTGGCTGCCCTCTCGAAGGGGAATTCCTTTGATCTCTCTGGGGAAGGCAAAGAGTAGCTCAATGACGCTACAAGGAGGAAGACTTTCGCGGAGGTGAAGGACGACTTCTTTCTCCTTGGTGCTCGTGTAAATCTTGGGGTTAACATGAAAACCTGTAGAGAGTTCCGAGAAACTGGTTTACTTTCCTCGAATCACCAAAATGGGAGGTGAGAAGGGGAGGGTGAATCTCTACACCAGAGAAGAAAGGCGTATTTGTAAGAGAGAATGGAGTCATGAATACGTAAGTGTCATCGGCAACGCGGGAAACCCCACGCGCAATCTGGGGTAGCAAGTTAACGGGAACCGGGCGGCGTTGCAGCACTTCATTTCTGAGTAAACCTCTGAGCCTTGAAACAACTTCGTCGACTTGTACGCCTCCCCGGCGGTTTCAAAGCTCTTCTTCCCTGCCCTCAGAGGCGGCACCTTACGAGTGGAGCTCATCTAACGTAGCACGTCACCAAAAGTTATCAATTTTTGTACTTCCACTCGGTCTCCATTCTTCCTCCCCGACGAGTTTTGACCGAAAAATCAGTACGTCCCACAGCACAATTCTCCGTGATGATAATTATCGAGGGATCATTCCATTCTTAGTCTCATTTTAACAAACAAGTTAATGGACACAACAATCCTACCAGTCCTCACCTATGGTTTGCTGAGGCAAGTGACCTCGGTGCAAGCGAGTGTGCTCACCTCACGACCACGTTATGGGAAGCAAAATCTCCGCCAAACATTCCTCCGTTCTTCCCTTCTTAAACGAATATACTATATTACTCAATTTGGTATAAGATAAAGTACAGTTTAGCATATGTTAATGTTGCATATTTCGGAATGTTAATCTCGCGTGGTTTCATATACAGCCGGGCTTACTGTGGAGTGATACTTTTTAAATGCTGAGGGAATATTCTTAAGAGTCAAAAAATGTACAATTATTATTAAAACTGAACAGCAAACAATTGAATTGACATTGGAAGTTTTTTAAATTTATTGAAAAGTTTGTGATGGGAACGTCATCTCACTGGTGTAGTAAACCATCAGTTGAAATCACGTCCATTTTTCACCATAATTAAAAATGTTAAAGTATTTAATGGATATGAAGCAGGAAGCTCATAAGGCCTTCGTGAATAATGCAAATGGGTGGTTACAGAATAAAACAACATACAAATAAATTTTGTAAATACCAAAGGAAAATCTTGCTTATGAGTTTAATTCGTGTTTAAGAGTAATTTAGAATGAATTCATAATTTTGCTCTATAAGAGACGTGCATAAGCAGTGGAGATTTATATTTCCATCTGGATACTAGTTATTTAGAATTCTAATTATCAGTTTTCTTATTTTCAAATTATCAACTCACTTCTCCGGCTAACATTTCTTTGCCCGAACACTTATATTTTCTCTTCAAAAAATGATATCCTCTCTTTTTTTAACTTTTGGATCATTTTCAACAATCACATATTCTCATTGATATAATGCATATTGTATTTCGACCTCAATTGTGAAGCTTCTGATTTTAGCTCTGTAATCACATTTATCGCTGGCACTATCTTAATTATACTGAATTTTTCATGATTATCGATCGATGTCGATGTATGAGCCTCAATGTCAAAAGTCAAGATTGTTAATGACTCTGTGATGTCAAAATCGATCGGTATTAATAGAAAAAATGTGATAATATTCATTGTTTGATTACCAATAATTGAGATCATTCTATTCTTAAACTAATAGTGTTTGTGAAATATTTATTATTCTTCTGTTGAATTCTCACTTACGATCGCACATTTATAATACAAAGGCCTTGAACAATTCCATTAAATTTTCAACTCTCCACCTGATAAATAGTTTCGAAATTCACCCGTTATTAAATTATTCAAATTTCCATCTTAGACCGCCTATAGGGCTTGTATTTTTGTTTACCTTAAATATTGCTTTTATTATATCTAAGTCGAACTAACCCGAAATCTCGTGCCCATGCGCAGCGTGTCGACTCTACGTATATGGATAGCCACACTGGACGGGAGATGAGCCGATAACGGTAAACAAACAAGACGGGCCTATTAAATGCGGGTATGCCTTCACCATCGTTTCATGAGTTTTTAAAAGAGTATGTGCCATGCACCATACTAATGGGGGTCAATCAAGATTCCGTAGACCATATATTTTGCAAAGATTAATAGCTATTGAAAGGAAAGCGGCTCTGGCTTAACTTTCTCCAGGGCTTATACTCGCAAAAGACATTGATTAGCGTCCAGTATCGTAGAGGGGCTTCACGTAATCTACACGCTAAAACATAATTACCAGTAACTATTCCGGTAAACGTCATTCCTATTCTGTGAGTCAACGGAAGTAAAATTATCGTTTTCCGTGATTGCAATCCCTTTTTTGATATTCTGTTTCGCAAATTTCTCACATTTATGTCCGCAGCACACCGTGATGACTGCGTTTTTTGTTTACTCCCATTTAATTTTCCTTGACTACTCTTACTTTATCGGAATATTCATTTCCTCATGAGGAAATCTTATATTTATGAGGTATTTGCACTCAAATACTTCCGTGAATAGACAGTTTTCTTGCAAAATTGAATTTGGTGGCAAAAATGGACACTGCTGTCAGATGGTAATGCGATTAATGTGATCCAATAAATGGACACTAACTTCGTAACATATTTATTATTCAAAAATATTGCTTGCATATCTGGGTGGAAAAGTCATAAGGCTGCACCATAACTCAACCATCGCAAATGGCTTTTATTTTTCAGCGCTGTCACCTGAGCTATATATTTGATGAGTACATGAGGTTCGCTTGTTATATAGGATTGAGGATATTATGATTATTTCGCTACCCCATGGTCTTCTCGTCGCTGAAATACAGTGGTCATATTGGTGCCCACGTATGAGTCGTGACTTAATTATTTTATCCTTTGATGCATAAGTTTAACTGTATCATTCGATGTTATTACTGCTTAAAACTGAATAAATCACGCACAAAATAGAAACAATAAAAACATTTTTCATATTCTGATAAACATGACTCACAGATATTGATCTCTTCCTCTACGTATCTATCATATGACTTCCCTGTTTTATTCTAGTATCCATTCCGGGAATTTAGTTATTATTATTTATGCGTAAGTGTCCTTTTAAATATTGCTATTCTATTTGTGTTCTATTGTGTCGTTCCAGTATTGAGCGGCTCGTGTGAGTTTTTCCGTATAATCGATATATATATATATATATATATATATATATATATATATATATATACATACATACATACATATATATATTATATATATGTATATATATATATATATATATAATTTTTTTTTCTAGGGAGAGAAGGAATTCTTCCTTTTGAGTTCCTTCTCTCTCTTGAGGAAGGCTTTAGCACGGATACTGTGTTACGGAAGAGCAGACAGACGTGCTGTGACAAACAGTCATTTTTACAATGCTCTCAAGTTGACCTTATTCTTCTCCTATAGCATATTTATCGTATACGTACAAGTTAGCTGACTAATGGCATTTAATCTCACGGTTTGTTTAATCTCCACGTCTAAGAAATTCTGCTGCCCTTAACTAGCTAACGTTGCTTGATCGATTTTAAAATATGATCATCATTAGTAGATATTGCCTATATTTTAAACAGCTCACTAAAAACTACATCCATGCAGAATTCCGTGAGCCACCTTAAGGTTATCTGTTGGAGGTTGTAAGGTCACCAGCAAAATATTTTATACATTCATTTATACAAGCATTTGGATATATGTATATTTCCTCATATTTACGATGACTCGTTTGCATATAAATATACACGTCTTTATGTTTAATGCAGTAATTGGTATATTTGACTAAATCAATAAATTTTAGTCTTTATTTTAATGTATTCCGACGGTTGATTTAGATTTAATTATTATTTCTGTCATTTTGTAAAGCATGAATATTTCCAAATTTACTTTTTCATTTGATTTCTACGATTAAAATTTTTCTCCACTCAATCAGACTGCTTTTCTAATAACCTAATTGATATCTAATAAGGCGAGTGCATTATCAAAATTCAATAGTTAAATCGTAGGCATAGCTAACGTTTACTCGAATCCCACCCTCAATGCATGGAATTTGGCACCATGAGGTTGTCGACAGACATCGTCACCACTCTGGACTATACCTTCCCTATTGCATCATTTAGGTAACACCTTCCGCTATGCTTAGGAAGAGGAAGAACATAACAGAGGCATTGAGAGCTGTGGACAGTTGGAGATTCCTCCCTCTAGCGCGCGTGGAATGGGACGGGAATTCCACGCCCTCTTCCCTTTGCGTCTCCTCTGCCCTAGCTCCAACTACTTCCTCTCATTCTTCAAACGCTTGACAAATAGTTGCCGCGTCTTTCTTCTCAGATGGCAAGGATTGACTGAGTGACTTCCCTTCATGTCTTTCCACACACTCCGCCCTGCCCATTGGAGTTAGGATATATCGACTGCAGGGAGAGAGGCACGGAAGAACTGTGTACAAACAGTTACTGTTAAATGGATGAGCTCTTATTAACTGTGGTTTATCGATAATGATAGGCTTTTGATTAGTTAAGGGTCTTAACACAACATTAGTTACCCTAAAATTATACGCATCAACGATATCATAAGCGAAAAATCATTAAATTTCATATAATTACTCACTGTATTCATTCAATTCATCACGGATAATTTTTCTTTCCGCTACCTTGTTCGCAGAAACTAAAACCTCATATCATCATCACTACCTTCAACATTTTAATGACATGCAATATACTCCGCAATCTGTTCTGAATCCTCCTGAATTTCTGCTAACAATTTTCTCCTACCCTACCATGCCGAGGAGCTTTTAATTGTTTTAGCTTTCTTTTCAATTTACTTTTCCATTCTTTCCGTCTCACACCTCTCAAAAGCAATCCATATGCGCTTTCGCTCCTTTCTCAATTACCAAGTTACAGAGTCATTTTACACTTTTCTCCATTTCAAAGTTTTCACAAATCTTTATTTTACGTTCTGCTGCTAACTCAATTCGATTTGTTAAGCCTGTCTTCCTAAGGAGGCACTTCTTTAATGTTCTTTCTATTGGTTCCGTCTTCATCTAAAATTTTGTCTTGATTTTTGAAGAGTTCTACATGCATAAATTATGCCCTCAAAGGTATAGATTTTTACTTCGGTTTCCTCTTTGTTGTTGGTAGCATTATCACCGCAATTTTCTTATCATTAATTCCAATACCGCTACCTATTACTCTCCTGTTATGCAAATCTCTGCACCATATATTCGATACTTTGACTGAGTACCCAAATAATGCTGAGTACCTAAATAATTTCATTAGTTCCTTTCATGGTTTTGTTCAAACCCTTATAAGGCTTCTCTTATTTGCTATTCATATTCTTTCTTATGTATACATTTATTGACGGAATGCGTGGCAATGGACAACTCTCGCCTTCCCCTTTGCCTGTTACTTGATTTTCCATTTGGCACTCCCATTTGCGCATTCTGAGATATGAAGTTAAAAGTTCAGGATGTCGCTTACCGGTATCTTTAGTTAACCTTCCTTTTTTCATACGCTGATACATTTTGTCAACTATATTCAGCTGAATGCCTTCTCGAAAACCACGAAATATAGAAACAGATCCTCATTTAAATTATATTCATATACGAGGGTCATCCGGAAAGTAGTACCCGTTCGTGCCGCATGAAGTGCTGACGACGCGAGTAGCCGCTGGACGAGGTCAGATAGCTTCAGTGGCTTGTCTGCCTTCTCTGAGCCAAGTTGCGTGACGCTAGCATTGCCTGTGTTGTTTCTGTGATTGTTTACAATGTTTAAAAAAATTGAGAACGCCGCCAGTTGTGAAGTGAGGGCAGTGATTAAATTCCTCAATGCAAGAAACGTTCGCCCATGTGATATTCATCGCCAATTAAAGGAGGTGTATGGAGACAATGTAATGGACGAGTCGTCTGTTCGGCGGTGGTGTCGCAACTTCAACATGGGGAGGGGGAACACACACGACGATGAGCGTTCGGAGAGACCGTCTGTCATTACAGACCAACTGGTGAGCTCAGTTGACGAATTCGTGAGGAACGATCGGCGCGTCACAATTGATGACATCTGTGAGCATTTTCCCAATGTTTCTCGAACAATTGTTCATGAGCTTAAAGACTTTTTGGCAGGAAAAAGATTTGACAGCGATGAAGAACTTAAAGAAGGAGTGACCCTGTATCTCAATGAGCTGGCGGCGAAGGACTATGCAGCAGGAATACAGAAACTTGTCACACGTTATGACAAATGCCTTAATTTGCTTGG
Organism: Hetaerina americana; assembly: GCF_022747635.1. Classification (NCBI taxonomy): domain Eukaryota; kingdom Metazoa; phylum Arthropoda; class Insecta; order Odonata; family Calopterygidae; genus Hetaerina; species Hetaerina americana. Next base: position 92,173 of record NW_027286315.1, read on the forward strand.
AGATTATGTTGAGAAGTAGTCTAAAGTATCCTCTTTCAAATAAAATTTTTTATGTTTGTTAATATTTACTTTTGTGGCTTTATTTCACGAACGGGTACTACTTTCCGGATGACCCTCGTATTTAAGTGATTTTCAAGACCACCATTGTTCCTCTATCTCTTCTAAATGCACTCTAATATACCCCTCAGTATATATTTACCATTTTTTCTATTTTTTTTGGTTATCCTAAATACTACTTTTTCTCTGTGCAAAATCAAGCATTTTAATCCTATTGTGCTCAACTGCTGCTTGCTGCTCCCTCATAGTGACCAATTTTAGAGTACGCATCTCTATTATGGGACCCTCATGAAGAAGGACAAATCAAAAAACTGGAAAAGGTGCAAAGAAAGGCTGCCCGATATATACTGGGGAAGCATAGGAGGATGGAGAGTGTGTCTGACAAGTTAAAAACGCAGGGCTTGGAACCTCTACAAACTAGAAGAAAAATAAGCAGACTTTGTGGAATGATCTGAAGAGGGAGAAAGCTTGGGCAGATCTTAGGAAAGAGGCGGGGAACCCAAATTTTATAGGAAGAAATGACCACAAATTTAAGGTAAAATGCCGGACACAAAGAACGAATAAAAAAACAGTTTCTTTTCTAAATAAAACAATTGTTGATTGGAACACTTTACCTGAAAAAATATTCGAGCCCTTTCCTAACAGAGTGTATACTTTTAAGAATAGATGTAAGGAATATATGTAATAATTTGATTGATGTGTGGTGTATTGTATTATATGTAATAGCTTAATTTTTTTAATTTATCTTTTTATTTTCTTCTTGCTGATTGATTGATGTAAATGAGATGGGGATTCTCTTGTTTCGTTAAAGAGATTTGTGTTTGGTGTACTTTTGTTTTACTGACTGATTTTATCTATTATCTTTTGTGATTACTTGGGACTTGTGTGCCACCTGACACTGTCTATCAGCACTTGTGGATTTTTAATAATAATAATAGTGTTATGAATAAGTACAGAAAAACCTCTGTCTACATTTTTCCAAATCCTTGAATAGATTTGAAATGATAACCATCCCAAAACCCTCGTTTTATCCAATTTCCACGGTAAAATTAACATATTGCTAAAAAAAGATGACTGTACTTAAGGTATCCTAATTAATAATTCTGTCTTGCTAAACTCTTTGGCAAAATACCTTTTTCTATCCTTTCATTCCTCATGACTAGATCCTTTGATTGATACATTTCCTATCCCTTTGTATCTCTGCTAATACAAACAGATTTTTCTTTCCTAATTCTTCGTAAGATCTTACTCTTTCCGGTGCGGTACCTCCATTTCACTTTATAAACTTATCACAACTCGCTGTGCATTTTCCACCAACATTTTCTTTTACCGTTTGGACGTGATGTAAATCGAGTGCTAGTCGTTAATTAAGCAATTGCTATATTACTCCCACGGAAAGCTTCGTTTTCTCCCTGTGGTATATCCTCAATTTAAAACTTCTACCTCCGTCCCCCCATCTACGTCTCTTTGAACATCAATTCATTACATTTCTCCATTACTTACAAGTATTTCCTGGTACAAACATCCGAAATCGCTACCTTCCGTTTCTAGAATACAATAACTGACTACTTCCATGCGGATTTTAATTTTGAAATTTTATAGTTACCGTAATATGAATGAGATCGCTTCAATAGTCTCTGCAGTTATAATGGTTCCTGATTGAAATACGCATACACGAGATCAAGCCGAGCCAAATGGGGAATACATGAAAAACCCTCAGGTTCAAATAATCGTATATTTATCACCATTAATTTATTTATAATGTTATCCATAAAAGGATGTCCTCTTTTTTAGAGAAAAATCGAAGAATTTTTATAAATGAGAGGGACGACATCATTGAAGATGGAGATGAATACGAATGATACAGTCTCCTTGAATTAATTAACTTAACTTATGACTTGAGGCAGAATTTTTGCTTAAGCCTTATTAAATGACACGGTTGGTGTCATTTTATTGGGCTTTTAACACTAGTGCGCTCAAGAATAATTTGCAAAAGGAAAGTGTTCAAAATATTTGTCGTAAAAAATAACTACGATTTCATTTCAAAAATAAATGTAGAAATATTTGATGGAAATCTTTAATTTTTAATCTTCAGTCCCTTATTCTTTGAATTTTATTCTTTCTTAGTGTAAAGTAGTTGGTATAATAATATTATCTTTCTGTGTTCTGCTTATTCTTTGAAACGGTATTTCATTATCTTGTGTGCATTCTTTTTCTCCGTTGATGCATGTGGCTTTCTTTGTCTCCTGCAGTCGACGAGTATTTGTTCTCCACTCCTGAAAGAATTTTGTTTATCCTTTTTCTCGTGGTTTTTCCTAGTGAGAGAAGGGGCTCGGTGCAGAGATTTTGCCGAGTTCTTTTGGTACGCTTCGAAACTAATTGAAGTTCTTTGGATGTTTGAAATAATAAATGCTTAAGTCATTGGCGCCTTTGATTGACAGCTTTGGTGACATCACAAAAGTGGAGAGTTTAGGCAAGATTAAAAACATTTGAAGAGCTGATTGCTGCGAAGCTGAAAAAAGGGGAGCTGTTGGTACAGAGTTCTATCTTGAATTAAAAAAAAAGAATATTTATTCGTCTCAACAATTTGCTTCTTTTTTGTGGACGAATATTTCCTTTAAAAAGATTACGTTCGACATCGTAATATTTATTTATTTTTTAAACGTTTCAGTTAAGAAAGAATTCTACTCTATACTCCGTCAACCGTTCGTACTCATCTCAACAGCAGATGTTCTTCCAGGTGTTTTCCGCACGTTCCTGCTTTGAACTCAAAGAAAAAATACTCTTCTTAGTTCCGAGAGAGACTTATGCGGAACAGTCTCTCAAGATGATTCAAAAAGGATATAATTTTTTTCTTCCTTGTACTTACCGACGCCTTACTTATGCCTTATAATGTGTCTCTATTTAAAGTTAATTAGACTAGGATGAAAGGCTTTTGAATTTACAAACACTTTTAGTTAGGAGAAAAAAATGTTAAAGCGGACATTCTAAGAAAGAATGTATAGCTAAAAATCGAGAATAAGTTAATAAAAGGAATACAAATGGATCTAGTTACATTCCGATTTCAGTAGGTTACCCTGGTAAATCGTGTGAATTGGAATTGTCGCGATGTGAATCTAAAAAGGTGATCAAAAACGCAAGCGAATTATTTTTATAAGCGAAGTTGAATTTTCTCGTTGAAAAGTTCTGTTAGATGTGGAATTCAATTCAAATTGGAGATGCAAATTGGTTTTAATGATTAAAAAATAGATTTAATTAAATTTAGACATTTTCAAAAATATTCATGGAAATAAAGATATGAACATATTTCATTAGTGTTACTATTCACGTGATATTTACCGTGTTCTTTTCAATAATTTAAAGGATTTTATCGATAATTATCAGGTTTCTCTTCTCGATGTCAATTCGTGTGATATTTAAGAATAACATGGCATAAAAATATATTCGTTATTTTTTTCAATTCATGGCAGCTTATGCAGTTTAATATCAGCTTGAAATTAGGCGTATTCTCTTGTTTCAACCCGCATCTTTCGTTTCCATATGGATTGGATGGACCTGAGAAGGTAAGAACCCAAATCTGATGAGTGTACTTAGCTTCAAAAGTTTCCTAATTCGATGAGTATTTTCTTAGTTTGTCATTAAACATTACAGTGTACAATTTTTACCATGCCAAAAAAATGAAGGAGCAATGAGACCCCCCCATATCGATATGCGTCAGACTTTACTTGAAAAATCGAAAATGTGTCATATATGATTCACTGAAAACGATTTTTCTACTACGCTAACATGATTTTGACCCAAAACGTCATCATCAGATCTAATGCTACGTTTGAGGTGTTTGTATAGCGAAGTTAATCCTTTTCTGTGAAAACGCCAACAGTACTGTACACCAGTCTCTTGAGAATGGCTCATATACGTCTATATGCGTAATTAAATGAAGCGGAGGGCTTGAAATTGGTTTAAGGAGTGTGCCATATGAGGTCAATGTTAGTCTTGGCCCCACAAAAAAATTGGGCGTAATAAATACTAGGAAAAGGGCTACTTAAGATACCTTGTTACCAAGGTAATTATCGCATATTACGATGCTGAATCCGTAAAGCCGACGCTGATAGCTAGTTTGTCTCGCGATGAATCCTTGGTAACATCCGACATCGCATCTGCTTACTTAAATATCTTCTCCGCTATTGCACTGCGTAGGACTCCCACGCACACTATTTTTAAGAGGAAGGATTTCCTTGCAGGAATTAAATATAATTCCTTCAATTATGAACGGTTTAGAGGATGTTTTGTTAATTGAATGTGTTTAACGCTTGGCTACTGACCGGAGGGTCCGCGTTCAAATCCCAGTCACGCCTCTGGGCACCCACAGCTTTACCGAAGCTGTGTGATTTTTTGGGTACCAAATCTTTCTTAGAAACCACACGTGACACAGGAAAAGGAATTGGTCCCCATTATTACCCTGACACGTGAATTTCACACGCCTTATAGGGCTTAGTATTGGTTGACCTCCAGCAGCACCTGTCAAAACCAATCTTAAGGGTTGATTACTGTGGTTTATGGGGGGGGGAGGAGGATTGTACCATTTCATGTTTTCTTAAAGTAAGTGATTGCACGGTGGAAGATTCTGGCTGAATATACGCGGGGTATAATTTTGCACAATGATTTAAAAAATTGGCTACTACGAAGGTATTTTAATTTTCCTCGGCCAAATATTAATTGTGCAAAATCTCACTGATGAAACCGACGAATTAGAAATATTTAAGCATTTATCAGTCTGTTGAGAGAGTTTCAAAACGTTTCATCCATTTCAACGTTTGACCCTGAGAATCTGGGTCCTCCCTCAATGACTTCTTCCTCCGATTTCCAAGAAAGTAAGAGTGAACTGGGAGCTGGTTTTTTCTAAATGGTCTGGCATATGTATAGTGTAGTTCTTCTTTTGAAGAATAGGATGATTATGTAAACTTTGTTAAAATCGGTGTTTTATAATGAAGTTCAGGAATATACTAACCACTTAACTTCCAATTAATTTAGTAAAGTTATTTAATCTGCAGAAAAAGGTCTTATTTTGTCGTAATTATGGTTTGTATAAGAGGTGGATGGTTTTTAAAAATCCCATCCCTGTTGCCGTGATTGACTTAATTTTGGAATTATGAAATGTGTTTTTAATGCTTTCATGAAGCAGTTCAGGTAAATTAGCTGTTTTTTCTCAAAATGTATAAAACTCCCACAGTATTTTATTTTCACTTTAAGCTTAGTTTTCGTGTCTGCATGCGTAAATCTAATATCTTGGTCCCCAAGTTTAGGCATCTTGCTAAATATTTTGGGTTTTTTGTACATTATGTAATGAATTGTCATATTTTCTGTGTGTGATGTGATGTCACTAAATTACGAAGCACCAGTAATTCTTGATGGTTGTTTTTTTTGGTACAGTCAGATAAGTAAGTAAGTAAGTCAGACTTGTTGTGTCCTTGCTTGCGTGTTGTTGGATGGCTTTCGTGCTGCATCCTGGGGTGCAGTTGTTTTTTGATTTATGGCATATGGGTTTGCATGAGTGTTGGATGAAGGGATGGCTTTGCATGAGTGTGTGCGCTGCTGTGGGTGCAATTTTCCATGTTGTTGTTTTGCATGTGGTATTGTTCCTTTTTACGGTTGGTGACCTAACACCCCCCGCCACACGCCCTTGCGGCGGCTTGCGGGGTATTATGTAGATGTAGATGTTATGTATTTAGAGGCGCCAATTTTATTAAATTTACGTGGGTGTTATGTTGCTTCAACGCAAGTGTTTATTTGTTCCATTTTTTTGGGATTTAAGAGACAGAACCTGATCTGAATTGACAAAATTTTAACAAGGAAGAAAGTGTAAGTTTCATACTTCGAAACGTTTTTCAATAAAAAAAATATTTTTTACACAATTCGACTCAAGGGTGTGATTCACAACAAAAGTTTGATTTTTTTCCGAATCATATGCTATTGTTGGATAAAATCTGACATAGAAAAGTAATGATAAAACATCCGTTTTGGCGCCAGTTTTCCCAAGGATAGTGATCAATTGCAACGTCGAAGTTTCCTGGAATTCCTTCTGGCATTCCAAGTCGAAGCATTCCACATCTCCATTCACCACGTTCCGTATATTTGTTTATCCTTCCACCACGAATCGATCCACCGACATTCTAGGCTTGGCAACCGAATCCAAAATATTTTGATTTTTGCATGCACTGACACAAGAGTAAGGATCACTCGTGATTCTCAATCGGGGCCATTAGAAACTCCTCTAGCAACTTCCGTGAGCTTTCCACTCGTCTGTCATTATCTGCAAAACACTGAATTGAGAGATGGCATTCTAATGATAGATGGATAGATAAGAGGTCTTTATTTGGGCGAAATTGAGGCCAAATGGTCCCTTCTTCCATTTAACCCATTAATGGAACTTGTCGCAGAAGAATGACTGCGTAAATTTCGTAATTGATTGAATGCAATGTAGGGATAAGACTACATTGAATGTAAGTTCATCATATTTTTATAAACAATCAATTCTTTAAAAGTCTTGTGACGAAGTAAATCAGGAGGAAATATACGCATAAAATCTGCTGCTAGCACTTGAGATCCTCGTTAGTCTCTGGACTGATTGCCGAATTAGATTACGTGGAGCGTAGAGGAGCTAAGTTTGTGAAAACGTTGTCATGATGAACTTAGCAACGTGCTTTTTATTAAAGGTGCTAGGATGTGAGTCACTTACGGATCGAAGGTTAAATTTTGGATTAGATATCTTGCATAAGTTGGACGAATGCGTCTTTAGAGATGATATTGAACTGCATTCTTAGCCATATTGTACTAATTTAGGCGATATCATGGCAATAAAATCAGGAATGTTTAGTGTAGAACAGAGATATTGAAGTCGTTATTTATCCTATGAATGATAAGGAATCAGAATAACTGTATCCAACCGTCCTGAGAGGGAAAATAGTTTTCTCTTTTCATTTTTTGTAATCTATTTTTTGCGACAAAATGTATAATTCTGGTTCTTAATGGCACATAAAAATATTTACGTACATACCTTCCATATATTTGTGTTGCGTATGGAATTAGGTTTTTATAATTTATAATTCTCAGTATTGTTTATCGTCATTTTTTGAGATAGTTTGATATGATGATATTTTTGAGAGATACGTGGAGATTTAGCTGACGTACCCGCACCTATAAAAATACAACTTCAGAGTTGCAGTGGACCTACCAGCATGAAAGGCTGTGTCATTGACCGCATTTTCTTGTCAATAAAACAATTTTTTTACAAAAAGTTTACAAGGAAAGTTCGGGTGCATGACGGAAGGAAAGGGTTATAACGAAATAAATTCCTTAAGATCCATGTTTTACAGTAATACTGTGTGTGGAAACCTTTAGTAGTCAGATTACAGCCGTTTTATTTATTTTTTAAATAAATCCCACTGTTCAGCCCTTACCCCGCCATATCAAAATAATATTTCATGCCATTTTTTTCACAAAACTCACAAACGATGCTTGTGTTAATGTTTACATTATTCATATTTGTCTTTAATCGCCGCAAATATTGCAAATTTCAATCGGAACATGAGGTATGATACGAGGGATGTGGTGGATGGCGCGATTTGCATCTGAGTAAGCAGGGTAATAATTAAAGGATGGAGCCAATCAAAAGATAGTGATAGGGGGGGGGAGAAAGAGAGAGGGAAGAAACCTTGGCTTCATCACCGCATAAACTCATTACTACTCCGCTAGCCCACCATCTTGAAGAGATGGGAAAATCTTCCGCTGCTTCTCATTCGGTTTTTTCTTGGAACGATTTCCCACAACCCCAGACGGATGTGAGGAAATCGAGAAAATATTTTTTCCCCTACTCCTCCGTGCAGTCCCAGTCTGACTCTCTCCCCTTAGGTGTGTATGCGTATCCGGGCTCGCTTATCCCTCCTCCCATCTCTCGCGTCCAACAGATCGTTGGCCAGGGAGGGCGGTTCTTTCCGTATATTCCTCATCCCTACAAATACCGCCCGGAATCAACCTCTCCACTCTTCCTCCCACTACCAACCCTAGACCGCGGCATCACTCCTCCCTCCCTCGGCATATCCCGTGCCTCTCCTTCACCAACCCTCTCGCCCCGCACCGTGACTACCACTCCGGACTCCCCCAAAGCCTCGACTTCATCTCCTCCTCCCCGCCCCCTCTTCTATAAAAGTCTCCCGTTGGCGACATGTCAACCGCGCGGTCTATTCTGGACCGCGCGGGCCGTAAGGGTATCTTGATTCGACCTGGCACCGCCCCCCTCCTCCGCCGCCACTCCCCCAACCCCCTCCTCTCCTTATAGAACCCTCTCCCCGCCCCTTCCCTCACTTTACCCACCCCCCCTGTGGTCGTCTCCGCCTCCCTCGATACCTCCGGGAGATACGCACGCACGCGTCTAAGAGGACTGAGACCTACTCTAATGGTCGATGATCACCTCATACCGTTTCGGAATGAAGAATCTTTGAGCGTCTCTCACGACACATTATGATCGGAGGATTGATTTCCAGGTGATCCCATCATTTGCTTCGAATCAGATGAGGGTATAAAAGTTTAGAAGCCGACTTGAATCAGACGAAAGAATAGTTGAAAGTCCTAAAAAAATACCATTTTTATGCCAATAAGTGTCGAAGAATCGAATGTCTCCTCTCATGTGTATACTTTTCCAATGACCTCTCTACAAGGGAATCGTGTTTAGGTTCCTCCATCTGATGGGAGTTAAAATTGGTGTTTCAGTTCTCCACGGCCGTCTCATAGAGAGGCAATAGTTTTCGACAGCTATGGGCTGATGCAACGTTAAACTGTTTACTCATAGCGTCTTCCGTTGATGTAGCCTGATTCCATCTTCCCTCGAGCCTCTCCTCTACTTCCGTCCTATTTCCTTCCTCTCCATGTTTACGTATCCTTCATGGAGAACATTTCCTCTAATTTCTATTGCCTTTCACGCTGACTAAAATTATTTATAGCTCATTGCGTCAATTATATGAATTACTCAGCTATCATGTGACTTGGTTACTGGAGATTTAATCTTAAAGTCAGGCTCGGAATGTTTTTTATGCATATTTCAAGCTAATTATTGTATTTGTAAATAACTACTTCATCAACTCATAAATTCATGATTCCATTGACTTAATTGTGTGAAAGTTTTGGTTTAAAAGAAATTATTTTTAGTGTTCTGCGGTTGAGTGAAGAGAATAGGACAGCTGATCAAGCGTATCTGCTCTGCGTGGCAGTGATCTCATTTTTAGGAATCTACAAACATTAGAGATCTAGGAAAGATTTTATAAGAAGGCCAGAGCTCGAGCAATTTACAGTAATTTTCATTATTGAATATTTTTTTTAACCTGGAGTTAGTATTATATATATATATATATATATATATATATATATATATATATATATATATATATATAGATGATTTCGTCGACGTAACACGGAAGTGTTGAATAATAAATTGGACAGCAACAAACAATATAGACAAACATAAAAAGATCACTCAAACGTTATTTCTTGATCATTTCAACGGAATTCTGCTCCGTCTTCATCGGAAGATATGGAAGCAATGATAGAAGTCATTACTTCTATATCTTCCGATGAAGACGGAACAGAATTCCGTCGAAATGATCAAGAAATAACATGTGAGTGATCTTTTTATGTGTCTATATATATATGAGGAAAAGCGAGAGAAAAACATGTAAAAGAGCTTTTTGGTAAATGAAACAAGCTTTTATGACTATGTTAAGGGCTCAATCATGTACATGAATATAAATTTTGAACGGCACATTAGAGCAAAAAAATAAAATAAATAACACGTAAAAGGACACTCACATTTCTTTGGCCTTCTTCAGGTCAGACTGGTAAAACATGTGTGTGTGTGTATATATATATATATATATATATATATATATATATATATATATATATATATATATATAATGCTTGAGCTTCTAACATAGTCATAAAGGCTTTTCTCTTCAAACAAAAATGGTACTTTCAGGATCAAATTTATCAGAAACAGAAAAATACAGGTGATGCTTCAATTAGACTGGGTAAGATTCCGCAATAATACGCGAATAATTCAACTCCTAGAATGCTAAGTTCCATGGTAGAGTTGAAGCACTAAAGCCACCGATAACGGTTACGAAATATTAGGAGGAATGATGAAAGCCTTCGCCTGCTTATACGCCGAGCTTGCTTTGAGTTTGGAATTTCCCTTCGACGCTTTTTTTTCACTCAGACGCCGTTTCGTTCGACAAGATTTGTTTCGTTCCATTCTTCCCCTCTCCCAACTGCCACCTCCACCCTCTGCCAATCCATTCCACCCTCCTACTCCTCCCTATTCCCCACCCACTCTTCTCTCCATGCCATCCCCTTTCACGCCACTTCCATCCTCCCCTTTTTCCATGCTTCACCAAAGCATCTCCTTTCCCTAAGAACCGTTCCCCTTCTTCTCCCGTGTCTGACTAGAATTTTTCCAGGGAAATTTTTTTGTTTTTAATCGAAAATCTTCATCAAACAGTTGCATGCTTAAATGAGCGCAAGAGTTGCGACTAGATATTCGCAAAATGTATCTATACATTTGTTGAGGGACGAATTGTTTATATTTTCAAGTCCATTACAGAATACAACTTCTATTTATAGCTTCGGCCTTTATCAGTAAAATGGATTAAGATGGATGATAATTTTGTTGCTAGCATTTGAAAGTTACTGTTGAATATACTCTTTTCCAAATTTTCCTGCATAAATTATTTCCTATGCTCACTTAAAGTCTATACGTTCACTAGAATGAAAAACATTTTCTTTTCCTTGAGTAGTTGATGTCTTCCTGGATTACGGCTTAGTTTTCTCTTTGCGTCTGTTTTTTCTTTTACTTTCGAATTAATTCTAAATTACCTTTCCATGTGATTATTTATTCGATAATGCATTCATAATAAAACAATTGAGCATCGACGCCTCTTTATGCCCTTAGACACTTCTATATTGAGATTTGTACGAAGATAGAGCCCGTATTTTATTACGTTTTACTAATACATCGTAATTAAAGTATGCATGTGTAAAATAAATGTGGATTTGAAGTCTCTCTTTTGTACGCGCTAAGATCAATGTGATAATTGCTTTAATGACACTTAATGCTAAAAAAAGAGCAGTCTGTATTTAGTGAAAATTGATTTAGGGGTAATATAAGTGTAAGAAAAAAAACCTATTCCTATTCTTTGATATTTTAAGACGGAGTAAAATGTTAAACGTATTTGTTAGTTAAAATCCTCGCAGTTCCTTTTCTCTCTTTTGAACATCAGCTGTCAATTGACTGGAGTGTGACAGGGAGTTTTGTTCCAGGTGTCCCGCTTGTCCTTAAAAGTTTCCGCCTTCGCCCATCAATTGAAAGATCCCTAATGCCCTCGAACGAGGCTCTTAATGGCGGGGTGTGTGGGACGAAACGAATGACTCGCATTTAACTTGGTGACGGGGCGCGTAAAACAAGCTGACAAGCGCCACATGGACCGACTGCGGGTCGTGTGACCACGTAAAAAAAACACCCGTCCCTTTTCTCTCCGCGTGCGTTCGTCCGCGCCTGTGCGTGTGTGTGTGTGTGTGTGTTTATTTCTCCACGGACCTGCCTTCCCACCACCCCTTGCCACCCCTTCCCCCCCTCTACCTCCCCACAGCACCTTCGTCTTGATTGATTCCTTCGGGCATTATCTCATTCTCGCCCGCGCGATGCTTACCACGTCCGTCTGAATTCTGGAAGCACTGAAATCCGCGCCCGAAACCCGGGCACCTCGAATTTAGTTCTCGAGCAAAATTCCGAGCGTAGTGGGCCTGTTTATGCGGTGACATTTTGCTTGTCAGGCGGCGCCATCTCGTTGAACTATTGTCGAAATTTAATCATCTATCAACCTATCTCTTAGAAATTTTTTCACTCATATTCCGGGGTCATATCGCGGTGAATGAGATCACTCTTGGTGGTGCGTGAGTTAAACTACACATTTAAATGCATAGGTAGTAGTTTTTTTAAATTTAGTAAGCCATATTGAAAGTATTACAATATTCTTAAATAGAGAACACGTGAAAGGACACTTGCATTTCAGAAAGTTTAAGCGTTCGACCTTCTCTGAGGCTTTCTTCAGGTCAGACTCAGGGTCAGAGTTTATACCGCCCAGTTGTAATATACATATATATATATATATATGTATGTAGGGCCCCGATATTTAAGGGGTAGAGCGTTGGACTACTGACCGGAGGGCCCGGGTTTGATTTTGATTCCCGGAAGAGCCTCTCTGGGCACCTGCAGGTCCACCCAAGCTATGTGATTTTTCGGGTACCAGTTCTTCCTGGGAAACCATAACCGGCACAGGGAAAGGAACTGGCTCCCGTTCTCTGATGTGTGAATTTCACTCGCCGTCGGGTATAGTACTGGGTGAACTGTACGATCAACTACCAAACCGACTTTTGGGCTGAATACTGTGTTTATGGTTTTTGTACACACACACATATAAATACGAGGCATGATCATTAAGTAAGGGGCGTTTGGTCGAAGGAAAAAATATACTCATATGAAACACATTTTATTGGCACTTTTAGTAAGCTAAAAACCTACTTCACTTCTCTACATAATCGCCGTTCACGTCTAAGTATTTTTCGTACCGCTGCACCAGCTTCTTTAACTCCTCTGCATAAAATTTCGCCGCCTGAGATTTGAACCAATTGGCAGCACCGTTCTCGAGTTCCTCTTCGGTTTCGAAACGTTGTCCGCCGAGCCACTGTTTCAAGTGCAAGAAGAGGAAGTAGTTGTTAGGTGCCAGGTCAGGACTGTACGGTTGGGGGCCCAAAAAATCTCGTCCACTGGACATTCTTTGCTCCTTGTGGTAGCCGGTAGGCATTTACGGTACCCACCTTGCACACAACTTGTGGTATCCGAGGTTTTCCATGACAATATGGTAGACAGTAGTGCGTCCAAGTTGAGAAAATTGTTCAGTCAGGCCTTTGATCGTCAATCGACGATCACATCACAGTTTTTGTCCCACTTGCGAATCAATTTCATCGGTCAGAATACTGGGCCTGCAACTTTTCTCCTAGTCAAGAACATTTGTCCGTTCATTCTTAAAATCACGGCACCATTGTCTAGCCTTTCCTTTACTCATAAATGTAGGTTCATTAACTAGGCATCACTCCCGATGAATATCAGCAGCCGACAATCCTTTTGGATACAAGAATCGTATGACGCACTTCACAACTGGCGGGATGAACGACTGCGCCGGACGTTGTTTGCATGCACGGGCAAGCAAACGACTTCTGAAACAAAACAAATGCTGCTATAGCTTTATTATGTATATATAGTTATATGTATATATATATATATATATATATATATATATATATATATATATATATATATATATATATATATATATATATATATATATATATATATATATATATATATATACATACATATATATATATACGAGGGTCATCCGGAAAGTAGTACCCGTTCGTGCCGCATGAAGTGCTGACGACGCGAGTAGCCGCTGGACGAGGTCAGATAGCTTCAGTGGCTTGTCTGCCTTCTCTGAGCCAAGTTGCGTGACGCTAGCATTGCCTGTGTTGTTTCTGTGATTGTTTACAATGTTTAAAAAAATTGAGAACGCCGCCAGTTGTGAAGTGAGGGCAGTGATTAAATTCCTCAATGCAAGAAACGTTCGCCCATGTGATATTCATCGCCAATTAAAGGAGGTGTATGGAGACAATGTAATGGACGAGTCGTCTGTTCGGCGGTGGTGTCGCAACTTCAACATGGGGAGGGGGAACACACACGACGATGAGCGTTCGGAGAGACCGTCTGTCATTACAGACCAACTGGTGAGCTCAGTTGACGAATTCGTGAGGAACGATCGGCGCGTCACAATTGATGACATCTGTGAGCATTTTCCCAATGTTTCTCGAACAATTGTTCATGAAATTGTTAAACACCATCTGCATTATGCAAAAATTTGTGCAAGATGGGTCCCTCGCGTATCTCAATGAGCTGGCGGCGAAGGACTATGCAGCAGGAATACAGAAACTTGTCACACGTTATGACAAATGCCTTAATTTGCTTGGAGATTATGTTGAGAAGTAGTTTAAAGTATCCTCTTTCAAATAAAATTTTTTATGTTTGTTAATATTTACTTTTGTGTCTTTATTTCACGAACGGGTACTACTTTCCGGATGACCCTCGTATATATATATATAAACAAGTATACATATCTTATTCATGATACAGGGTTATGGATGGAACAAGGAACACATAACAGGACGAACAAAGAGTTATTGGGTAAGGTTTAAGAAGGGAGATTATGAACTGAAAAAATTGGCACTAAACCGGAAATCGAATCATGGACCTTGTAATTGCTTTGGACTGTTGGAAAATACTATATTGTTATCTTTCCACCGCAAAGCATCCAGGAAAAAATTCTCATATTCACTCTGCAGTATGTACTTGTAAGTATTGGTACAGGATTCGGGGAATATGTCTTGATCGTGAGGGACGTTTAGCGAAAAATTTAGGACTGCATTAACAATTACGTCAAATGTGAAAGACGTCAAATTCAGCCCATGGGATGAAGTTGAGTCTCGTGTTATCCTGAAGGAAGCAGCGATGAATAGAGGTACGTCGTTATTGCGACATGGCATTGTCTTTAGTGTTTTTTGGTGAGGTTCTGAACAATTTTCTAAACTGTGTGAAGGTGTCCCTCCCTATCTCTATCTGAACTCTCTTCCTATAGGTTTCAACTGGATGTGCTCTATCGCATTCGGTCCTTAGCTTCTTGTTTCATTTGCCTGTCTTCTACCGTTATACATTAAGCATTCCAAACTTTCTTCTCTCTCTTTGATTTTCCCCATATAGCTGTTCTTGGGAAGTAATTTTTGCATATTATTTGCCGCGACCAAGATATCTTCCTCCTATTTATTTCTCTCTGCACGTTTCCTTCCCTGTAAAATTCTCATCATTTACCTTCTGATTCCCCATTCCCTCAATGGACTTCAAGTTCAGCATTCTTCTTCACAACCATGTTTTAAAACTTTTGAAGTATATTTCATCTTTCTTTTTAACCGTCCATGTTTCGCTGCTGCAAGACACCTATTTAAATCCAATGCTGAAATTCAACTCACTCTAATCTAGCGTTTTATCATGAATATAGGCATGCAGATTGTAAATGCACAGTATTTATTGATATAATGTATGAATTTGATAGCTTCAGAAGTGAAATTGTTTTATTTAAAAAAAGAAACCAGGTTGCCGTCGTAAAGACGAGTGTTGCTATTTATACTTTGAGATTTGACAACTCTGAGTGTTTTAGGCGCCATCTGACGTTTCGATCTGAATATTTGACCCTTTTAACGCTAACTTTCATCAGAACATTTTGTCGTTTGATCATTACTTGTGTTGTTTACAGTGACTCGAAAATTTTGTCTCAGCAAAATGGAGTTAACTTGGAAACACTTTACTGCGATGATTTTTTACGACTTTCGAAAAACAATAAAGCCATTTTCAACGATAAATTAAAGTCTTTTCATTATTCGGCTCAAAATATAATAAGCAAACCTGGTATAAAAAAATGTAGCCGAGAAAAGGTCCAACCTACTGACTTCCTCTTCTTCCGTTTCACAATGAAATATATTTTACTATTCAAACTTTACGATTCTAGTAATCCGTTAGGCGCAACACTCTATCAAATCTAACTAAATCATCGTACTTTTACGTGAAATCGATTCCTTTTTTTCAAAATGGGGAATAAATCCGCCATAATCATAAGATATCTCTCCTCACAATCGTTCCTTGCTTGTTTACGAGACCTACATGGCAGACTATGAGGGGGACTTGGGCCATAAAGTAGGAAATATTGACGCATTAGATGTCGCTCAAATATTTTAGGCCACTTAGTTAAACTATTTCGTAATAAAAGGGAGGAAATATCCCCTCAAGTCTATTTTCCCAACGGCACCATCCTCCTTTAACGTATCTAACTCCCAATTAATGCCCCCACGCGGCACTCCAAAAATACATCTCCCCTATTTTTAAACCCTAGTGAAGTTTGATTGCACATCATAAGCGACCTTATTTTTTTGAAATATTTATTATATGAGTTAGTTATACGGGAGAATCCTTTCGCCAACATCAATATCCGGAGAAAAATGTCACCGCGAGCTTAGAATGGTTGACATTAAAAAAATTGAATTAATAATTGCGAAGGTATAAATAATATTGTAATTTATCACTTTATCTTGCATTAAATATTTGCATATTACTGCGACAGTTTATTAATGACCATGAAGATAAATTCTTTGATACATGCAGAATGTTTTATCAAATGGAATGCAACGACTAATGCCCCTAGAAATTTTTTTAGTAGTGAAAATCAAGCGAATGTTAAATTTAAATGCCTCATTTTTACAATAAAGTATTTATATAATGGAAAATTAAGAATTTTTTCAAGTAAAATTTCATTTATTTCATTGATTGACGATAACTTTCATTCATTGCCTATTGCTTATGTTAGATTGTTATTTGTTAGGAGAGGCAAGGGAATTATCGTTTTGCCGTTGTGCAGACTGTGTCCATCCAAAAACTTAACCGGCATGAAACACGTGATAGTAATTTCCTATTTTATCAATCTTCCGTGGTAAATGGAAAATTCTGCGCCAAAAAATCAGGTATTTTTATCAAATCCTCCCTGAAAATGTTGGAAAATTAGGTCAAAAGATCTCTTTCTAACTCATGCAATGAAGATATTCACATCATCGAGCCATAGCTGTGAGCAATATTCTTCAGGAACACGCTGTTGCATTATCCCACGGCATTTGGCAAGCTTTCTCCTTAGGATAATTAATTGTGAGTGATCACTTTCAAAACCTTTCAAAGGAAATGACTTTTACATTGGTAGCACCATCACCGAGCTGTTGTATTGTGATCAGTGCGGGAACTGTTCCCCCTAAAACAGTGAGGTATTTTCAAATATCAACCTCGTATTGTTCCGCCTTTGTATTGGTTATAGCGCACGTGGAGATGCATTCGGAGTGATTGAGGTTAGTTAAACGACCCCCATAACTAAGCAGCCCATTAAGTGTGGCATACTTATTTCTACTCAACACAGACGACATCAGTGGGATAAAATGTGTTTTCATTTGATGAAGGAGACGCGTGATATTTTGCGTGACTGTGAAAAAAAACTATGTTACTCCTTGAGGGGTCATTTGTGTCAGCACTTCTACTGGCAGAAAATTAGCTTGGGTACCTGTGACACTCTGAGAATATTTTGCATGTTATTACCACAGCGGAGATGCTGTTGACATAGGGGATTTTATTTCGTAATCCTCCTCAAGTTACTTGTTTACCCTTGGTTATGCCCGCTGAAATGTTTAAGAAATCAATAATTCTCTCTTTATCACTTCCTGTAAAACCTATTCGCAATGTGCGAAATTATTTTTTGCCTGCTTCTGTTACAGTACATGCCTCTTCATCAGAATAACTATATTCGGCTGCGCTAGGCAGGAGCAGAAGTTTTTTTTCTTTTTTAATTGCCATTTTTTCATTTAATCTTGGATTGTTGTCCATCTTGCTACCAGAAGTTCGTTCGCATGAATAGAGGAGCAGTTCACTACTAAATAACCAAGGAATGTGTAGTCATTGACATTGTTTGTTTTCTTTAACATATCCATAGGTAACCCACAGCGAAAAATCAAATTTTTGAATTTGCATGACTGGTGTTGAACCACCCCTTACCATACACCCTAGCGGTGGCTTAGAGAATAGTATGCAGATGTGCTGTAGAGATGGTCGCTCTGGTTTATGTTTTTAAGAATTTGGTAACTTAATTCTTGGATTGTGTTTCCCACTGTCCATAGACTTTTCTTCTCGTTTTATATTTTCTTGGGATATAAATGAAAATTCTTTATCTGGGCTTTTCTGCAAATTATTGCCTCCTTGTTTTCTCCATCGTCGATGATTCTGTTTCTCAAATGGTTCAATAGTGTGTAAAGAAAATTTCGTTCGTGGAGCACGTCATCTTTTTTATCTGTAATACATTAGACGTTGGTATCATTTTCATAGAAACCACCGGAAAAACCTGTAACCATATCCATAAAGTTTTTATTGATGAAAACACAGCTTACATTCATACAAGTTCAAGAATATGTATGAATTTTGTTTTTTCAATTGAAAAAGTAGGATTTTTAACGCCTGATTATAGTTTTGCTTAAGTGTTCTGCAAAAGCAAAAGGTATACTTGGCTGTGTCGGTGCTGCTATCAATTTGTCTTATGAAATTTCATATTACGAATTTAAATTGTTGACATATTTATTTGATGGAGTCATGTCGTAATGGTATACTAATTTTGTGATTATTAAAAAAGTTGCTCTTAACATTGATGGTGAAAATAAGGTAGTAAATCTTTCCCTCCAAAACGCTTACAATAAATTAAATTTATTACACTTAAGAAACGGTGCACTTAATCTGAATAAACATGCATTTTAGCCATTCATCTAAGGTGTAAATACTTAAACTCTTCTTTTTTTAGTTTGTATCCCTATGTTTAATGTCTGTGTTTTCTTCTATTTTATGCAGATTAATTAATATTTGTTGCATGTTTATCTCCTGCTTACCATTCATCGCCTCTCCAAGTTAGCATGGTTCTTTTCGAGTTCCAATGTCCCTCTGTCACGACAGCTACATCAGTAGTGAAATACGACGAACTAGTTCGTTTAAGTCTTTCCTTTAAAGTTTTTATGAAACTGGGAAGATAATTAAGTCAACGGAGGCTTTGTTTATTAAATGCTGCATTGATATCCGATCTTAGTTTTCGTGTCTTGTTAATTGTGTTCACCCATCTTAAGTTCAATTATTTTAGAAATGAAATTTCCCCTATTGCCTGGGTAATTTTGTGAAATATTCTTTGCATCCCTTAACTTTACGTTAAATAATCTCCAAATACGGTTAACATAACCTTGTGTTATGGATTATATTTCTTCTTACGCTGCCTTTCTTAAAGTGTTTTTTTAGAATCTTATAGGCGGCTTCAATCAAGTAGTATCTGCCTTTTGAAATACCAGCCGCATTCAGTTTTCCTTCAATTTTACTATTTGACACATACCCCTATTGCTTCACTCCATTTTTCTCCTTTTATCCAGAAACCGGGATAAAAAATTTGCACATCATCTAAGCTAGAGTGACTGCCGATAACTGGCTCTTATTTAGCTTATGGACTTTGTATTGGCCCATTAAAAACTTACTTGGCTTAGAGGTTACCCATTTGGAAATTTCTTGCTCCCTGGAATCATCTTTCCATTTCCATTATCGCAATTCATGTGTACCATTTCATAGTTTTAGCTCCCAATGTGTACACCTTCGGGTTGTTTCATTCAATTCGTTCACAAAGCATTGAAGCATTTTTTTAGCATTTTCACTTTCAGATATACCTGTTCCTCGTAGTTTCGAAGTGAACTTAAAATTCAGGAATTCTAATCCCTAATTATTGGCCACGCTTGAAGGAAGGATTGATTTAATCTGCTCATGAAAATTATCAAAATAAACATATTTGCAGATCATTTTGAAACGTAAAGAGAGCCAATTTGCCGTTTAATATATATGTATGTATGTATGTATATATATATATATATTTATTTATTTATATTTATATATCTAGTTATAGCAAAGCTAGGAATTGCGTCTAATAAAATTTATTTCTTCAGTTATTTGTGAATTCTGCCCGCTTTCAATTCTGACAGGGCTATTCTTTACTCTACACCACTTATCCAACGTTCTTCCTTCGGTCATGACCTTCAACAAACCATCCTTCAATATTCCCTTCTCCCAACCTTTTTCTACTACATCGGATGTCCCCCTGTGACTTCCTCTCTTTATCTGCTGCATGAATAATAACTAACGACGAAGCCTCAGATATAGTGGACATGTGGTTAGCCGAATAAAATATCGCTTTGGTGTGAGTCCACAAGTTAATATGCACTGATTTTTGTCACAGTTTCCCGCTTACAACATTTTAAAGCATGATTATTAAGTGTTGGGACATAGATATATTTTGTTGGTGGATTAAATTTGAACGTTCTATTCAGAAATGGCAACATATTTGCTTAGTTCTCTGCGACACTTATCGAAGGTGGCCGTAGAAGAAGTTGACATAGGCTATTACTATAGGTTAATGCCTTTGCATTTAAAAAATATTTTTGTGCACATTAATTCTTAATTCTATAATGGATGAGTACTTTCTATGAAAAAGCAATCAAGTTTATTTTCCTTCCTAAAATAAGTTTAGATATAAATTTTTGTTTTCACAGTTTGGAAATATATTTAGGTAGATTTTTTTGTTTTTCCCTTTCTTTAACTATGTACATGTAATTCATTCCTACTTCATCATTACTTTTGGCATTTTAATAAAATTCTACGTTTATTTAGTTCGAATCTTAATTTCTACCCTTCTCTTTCATTGTAGCTAGGGCTCATATATTTTTGGTATTTAAATCTTTTGCATTTTTTATTGAGCACGTGAAATAAATATTATCTATCTATCTGTCTACACTACATCTCCATTCATGAAGGGGTCGTATTAGGCTCTTATCTGAACTTATGCTCATTTAGGAATGATATTAACCTATAACTCTTAAGTGTTTTACAGCTATGAGAACTTAATGAATTCATATCGGTTTTCTCTTTTTCGGTAGGACCTCCTGTTTTAGTTACTGTCAATATGCACATCAAAAGCATGGGTCCCGTGTCGGAAATGGATGAGGTGAGTATTTGACGGAAGGTCTGTAACATGAATGTTTATAAGAGTCCGTTTAAAATATTGACCAACTCCTTGCCAACTTCTCACTGGGTCTAAAAATTTGAAAACAGGAAATCCAACCGCACGTAACACAGGATGCCGCCATTCTGAATCTCCTAAGATGAAAACTCCAAAAAAAAATATATTCGTCCTCATTTCGATTTGCATCCTGTGTGATCTCTTGCCTTGACAACCTCCTATTGGTTCTTAGAATGGAACAGTTATATTTAAAACTGCGACAGAGAGAGATATCGATTTAACACAATCTTGAATTCACTTCATTATCCTCTCCTCTAGTATGGAATTGAAAACATCGCTGTTTGCAGTGCCCGAGGTGTCGATTCCTGGCTTATTATTGGCAGTGAGTTCGAAATAAATAGTTATCTTTAAGCCTATGTATTGAAATGGTACTAATATGCTTTCTTGTCAAAATACACAGTTACGGATTATTCTACCATGGCATATACAGACTGTGGGAATTCTACATCTGCTGTGAGCTTCTGAAGTTTTTATACACCGTTTACAATCTAAGCTGCACGCTTCAAAACAGTATGGGCAATTCATAGTCCTAATGCCATGAATTAATAGAATAATATTGACAAAGACAGGCGCGAATTCAACTCAGTTATTCTTATTGCTTTGAATGTAATAACATTAAAAATCAATAAAAAGTAGGCCGATGTTTGGTTATTTCCTATGGATTTGAAAATAATTGAGTCAAATTTTTAACAATAACTCCAATTGGAGCAAACACCTTGTGGATTTTATAAAAATAAATTATCGCATTGCCATTGTGAATTATTTCCATGAATTTTACTTAGAACTTTTCAATTTGAAGATTAAAAATTCGAAGTATTTTCGTGGAAAATTATTACTTGAACAATTTTTAATGCATACACTGGTTTTTGTCGCAGTATTTAAAGGTTTTGTTAAAGTGATTAATGAAGGAGTTTGCTAGTAAATTTAAATACTCATACTGTACAAGGTGTGATCAAAAAGAGGCCGGACTGATTTTATTCTGCGCAAACCGTTCAACAGATCGAAATGAGACACAATGCGTCACCTAGCGACACATTTGACGACCATAATAAGAGGTGTTGCGCTTTATTACGTGGAGTATTTACGCAGCAGCAGCGGTACGTGTCTTAACCTGTTCGTCGCGTCGTGCAACGGCAGCACTGAAGGAGCTAGAGGAACAACGTGCGTGCGTGAAATTTTGTTTCAAACTTGGCATAAGTGATACGGAGATATTTGGAATGATTCAAAAAGCCTCTGTTAATGAAGCTATGAGTCGAAGCCAATGCTTTGAGTGGTACAGTCGTTTTAAATCGGACAGAACCTCGACAGATGAAGATTCGCAAACCTTCCACTTCGACAGACCCTAACTATTTCAAATTGGTGAACGATTTGGCGCGGGAAAATCGCCGTTTAACTGTTAGGGAGATAGCCGAGGAAGTGAACATTAGTTTTGGATCCTGTCAGACAATTTTGACAGACATTTTGGGCATGACGCGCGTCGCATCAAAATTCGTCCCGTGGGTGCTGGCTGATGAACAGAGACAAAAACATGTGGAAATTTTTCAGGAACTCCTGGATCTAGCCAATGCCGACCCAGAGCTTCTTAAAACCTTCTTTTTGTTTCCAAAGTTAAAATCAACCTTGAAAGGGCGGCGATTTGACTCTATTGCGGACATTAAAATTGATTGTACGGCGGACCTGAAGAGGATCCCTCAGGCGGCTTCCCAGGCAGGGTTCGAGAGCTGGAAGAAACGTTGGCAAAGGTGTGTCGTCAGCCAAGGCACGTACTTTAAGGTCGACAATTTCGATTAAGCTGTATCCGTCGAAATAAATGAGTTATGAAATCAGTCCGGTCTTGTTTTGATCACACCTTGTAATTGGGAGGAATAATATATTTGACTATGGAATATGGACAGGAATGAAATTTATGAAACATGGAGAAAGCAGAAGACTGCCAATTTCCGTTAGCTTGAACGAGGGTTACATATATATTTCACCATGGTAACGTGGTGACAATAGGTGTGGACGGGGAAGAAGGATGATTAAAAAGTAAACACTTGCCAGCGGACAGGACACGGGCTGATAATATCAATAAGTCACAAGGAAGTTCTGCCTCGTTCTCACAGCTGTCGCCGGGGGATCTCCTGCTATTTTCTTGCAGATGTACGTAATGGACTGCTACTTCCGCCAGGTGTGGTACGACCGGCGTCTCAGTTTCAACTTCAGCGGCTTGACCGAATTCTCCATGTCGTGGCTCTTCCTGGAGAGAATTTGGAAGCCCGACACATTCTTCACGAATGGAAAGAAGTCATATCTCCACAGGATAACCGTGCCCAACAAATTCATCCGCCTGAGGAAAGACGGCTTCCTCACGTATTCAATGAGGTAAGCATTTCGCTTGCTTCTAGCCGGCGTTAGTTTCTTGCCCTTTTATCATTGCTGATATCACATTATCCTATCTCTTCCCTATCAAATCATCTCAATTAGACTAGTGTTAAAATGAGTCACCACTAGTTTCTGGGAAAAAACTATGAATATACCTTGGGAAGTACGTGAAAAAAATAATTTGAAAATAGAAAGGGAAGATCAGGAACATAAATTGAAATGACTCACTCAAAGGAAAGACCTAAGTAAGAACTCCATCTTTAATATAGACATAAATGATTGGAACAGTTTACCTAGAGATGTTTTTTAACCTTTTCCTGCAAACCTCAGGAGATTCAAGAAGAATAATGACCAAATATCTGGACTGAATTACTTTTTCTTCTTATGTTCTCATCTGGCAATTTCATGACTTGCAAATTATTGATTAATTTTAATTTATATTTTATAACTGTGGATTTTGTTTTTTTGCGTCCGTGATTTTTAAACACTACTTGGTTTTACTGTACCACCTGGCTCATTGCCAAATTAGATTGTAATTAATAACAAATTGAAACAGCTAAAGATTTGGGTCTGTCAAGATCGAATTGATTTATGGAGAACTTAAAGATCGTTATTAGGCAAGAATGATGTTACATATTTTTTCCCATATGTCATTTACAGATATAACTCTATGTGGTACTCTCGATTATGCAATATGATCCCATATCGCAGTATTTAGAATGTCAAATTGAGACGGAAGGGGGGCATGTGATGCGAGAAAAATATTTCTAATACATAAAATCATTCCAATAGATATTTATTTTCCAGAGCAAAGATAACTTTTGTCGGAAGTCTCCAATTAATTACACTATATGATATTTTGACGATATGATCAAACTCTTAAACAAAAACATGTGTTTGAAATTCAACTTGTTCACGCATTCATACCTCAAATAAAATGATAGGGTTTACAATTTAATAATGGTAATTTTTTCATTACTCTCAGGTTGACTATCCTAGCCAGATGCCGAATGCATTTGAGAAAATTCCCGTTGGACTCCCAAGCTTGTCCACTTTTTATAGGAAGCTGTAAGTCTATGCAAGAGGTATTCTTTTTCATCTAAACTCTCTTACATTTCATCTTGCTCGAAGAGAATACTTTTATTAGTTATAATTATTAATCCTAAGTTGGAAATCTTTGAGTTTTTTTATTAAAATTACACATTGGATGCATTTAAAAATATTTCTTTGAGATAATGGCAATTGAATTGATGAAGTTTATGGATTTCAGTGTCTCTAAGCTACAAAAATGACTAAAAATACAAATATTTGGTGAAAAACTCCTAAAAAACAGCCTTTGCCGATGTGAAATTATATCATTTAATTATTAAGGGAAGTTCAATTATTAAGCGGGATGGCATTTCTTTTTATTCTATGCCAAAGGGTGATTCTGCATCCTGCTCCCGAGTTCGATCCCCAACACTGTTACACACAGTCACACATCTATGATCAATATTTTCAGCCGCTTGAAATCCAAAATTATGCTCCCCAAAAAAAAACAGTGTCCGCCAAAGACTGCCAAAATCATACGGTATACCTACCCTCCGACTAAATACAAAATATACAAGTGTCTATGGAAATATTTTCACAAACTAATTGCATGTAAGAGCATAACACACAGGAAAGAAAAATGAAGTGTGCATTAGCACTACAATTTTTCAAAAGAATAGTTTGAGGCGTCACTTTGTGGAAGCGGTTCATTTCGGAAAAGAAATAATTAGTTATTCTACATATATTTTATTGAACACGACCTAGGTTTTGACTTACGAAGTCATCATCAGATCACCTGATGATGGCTTTGTAAGTCAACACCTAGGTCGTCTTTAATAAAATATATGTTTAATAACTAAGTATTTCTTTTCCGAAAGGCACTTTTTTCATCAGTTAATTCGTCAATATCACTGAAAGGAATCATTAGCGCAATTATTACCATAGAAACTTACATTTGTATCATGTTGAAGGATATACCAGCCATATGAGCTTGGCTGAGACTTCCCCAAACACCTTGCAACCATTGAATACAGGGGTTTGAGCCCGTCACATTTGATAAACCCAAAGCGGCCTTTTGGTCTCAATGATGATTCCCATCTCCTCTTCAGACTAAATCGAATAAAATGGATTCATCTTAAAGAGTTCCCAATGGAATTTCTTTCCTCGAACCGTTTCGAAAGAGGATTCAGTTTAATCCATCTTGCTTGCCTTTGCCTTTCTCCCCTGAGAAAAGATGGCTACAATTCGAAGGATGTGCTCTACCAGTGGCAAGTCAAGGGCAGCGTGGGATTGGAGCCCGGAGTGGAACTCGCCCAGTATGACCTCGTGAGCATTTCGACCGAGGGAGAGGCAATGGAGAAGAGGGGCAACGGTGAGTGTGCCCTGATGACCTCGGTCATTCCAGAATGCAATCTCTCTCTTCCTTCTTTGTACCTCGATTTGTCCGATCCACTCACTCCACTATGGGAGACAACATACTACCGTGTTTATCTGCCGTTAGTGAAGGAAATGCGTCATCCGGACAGTCGATTTCTTTTATTTGCACTAGGAATTGAACCTATTCACTTGAAATGGGATGTGTCCATCTGACAAATCCTGAAAATCACTGATGGGGCATTTATCGGTATAACGTATTGATATGGTACAAGCAGTGGGCGGTATTCATCTCAGGCATAGCCTCATTGGGTACATATCAATGACAATTTTGGAAACCACTGCTGAATTATATATTTAAGGAATGGAAATATCAAGGGAGAAGATACGGCTGTTTCATGCAATGTAGTGTCCAGCATTTTCGACTAAGCATAAGTATTTTTATTAGCCCACATTTCGCCTTAAGAAACCATCATTATATACTTTAAAATTTCCCCAAGTCCCCAGGCATTCACTGGCTAGCCGAGAGTTGCAGGAAAGCTGGAAACCTTCATTATATTGGAATTCTATATCTTTACAATCACGTCGGTCTCTTCGAGCGACGTAAAAATGGCTCAGCCGGATTGCCTGTCAGTCAGGGAATCCTGATATAGCAAACGTTTTCGCCCCTCTTTAACTTTCGGAGCTGCCCACAGGCTTTTGGAAATTATTCCTAAATACTTGGTTTAGCTTTCTTGTTAATGATAATGACTCATCGAACCGAAGCGGGCGTTTATATAAGATGAAATGTAAACCTGAGAGCCTTAGGGGCAACCTATTATTTTTAACTTTCTCATTGCGCACTAGAGACGAGTTGGTAATAGTCGTTACAAAACAACATGGATTACATATAACGATGTAGCCTTGCTGTAGGCATGTCTAATGTTATAATCCGCATGGATGCAATGATTTCCCATCGTATTGAAAGTCACAACTCAATACTTATATTTTCCAGTAACACGTCATCAAATTATCCGCTCTTAGATTTGATCAGATACGTGTACTTCTTTCCTTTGTAATTTTTCCATGTCCACTATCAAAACATGTCAAATGGGAATGATTATAACTACGCCTTAAAATTTGTTTATATGGAAGTTAACAGAGTGTGATAACCCAGTCGGTAGATAGATAAACGTCTTTATCCGGGCAAAATTAGAGCCCTGGACAAATGACTGGAGGGCCTGGGTTAGATTCTCAGGGTATTTGCATCTTCACCCAAGTAATGCGATTTTTCGGGTAAACTAGATCTTCCTTGGAAACCACAGTCGGCGCAAGGATTGGAAATAGCCCCCTACCCTGTTGTTAAAATTTCACATCCCGTATAGTTCTTAGTATTTGGTGAGGTCTACCCTCAACTAGCAAACTAACCATTGGTTTGTTCGAATTACAGTATATGTATTTCTATATAAGTTCGTACACACACACACACACACACACACACATATATATATATATATATATATATATATATATATATATATATATATATATATATGCTTTCGTAGACGTAAGACAGAAGTGCCGAATAGTACAATACACAGTAAAACACAATATAGAAACACAAAAAAAGAACACTCACACGTTATTTCTTGATATTTCGACGGAAACAATCCGTCTTCCTCTGAAGATATAGAAGTAATGGATATAGAAGTAATCCGTCTTCAGAGGAAGACGGATTGTTTCCGTCGAAATATCAAGAAATAACGTGTGAGTGTTCTTTTTTTGTGTTTCTATATTGTGTTTTACTGTGTATTGTACTATATATATATATATATATATATATATATATATATATATATATATATATATATATATATATATATATATATATATCCCTCCCCGGACTACAACCTTGACGTGGTG
The DNA here is from genome assembly GCF_022747635.1 of Hetaerina americana. Classification (NCBI taxonomy): domain Eukaryota; kingdom Metazoa; phylum Arthropoda; class Insecta; order Odonata; family Calopterygidae; genus Hetaerina; species Hetaerina americana. Next base: position 119,787 of record NW_027286315.1, read on the forward strand.
GAAGGGCTTGTGCGTTCCGATGACCCCTAGAGCTGTGCTGGCGGGAGTAATAATTATTGCTCCTGGTAGGGTCACCCATGCCAGATAGGTCGAAGGTTAGGAGCCAGACGAAAGGTAGTCCACGCAGCGTCTGTTCCTCAGTGAGGCGGCTGCAATGGCGTCTGACCCCAGTGGGGCGGCCAGTAAGTGATGGTGTCACGTTAAAAACACTATTGAGGAAGGCAACGGGAAACCACCTCAATTATCATTCCCTAGAAAAATATGATGGACAATAGAGATATTTTGAGTCCTGGCAACCACGGGGCTCGGCCCAATCGGCCGTGTGTCGTGCCCGGCAGCGGGGGAGGCAAGGCTTCCGCGGTCGTCATCCCACGAAACCCTTGCAAGGGAAAACCAGCAGCAGCAGGACAGAAGACGCAGGAGAAGAAGACAAAATTAGTTAGAATAGGAACGTGGAATGTTAGGACAATGATGAGGACAGGGAAATTGGAGAATGTTAAGCGAGAGATGGAAAGGGGAAATATAGATATTTTAGGTCTATGCGAGGTGAGATGGAAAGATAGCGGGGATTACTGGAGTGATAAGTATAGAATAATATACAGCGGTGGGGACGAGAGCCAACGAGGGGTTGCCATAGTATTAAATGAAGACGTAGGAAGAAGCGTAGTCAACATAGAGCAGGTAACGGATAGAATACTACTAGTGGAGATAAAAGCAGAACCGACGAACTTAGTTATTATTCAGGTATACATGCCACCGAGCAACCATAAGGAAGAAGAGGTCGATAAGATATACGATCAGTTAGAGGACATGATCGCGTGTGTTCCTGCAGGGAAACATTTGATAGTGATGGGGGATTGGAATGCGACGGTAGGCGAAGGAAGAGATGGTGATGAGGTGGGCGACTACGGTTTAGGCACGAGGAATGACCGCGGGCAGAAAGCAGTTGAGTTCTGCAGGAGACAGGGGTTAGTCATCACCAACACTTGGTTTAGACACCACAAAAGACGCAGGTATACATGGAAAATGCCAGGTGACTCAGGAAGATATCAGCTAGATTATATCCTGGTTAGACACAGGTTTAGGAATAGTGTGATAAATTCCCACAGCTTTCCGGGAGCGGATGCGGACTCAGACCACAATTTAGTTGTTATGAAATGTAGTGTACGTTTCAAAAAGATAAGGCAGGGGCGGCGAGTTAGAAAATGGAATGTAGAAGCATTAAATGGGTTGAAAAGGAAGGAATACAAACAGGCGGTAGAGAAAATAATGGAGGATGGTAAAGGGCTTAGTACTATCGAAGAAAAATGGGAAATGATCAAAAAAGGGTTGTCTAAAGCCGCAAAAGACACTATTGGAACCGTTAACGCTAAAAGGACTAGGAAACCATGGATCACGGATGAGATGATTACAAAGATGGATGAGCGGCGAAAATGGAAGAATATAAATACAGAATTAGGCAAAATGAAGTACAAAGAATTGAACAATAAATTGAGGCGGGCAACAAATAAGGCAAAAGACGCATGGTGGAAGACGCAGTGCGAGGATATGGAAAGTCTCCAGAGGAAGGGCGAAATCGGTGCGCTCTACAGCAAAGTTAAATCGTTATCGGGAAGTAAGAAAGGAAGAGCTATGCTAATAGTTAGAGATAAGGCGGGTAAGATAATAGTTGACGCAGGAAAGATCCAAGATAGATGGAAGGAGTATATAGAAGAACTGTATAGTAAAGAACTCAGACCAACACAGTTATACATTGAAAAAGAAAATGACGTAGAGGAAGACAGCTTAGGTCCAGGCATACTAAACAATGAGATAGAAAGGGCATTAAGGGAGATGAAACTAAATAAGGCCGTGGGGGTAGATAACATTCCCGTGGAACTTTTAAAATGCTTAGGAAAATGTGGGAGGAAGAGGCTATATGGGCTGATCCGTAGCATTTATGAGGAGGGAATCTGGCCGGAAGACTTTGTGAGAGCAGTTTTAGTTCCGATTCCGAAAAAGGTAAAGGCCACGTCATGTGAGGACTATAGGACAATTAGTTTGATATCCCACGCAGCTAAAGTTGTTCTCAGGATCATAAACAAACGGATAGAGAGTAGGGCAAATGATTACTTAGGGGATGATCAGTTTGGGTTTAGGAAGGGGAGAGGTACGCGTGATGCCATTGCAGTAATGAGATTATTAATCGAGAGGAATATAGAACACAACCAGGAGGTATTTGCCTGTTTCGTAGATTTCGAAAAAGCGTTTGACAGAGTGAATTGGGAAAAACTAATGAGTATATTGCAGAAAATAGGAATAGATTGGAGGGAAAGGAGGCTAATCCGCAACCTGTACATGTCTCAGACTGCTCAGGTGCGGGTGGGAAACGGGGAGTCAGGATGGGCAGTGTTAGGAAGGGGTGTAAGGCAGGGTTGCCCATTATCACCGTTGCTGTTCAACCTGTATGCAGAGGAAATGATCAAAGAGGCATGGGAAGAACTAGAGGTAGGAATGAAAGTGGGCGGGGAATTCGTAAAATCAGTTAGGTTTGCTGATGACCAAGCTTTAGTTTGTCAGTCAGCCAAGGGGCTGCAAGCATTGCTGAGTGAATTGGAAATTCAGTGCGACAGGTATGGGATGAGAATCAACATTAATAAAACAAAGGTTATGCGATTTTCTAGAAAGAAAAAGGGCAAGCTTAACATTAAAATAGGAGGGCAAAAACTAGAGCAGGTAGAACAGTTTACGTATCTCGGTAGTGTTTTGGACCAACACGGTCAAAGTAGTAGGGACGTAAGGAGAAGAATTGCGCTAGGCAAAGAGGCTTTCACGAGGAGGAGGGAGTTGATGACGGGGACTTTGAGTAAGGATGTTAAGAAAAGACTCGTAAAAACTTTGATATGGAGCGTAGCTATGTACGGCGCGGAAACGTGGTAATTGAAGCAGGAGGATAGACGTAGACTGGAGGCCTTTGAAATGTGGGTGTGGAGAAGAATGGAGAAGGTGAAATGGACAGAGAAGAAAACAAATGAGGAAGTACTTGGTATGGTGGGCGAAGAGAGGGGTTTGTTGGGAGCAATCCTATGGAGGCAGGAAAAGTGGATGAAGGGGGTGTTGACCGGCAGTGGGATGTTGAAGACTGTGATAGAGGGTAGAATGTTGGGCAAAAGAGGAAAGGGAAGGAACAGGATAGGGATGTTGGACGGGATGAAGGGCGGAAGAAAGTACTCAGAGATGAAGAGGGACCTGGTGTAGAGTAGAATTTAGGGTTGTGTTTTGTTAGTAGTCACAAAATATTTGTTTGGTAGTTGTGTCCATCGAAAAACCTACCTTAACCGGTAGATTACCTTAAAAAAAAAAATATATATATATATATATATATACTTGTGTATGTGTGTGTGTGTACGAGAATTAGCCAATAAATAAGTCGCAAACATCAGCAAAACAAGTAGGAGCTGTTACGAATATTTCATTGGAAATGCTTGGAACATCCACCGAAAAGTCCCGAATTAGACCCCAGTGATTATCATCTGTTCGGGCCCTAACAAATCATTTACGAGGCCAACGTTTGAAAATGATGATGCAGCAGTCCTAGAGGTTTCTCGTTGGCGACGTCAGAAAACAAAATACTTCTTTGCTACTGGGCATTAAGGACTTGTAAGAAAATGGGAAAAGTGTCTGAATTTACAGAGTAAATACGTATGTAAGAAAAAGAAATAAATTTCGGGAGGTTATTGCTGCCTCAATCCATTTTTGCGACTTATTTATCGACTTAACCTTGCCTAAATTATGTGTGTGAATATATATACAGGCACCAAAACTGTATATACACCCACACAAACTCATAAATTTATCTGTAATATATCTATTAAGTGAATAAAAATATAGAGATTTGGGCTGACTAACTAGCTGCCATATTCTTGAGAAAAAACACTATTTTTGAATGCCCTGTTGTTTAACCGTTAGGTGACCTGAACCAGATATTTTGTGATGGGAACGTTTATGAGGATTCATCATTGGAATTTGTTTCAATCGCACTATCAAATATAACTACAATCAATTACAATAACAATATATATTTAATGCCAAATCTCCAAACGAGTATGAATATTAAGGTCTTTAGTTTGTTTTCTTATCATTACTGACGAATTGGTAGAGTTCAAATACCCTACTCGCAGTAAGGGCATACTCGTAATTCAAAATTCCTTAATTTATTGCAGAACGCCGATAAAATAATTTTGCGTTCAAAACTCTGAAAAGGCGTACACTTATTTTTGGTACACGTTTTCAGATTTTTCTAAAGGGTACTCTTCAGTAAATTTAAATCTAAAAATGGGGTTATATGCCCGGAAATGGGGTATGTATAACACCAGACAAAAAATTCAATTGTAATGGATAAGCCATTTGCGTGGAACGCAACGCACATTCATGTAATAATGCAGGGAAATTTCAATTTCCTTTTCACCAACTAATTCAAATTTTTTAATTGAAGGGTCTCTTCATTCGTGTCATCCTGATATTCCCATTCTTTTTCTCTTCCGCAGACACTTATAGCGTGATAAGGGTGTTCTTCTTTCTGAAGAGGCACACTGGTTATTTTATGCTCCAAGTGTATGTGCCCTGTGGCTTGATCGTATCCTGCTCCTGGGTGTCGTTTTGGATCGACCCGGATGCCGTGCCGGCCCGGGTGTCGCTAGGTGAGGAATAAGGACACCGGAAATGACGTATGAACCACTGGCTCTGCTGGATACATCACTTAAGATAAACCTGGACCATCTTTCAACTTGTGATATGACTGGAAATCCGAAAATCACTTTATCCTTTGAAATTTTAGATACTATCATCTTTGATGTATCGAGGCGTTTACAGGGTGTAAAGTCGAGGTAAACTACTTAAAAAATATGCAGTCAATAGATAAATGAGAAAAAAATTAGTTTTCGTTTTGCTCGTTCTCATTGAATCAGGGAAATAATAGAGGAAAATGGTTTTTGGATAACTTCGCAGAATGTTCAAAGCGAAGTTTATTCCTTAGGAGGGGAATTTATAAAATCAGAGTGCGGATGAACTAGATTACCATCATTGTCAAGGGTTACTATCATTACTGAGATCATTTTTCAGTGTATGAGATGAATTTGCGCTTTTCCACAAGTTTATTGATAATATACTACGCGTTTTGGTTCACAGAACCATCATGATGGCTCTGGGAACCGAAACGTGTGGTAAGTCATCTATAAACTTGTGGAAAAGTGCAAATTTGTTTTTCTTATAATGATGAACTTCCACTACATGCCATGTGACAAGTTGTACAGTTGCAGTTTTCACTTAGTTGAAACTTTCGATGATGGAAAAGGAATAGATAAAATACTTATGATTTCCCGTAAATTTTAATTATTGCGACCATAGTTACGAATCTTTGGGTCATCTTCACGTCCTGAAGACGACTGAAAAAGTCGATACCTGGGTAACATTAATAAAATGTTAGTGGATATTACAATTACTTTGTCCATTATTTTTTCCAATATCTTTGGAGGTTTAAGGTACTGGAATATTTAATTACGAAGATTTGAATATAAAGACTTGAATTATGAAGGCTAAATAAAGGTTCAAATTACGAAGGTTAATATAGGAGGGCACGAACTAAGGCATTTGGAACGGTTAATCTATCTAGGAAGCATTCTATTGTATACGAAGAGAAGCATTATATTCTATACGACGATACAGAGGAAGAATTGAGTTGGGCGAAGAAGCTTTTGCCAGGAGACGGGAATTCACCACGGGAACGTTGACTAAGGATTTTTAGCAAATATTTGTGAAAACTTTGATATGGAGCGTAGTTATGTACGCAATATTTATATGTAGGCAATAGAGACAATCTACGCTTTTATTTGACATGACGACCAAGTTTCCGCCCCAAGGAAGTTTGAACGTAGAGACTTAATTTGTGTTTTTATTGTCTTTAAATGTTTATTCATAAACGTCGCCGAATTTTACAGGCTTAGGCTTTACCTTTTGGACTGCGATAAATTTCTGGCCGCGCGCGATAAGCTATACATCAAGGTATGCCTCGCTTAAAGGAAAGGCGATAGCACAGATGTCCTCAGTCAAATAATTTCTCTTTTGAAGGAATCTAGCCTCCTACGTCTCTTGTAAGACGGAAATGATACACGGATAAAAATCTCTTGGTTTTACTGTTGATTAAATGCTGATAATATACTTATTTCCTTGTCTTTCCATATATTTCTTATTAAAGTTTTGAGTTGTGAGAGGTTCTGAATAATCTCAGCAGTCGGCAGACCCGAATAAATCTATCCCTCTCGCTCGATTAGGGATAATTAAAAACATTTAGTCGAAATAATCAGTTTGATACTCATGAAGTTGAAGTACCATTATAAGGTCATCAACATGTAAACGAAATGAAAAATATCAGAAATGTAACAGTGTTTTTTACATGCACCAGGAGGTAAAAATGCACTTTCACTTTAAAGAGAGATTGAGAAGAAAAACAGCGTAGTTTTTAATAGTTAGACCAACGGAATTTTAGGAAGTTAAAGACAGATACGGACAAACACTATCGATATTTAATTACTCGAACTTATCGCTGTCTTCACTCTCACGGATTTGAATGGAACTTCAAGTCAGTTCGATGAATAATTCCGTCCCGAATTTCCACCGTCCTCTCTCTTCAGGGGTGACGACTGTCCTCTCGATGACCACGATGGGCTTCGGCGGTCGTGCCCAGATGCCCAAGGTGTCGTACGCGACGGCCCTCGACTGGTTTGTCATCCTGTGCTTCTCGTTCGTGTTCGCTGTCATGGTGGAGTATGCGGCCATCAACTTCATCGACAAGATCCGCACGGACGTGAAGAGGAAGGCGGACGAGGAGAAGAAGAAGCGTGAGGAAAAGGAGCGAGAGGAGGAGGAGAGGGAGCGGAAGGAGGGCGCGGAGGCGGGCGGGGGAGACGAGGAGGACGAGGAGGAGAGGAAGAAGAGGAGGAAGAAGGAGGAGGGAGGGCGAAAGCGGAAGGGCTCCGAGCACAACGTTGTGGTCGACAAGAGACCGGCGGTAGGCGCAATGCAAACATATTATTATTAACCCTTAAAACTTTCACGAATTTTAGAAAAATTTCCAGTACGAATTTTTTACCAACATTTTTTTTTAATAACAAGGAAACTTAAAATTTCAATATAAAATATATTCAAATCTATCTGATTTTTTAATATAAAAATATTTGATCATTAATACAACAATAAAAATAATAATATAATTTAAAGTATAATTTTTTTTCTGGAATTCAGGTAGAGCCTCGCTTGAGAGATGAGAAAGATGTATTTTAAGTAAATCGCTAATACATGTATTTATTATGAAAAAACAAAAATAAGTGTGATAAAAACTTTTGGCACACATTTTATTCGTGTGAACAAAATTGAGAGAGATATAAATTTTAATTCTCACCATCAACTGAAACAAAAAATTAATACTCATTTAGCACTTAAACGAAGATCCCTTAATCTATGTAACCAAATTCATGTTGGCAAAAACATTGAAATTATAAAGGACATGCTTCTTAAGGACAACCTTCCAAAGACATTTATTAACATCTTGCTATATACAGGTGTACTGCCTGTATGTAGCATGGTGTATCGTATCGTACCATATACGAGTAGTATCCACATTATCCCCCAATATTCATTCGCAATTACACCACAAGCCAGCAGCAGCTATATTTTACAAATAACCAAAACATCAGAAATAGAAATGAATACGACAGGAACCAGTCATACCGTAATTATCAACCTTTTCCATAATTCAATAGATGATAAACATCACAAGTCTAGGCTTTCGTATTTAAGTTGAAATTCGTGGATTTTCCCTGAAGATTTTCAGCTAAGATATTTGAAGATATCGTTGTTACAACCTCTTCATAGCAACATTAGTACTGTTTCCGTTCAATGAACGCGAAGATGGAGGGGGGAAATTCTGAGATTTGGACGAATAATATCAGCGACGCATTGCGAACAACCAAGATTTACCGAAGCTCCGAAATACGGAGACAACCGACGTAAAGTAATCACTCGACGATAAGTTTTAAACTGCCTGTATACACCTAGCAACGTTTGCGATAATAGTGATTGGAGAAGAGCGACAAACATGCTGAATTTAAGACACTTGGGCTGATTTTCATCAAGTTTAGTTGTGAATGATATATTTGTAGGTTTTGCATTTTTGCTGAATTTAGGTTACTTGGACTTATACTGAGCAAGGTTTTTTCTGTTCAAAACATCTTTGGTATTTTTTAAACCTCGAGAACTTACTTAAATTAAAAAATTTGGTTGAATTTTTGTTTTAATTAAAAGTTTCTAAGTGTTGCAGTGAGGTTCTCGGCAGCACAGAATCTGTTTTTCGTTTAGTATTTATGTATAGTATATTTTTCCCCTCCATCCGCGATTTATCTCCCGCTTTTAGTCAGGGCCTCCAGTTTCCTTGTGATTTTACTAGTATTATCCATCTGCATCCATACACCACCCTGCATCTAGAAGTCTTAGACTTCCTTTGAAAAGGGAAGTTCTGTTGCCGTACCCCGTAATATTCATGCATCATCCGTCATACACATTACAAATATTGCATTCATACTGTTAGTAATTACTCCGTTGACTACAGTAAGTTGACGAACAATGAAACCCAGGAAAAGGTGTAGACTCACATGCAATGCAGCCACTAAGTATCAGGTAATAATCTCATCATGCAGGACGGACAATTCACTGATACTCAATTAAATACCTAGGCGTAACCTCACTCACGAAATCTACTAGACAAAACACATACGAGTGATATGTAGACAAGCTAACAAAAAATAAGGATTTATTGAAGGGGTAATGGGTAAATGTGATAAAAAGATCAAAGAGAAATGTTATCTTTCACTGGTTAGGTCTCATTATGAATATTCTGCAAGTGTATGTGATCCTCGCGAATTTGGATTAATTGCCAAATTGGATCGCGTGCAGTGTAGATTAGATAGATTTGTAAAATGTTGTCATAATAAACTTAGTATCGAATCCAAAATATTAGAGGAGATAGGCTAGGAATCACTCAAGGAGCGAAGGTTAAATTACAGATAAAATCTCTGTTGCGTAAATTGGAAGGACGTATCTTTAGCTGTATCCCATTCTACTACGGTAGGAGAGACCATGTCAGTAAAATTAGAGATGTTAAGTGTAGAACAGATAGACTTAAGATGCCATTTTTTCCACATTGGAAAAGGGATCATAATAATATTGTACGCCCGCGGTAGAGTCATATTCTGGTCAAAATTAGTCGAGTGTGTTTTCACCCCCTACCATACACCCTAGCGGTGGCATTGATGGTACATAAATAAACGAATACATTTGATTTCCACTTCTATTTACAATATACTGAAAAGGGCCTCTCTCAAGCGATTAATCTTATACTCCTTTCCTTCTTACTCTCTTTCCCATTTCTCTCGCCTTAGAATTTCAGCCCTGGCAACATAGTTCTGGGAGGCGTCGGTGAGCACGATATCGTCCGAGTCATCGTGGAGACGGTGGGGGAGGACCCGGGGCAGCGAGGAGCCGAGCAGGGCAAGGGGTTGGGCGGGGGCAAAGTGGCCCCGCCACCGCCGCCGCCCCCAGTCGTGGGAAACCCGCTGGGAGGCGGTCTCGGGGGTGGAATCGCGGGGGGCGTGGGGGCGAGGGCGGGCGTTGGCCACGTGGTCCGCGACAACATCGACTGGGACGAGGAGGCGGAGGAGTACGACGAATACACGGACGAGGAATTGGACGTGGTGGGCAACGGGGCCGGGCCGGAGGACGTGGTCGAGGTACGGCACCTGATATATAAAGCTATGGTCATCACTTGACTCGGCGAAGTTAACTGTGTAATTTCTCTCTTAGTTTATGAGTTACTATAGTTAAGACTGATATAAGTTAAGTTTTATACATTCAAACTCCAGTTAAGGGGAGCATAACAAATGCAACCAGGCTTAAGTTTTCGCAATATCTTTATATCCATTGTTGGTAACTAAGCAATTTGTAATTTTACCCAGTTTGTCTAATTAGCGATCGAATTTTGACGTCAAATTTTCAGTTTTGAAAAATGTGCACTATTCATTCGACATTGACATAGTTGCGTGGAAATTGATCGGTAATAATAAAAGCTGCGTGGAACGCTGTGTAATTACCTTTATTGTCACCTCGATGATAACACCGTGACTTCGACATCTACTGAGAACAATGAAAACTGTTCGGAAAATCACAAGGTTTTAGGTTACCAAGAATGGAATTAAGTTAAAAGTAAAAACTCGGTAAATTTAATCACGGAAACGTTCCATAAGAATTGTTTTAAGTTCCTCATATTAGTTTATTGAGGATATGTTTGCTCCAGCGAGTACTTCCGTAAGTAACATTTCTCCGTTTCTCAAAGAAACATGAATTATCATATCATAAGCTGACGAGCCATTATATTTTTCTAAATAAGGTTAATTAAATTAATTATGTCTTCTCGTTTTCTTTTCCTTTGCCTTGTCATTGATCTTTTTCTGCTTTCGTAGATTTTCTATCCTCAATGCATGTTCGCTGAATTTGATCAGATTCCTCCTTCACTATCTTTTACATCTTCCCCCCTCCTTCGACTCACCATTCTCTTCTCATCAAAGCCTCCCACGCGGTCCAGACACCTTTCCCCAAGTCCTCTCTTTTCCATTTTTCACTCGAATCCATCTCCAAAAATCACCTACCCTCCCAGTTTTCATTCTCCAGCATCGTGTCCATATCATTTCACCCTCTTTTCTTGTATTTTTCTAATGATGCGCCCAACGTTTTTTTGCCCCTCTGATTTTCTTCGTTCTAATTTTTCTTCGACTACTTATATCATCCATCTATTCTTTTTGACACCCCCGATTTCGTCACATCCAAATTACTCTCGTATTCTTTCTGCATCTGTCATATCTTTCCACTACAAATATCAATATCTTGCGACTACCTTTTCCGCCTTAACTGCCGCCGCCTGCCACTGATTCTCTTATCACATATCACCCCAGATATCATCATCCAAGGATTCCAACCGGTTTGCACTCCATGATTCAATCATTCGTTCAGTCTTCTTTCTAAAGTCGTCCTATTCATTCAATTAATTTAAAATATTTCACTCGTTGCAGCTTCTTCTCTTTAGGTATACATTTTCATCACGGCCATTAACCATAAGACTGATATATGCAGCTTTCTACCTAATAATATTAAGTCCTCTCTTCAAAATATTTTCCACTCCGACATATTTTATGAACCTTTATTTTTTAATATTGTGTAATACACATTCACCTGATATTGGCATTAACCATGGGGGTTAGCCCAGCCACTTCTCTCGTGATGACATTTATGACTAAAACGATACAAAAGCTCAGGCGTTAGAATTTCTCATATTGTCATTTTCTAATTGCAAAACTCTCTTTTGGCTCCCATTACTACTTACTATGCTGCTTCATACATGCCTACTATTATTATCACATATATTTCCGACATTTTTTCCATCAATCATTCCAAACCAATCATGACGATTCACGCGCTTTTTCCATATGTTTGAACGCCTAGTTTTTCGGCCTCTGCATCTCCCAGTAATTTTCTGTTTTTTTATTTTATTATTAGTCAAAATTTGTCATTCATAGAACTTTTTCCCCGTCAAAAATATCCAAGCCGTCCCTCCTATATTCTTGTTTATTTTCTAAGCCGTCATTTTAGTATCTTTTCCCCAATTTTGATCGTGTTCGACATTAACTCAATTCCCCTATGTTCTTTCCTAACTTTCCTGGGTGTTACGCTCTTTGCGTTTGACCATGATCAGACGGACCCTCCTTTATTCCCAACGTACATTTCCTACTCCAAGTTATGACGAGTACATCAACCTTAATGTTAGTAATCATATGTCAGTCCTATTTAAACAGTTGCCTTATGGTTGACCAATTCTCTACTCTCGGAATACTTTTACGTATCATTAATGTCTTATTAATCGGCCCCTAGGGCCACATCATTGTCAGACATGGGTATACCAACCCAGGTATATATTTTAGAATCATAATGCTATTAAAACGGATTATGATTGGTTCACCAATAAATGACTATGTCAAATGTTACTTTAATGTAAATATCTTGTAAAACCAATACTTTTATGATATTAATATATTGACTATTTCGTGTTTGTGTCCATAGGTTTATTAATTCCATTGGTAAGAGTCTCTTTGGTATACCGACAAGGAAATGAGTTTTTTCATTGGTTGAATATTGATTGTAAATTATTAAGAAAGCTTGTTTTAACACATACGATATTTTTTTATAAATATGGTGGTATACTTATCTTTATTCATTGAATAAATTATAACAGATAGCATTGTCATTATTGCTTCACTTCTTAGTTTACTTTTTGATGAAAACTGTTAAAATTCTTTTTTATTAGTGATAATTACCTCATCAATAATTAGGTTTAAAATAAACTTTTACTAATTTATAACATTTTTTGATAAATCTTTTAAACTAATCACTCTTTAATTCATTTTGTTTTACTATCAGCTGACAATGTTGGTAAGTCTTGAAAAATGTCTTCACGTAGCGTAAATGAAACTGCTTTTCATTTTAAGAACATGTAGGTAATTGACGAATATGTTCAAAGTTAATAACGCTTGCCATAGTCGCTAATAATTTATCCGCTTTTAAATTGATTTTATTGCTACTGCAAGATGCTAGAGGGATAATTAGAGGTGTATTTAAAAGACGCTTTACTATTCGTTTAATCATAAGATTAATATTGGTTTTGTACGTTTCCCACTAATACTATTGTGGTTTCTGACGAGAGATACGTGCCGGAAGAAGAGATTTGCATGCCTCCCCTGTAGATTTGATCATAAGTAGGCCATCATAGTTGCTGTGCAATAAGTTTATAGCAATAGGTTTTGGGCGATAGTTGTAGTAGTTCAAGTGTATTAGCTTTTTTAAACGTTTCCTTATAACTTAAGCTCCATTTGCTCTGTTTATTTTCTCCTTTGCTTGTTCATATACGTGCATTCTAATTTTAAGATATTGAAGGAACTAGAGTCAAACTTCCCTTTCAAAATGTTGCAAGAGACAAGTAGTTGGAATGTGACCTCTCAACAGGGAGTCTCGCCAATTCTTTCCATAAACAAAGAAAGTATTTTATTACTCATCTGTTTAAAATTCGTTACAAATTTGCGTACATTTGTATGAGACGCATTACGATAAACCTGAGCTTAAATACTATTCTAATTAGTGCATCTCTATGATAATTTCACGAGCAGTTGAGATAGAGGGATGCTGATCACACGTACTGAGGAAAAAAGAGGGTTTGGCCGCAAGCCGACTCTAGTGATTTTAATGCTCAACGTTTTCTAACGCTCGTCATACTATCTGCTCAATGCTCTTCATCACAAGTTCCACTTACTGCTCATATTATTTTCATTTTACAACTTTTTCATCAATCTTATACAAATTATTTTCTCCACCCATGATGTCTGCTTTCTCGAATTGTACCTAAATAGGGACTTCCCTTTTACCTCCAAATCTAACACACCATCAATTTACTTTCTTTAACTGAATCCTTCCCCTATTTCATTAGACAAAAACATATCAAAACTCTAAAATTAACGCTAATACTCATATCCTGACGGTAAAATATAGGAATCATATAATTCCTGTCACTAGTTCGAACTGAGTTCCTCCCAGTAAATTTTTTTTCGCATAAATTCCGCATTGCTCGATGTCATGAAATCCCTCTGCATAATACTTTCTTATATTTTTAAGGTAATACTTCTTTCAACTGCAATTATTTTCTTCCACAGTACTACCCAGGTGCGTAAACTGTGTGGTTTAATGTAATTAAAATGTATCTATTTAAAGGTTCGATTTTACATATTTTAGCCTTCCTACCGTCTTACAATCTCACTAATTGCGCGTCATAAAGTATGCTATTATTTCCATGGCTTCAGACCACTCTTCTTTTGTAGTTAGAAATAACAGTTGAAATCTTGGCAATTTGCCCAACTAATTAAAACTTTATTGCCTGAACAACTGCGAATAAATCATGTTGTTAGTCGCATTTTGAGAGGTAAATGGCTTAATGGCAACGCAGCCGAGAGAAAAGTGAACGGGAAGCAAGGAGGGAGACCCGGGGAGATAAATGAATAACCTACTTTTACATTGTACACTTAACTCCACGGCTAGGCTTTGTTGTAGAGAATTATTCAGCACCAATCAGGCAGCATCATAAATAAAGTTTTTCAATGTAGTTAGTCACAATAAAATGTAAAATAATTCAATTCTAAGTGATAATAACCACAGGTAATTTCACTAATGAATTTAAGTACTGTATACTCCACTGCGAAAAAGATAGGAGCTGTTAGTAGCAGGAAAAACAATAAAGAAGGTTGGATCTAATAATGGTAACAAATTAGGTAACTTAAAATAAAAAACACACGCATATATATGTATATATAAACATATACCAGATATATATGCATGTAAATATGTGTCCATATTTTCACCGTACTAATAGTGTGTTCCATTGGTTGGGAGGAAAGTTATGTAGAGATTGATTTTGTCATAATCCCGAATAACTTAAGAAATGACATTTGTTGAAAAAAACGTGGTCGCCTATGTGCCATTTATCCTTAATTGATATATATATATATATATACACATATATATATGTATATATATATATACACACACACATATATATATATATATATATATATATATATATATATATATATATATATATATATATATATATGTATATATATATATATATATATATGTATATATATACACACATATATATATATATATGTATATATATACACATATATATATATATATATATATATATATATATATATATATATATATATATATGTGTATATACACACACACACACACATATATATATATATATATATATATATATATATATATATATATATGTGTGTGTGTGTGTGTTTTATATATATAGATATACCTTGCTTTGATGCCGAGGAGCGTGACTATTAAAAGTAATTTACAACTGATTTCTTATTTTTCCTGCCTTTACGTTATCCATTACTTTTACAATTTTTCTACCAGCAGTCCAGAAATAATTACATCAAATGCTTTTTTAGCAGGATGAGTAAAATACTGAAGGCTACGATATCCATTCAATGTCTTTGTCCTTACTAAATCTTCCTCCTTCCAAAGATAATCTGTTGCTAAAGCAGTCCTCAAATGTATAAGACCTATTTCCAAATGTTTTTATTACTGACTCTTATTTGGGCATTTGCTATAAATTGATCAACGGGCTAAGCTGTTTCTGGCTATACTAAATTAATATTTTTGGTTTGTGGTCGTACTCAGTAATAGATTCATTTAGTTTCATCCGTCCACTTCTTATAATGACCTGAGACATTGTATGCCAATACAGAAGTATATTTTTACCTGCTCCTATTACTATTTTGCTTTTTATGAATAACTATGACAATACTCACATTAGTGGTTTGGGTATGCAATTTTGGACTTAACATTTCCGATCTTTTTTGATTTTATTGTTAATTTCACTTAAATTCTTCAGTTTCTTTATTATGATTTATATATATATATATATATATATATATATATATATATATATATATATATATATATATATATACACACACAAATACATTAATATGCATTCTTTACTTCAAAAATTTAGCCTTGTAAAGGTCTACCTATAATATTTGTAAACATGTTCTAACCTGTCATAAATAGTTACCACCTTGCAGATATTTTTATTTCCCTGCAAAAAATTAACATTTTTTAAGTTTTATCTTATTTTAAAAACACTAGGACGGAGAGCTGGGACGTTAAGTGCAGCAGCCTTGGCTTTTAAGTCCGACTTCCAGATAATCTTGCCTCACGTGACTCACTGCAATCCACATGAAGGCCGGCGCTTTTTGTTCCAGCCATTACTCCGTGTTACGTGAAGTTTGGTTACAATGAACATGACAACCAGACACACACGCATACGAGGCCTGTTCAAAAATTATCGCGACTTTTGCGTTTTTTCAAAAATTATTTATTTATTCAGAAATATTTATTTTGTACCCTTCAAAGTAATCCCCATTAGATATTATACAATTGTGCCAACGTTTATTCCAATCCTCGAAGGACTTCAAAAAATCATGTTTTTTGATATTGTTTAGCTTCTCCTTCGATGCAGTCTTTATCTCGTCAATCGTAGTGTAGCGTCATCCTTTCATGGGCCTCTTTAGTTACGGGCACAAGAAAAAGTCAATGGAGGCCGGATCTGGGGAATGCGGTGGCTGCGGCATCATTTGTGTGTTGTTTTAATTCAAAAATTCGTGCACAAGGTACGATGTGTGAGCAGGGGCGTCGTCATGGTGCAAAAGCCAATTTTTGTCCTTCCACAAACCCTGGTGTTTGTGGCGGATTGCTTCGCGCAAAACTTGCAGGTAATATTATTTATTTACCGTTCTACCCTCTGTCGGTAATATTATTTATTTACCGTTCTACCCCTTGGCAAGAAATCATGATTCACCACGCCTCTGCAATTGAAGAAAACTGCAAGCTAAACTTTCACACTAGAATGAACTTAACGCGCGTTTTTCGGTCTTAGCTCATGCTGCAGCCTCCATTGGGATAATTCATTGAACTTTGGTTTCCACGTCATAACCATAATCCCATGATTCGTCACCAGCTTTTGACCCTATGGAGCAAATTTGGGTCGTCGGGGGCAGAGTCCAACATCTCATTAGCAATGTTAATGCGTTACTGTTTTTGGTCGAAATGGAGCAATTTTGGTACGAATTTCGCGGCGACCCGTGTCATGCCCAAATCATTGGTAATAATCGAATAACACGAGCCAATCGATATGTTTAGGTCTTCAGAAACCTCTCTAATGGTGATTCGGTGATTGACCAATACTATTTTCTTCACTTTGTCAATGTTTTCGTTTGTTGTTTACGTGCTCGGGTGTTCGGCACGCTCTTCGTCCTTCACATCTCCTCAGCCCTCTGAGATAATTTTGTACCATCAATAAACGGCCCTAGGTAGCTTCTCCATATGCCACAGTCAACATCTGGAATGCGTCCGCGCACTTAACTTCGTATTTCATACAAAATTTGATCCAGATTCTTAGATCCATTTTTGGTAACAGGCAAAAATCGAAGACAAGCGAAAACGTGTCCAAGCAAAACAGCTGTGAACAATTGACAGATCATTCAAAATGGCCGAAATTTTTGGCATAAGTGAGAGACATAAGTACCAACATAGCGCTACAAAAAATCGAGAATCAAATATACTTAATCCACGAAAATTGAAAATTCGCGATACTTCTTGAATAGACCTCGTAGATATATATAGATTATTTTGTCGAAGTGACACGGAAGTGTTGAATAACAAACTTGGACAGCAACAAACAATATAAGAACACATAAAAAGATCACTCACGCGTTATTTCTTGATCATTTCGACGGAATTCAGCTCCGTCTTCATCGGAAGAAATATAAGTAATGACTGCTGGAATAGGAGAGGTGAGGGGTGCGAGAGAAAGGACCTCCCTTAACATATGTTCTTCATGGTCATATTTTAGGATGTTTGGGTTCAACTTTGATATGGTGGTGTATCGTGTGAGGGAAGAACTAGTATTTCCTTCTCTCTGTGACGGTGACTATAGTTTGCCTATTTTATCTCGGTGTTAGGAACCTTTTCATAATTTTGTGCGATAATAATCCCCTCTGTGTCGCAAGAAAACTCGGATGTCTATTAACTTCCTAAAAGTATTAAAAAGGTTGCCTGCTATCTTTATTATTCAAGGGCTCCAAACCTAAATCCTCCAGCGTATCCGCGCGTTTATTCGTTTCTCGGAGCAACTTTAGACAAATATAGTGGCTTTTCGCTGTACGCTTTCAATCAGTAAGGTAATTAGCGTTTTCTCTCGCATATCTCAAACATTTACTCGCCACGTTTTCCACATTCTGATGAGCTAGAGTGAATCGAAATCTCTTAATTACAATTAAAATCATCGATTGAAAAGACTAGTTATAACAAAGTTAGGTAGGAGTTGGCACAAAACTATTTAATTAATATTAACGCGTCCGGAGTGTGAACGATGGGTGGTGGTGCCATTGATTCTCCCACACAGATGGCCGTCTCCGACTCGGCTGATCGCCTGGGCGTTGGCTGCGACGCAGACATGGGGCGCACCACAAACCTGAGGAGGGCTCGGAGTGTGACAGCGTCTCCCGTGGACGCCCCCAGGTGGCAGCACACCCTCATGGCTCCCATCCGTGCATGGAGGAGCTCCCGCATGTTCACCAAGGATGAGTTCGGCTCGGTGATGATGTTTCTCGGCGTGGAGCAACCGCCCAACGGCCGCGGTGTCGAGGCCTCGGAGGCCATGGTCCCTGCCGGGAAATTCTCCAAGATCGACATAACCTCCCGGCGGATGTTCCCCATCATGTTCTTCACACTTATCTGCATCTATTGGGTGGCTTACATGTACTACATAACGGACGAGTACCAGGCCGAGGGTTGGCACACCACGGGTGAAGACGGCATAGGGCCAAGGCGCAACGTGGTCTTCGTCGCCGGGGAGAACAACTGACCCCTGAACTTATTGGCGCCGGAGTACTCGTTGGACTTCGACAATGGATGACGATAAATATGATTCCGCTCACGTGATGAAAGTGGTATGCGGATTTATTTGCTGTTTTTCTGTGAGGTACTATAAACCAGGACATATCCTCCAGTGACTGGATATGGAGGGAAGGTAACTAACATGCAATGTTTTTAGGCGTACCTCAGTGGAACTCCACGATACTAAGAAAGAAAGCGAAACATTTCTGATCCACATAATATTTGCTTTATCTGCGATCGGTTTTGATGCAAAGTATTGAAGACGCCAAAATATGATAGACGGTAACTTAGGATATGGGGATTCAAAAATTTTTTGTGGAACAGCAAAGTTTTATATTCTCCACGAGAAAAAAATATAAGTAGACAACAATGGTTAGTTGCAATAATTTTTCTTAAATGATGCATAGGATATGAATATTAGAGGATTCTCTATATCTACACAAATACCCCAAGATTCTTCCAAAAGGAGTGTGGCAGGGGATGCGTGCATCAGGTGTTAGGTCAACGGATAAAGGAGAGGAAGGGTGTTTAAAGGGTTGGTAAAAAGGGAAAAAACGAGCAAATGGGTAAAAACAAATCTAAACAATCAATGTTTTAGACCAATGGGTAGAGTACTGGGCACACACTCAAGAGGTCAGGGTTCGATTTTGGAAATTTTGGCACCCTCAGCTTCATCCAAATTGTGTGATATATTTCTGGACCCTCCCTTGGAAACCACCTAAAAAGAAAATGTCTACCTGTACTAATACGCATAATTCAATGGCCGTTGGGATTTGTTATAGGTGAGCTTAAGCATCACGTAACGTATCACGGCAACGTTAGGGTTAGCGTATTGTGCTTTTATTCGTAGTTCTTGTCAAAGTTGGTTTATTGTAATTGCTTAATAAATCCCTCGGGAAGCATAAATGTTCTTGCTTAGTTCCCTGTCATCCGTCACAATCCCTTTGATAGGATATACACAAATAAAAATCCTTATTTCTGCCTCGGAAAGACTTCATTTTCCTACGAAATAGAAAAATGTGGAATCGCTCGGTGTCGAAGTTGTTTGCTTTAAGACTTCGCCAGCGGAAAAATGCTCGGTAGCTCGATAGCTCGTAAATCTGACGTGCTGTAGTGACCAAGATATAGTCAAAATTAAAAAAATGGAAATGAATGAATTTGAATGAGGTTTGGATACGTATATATATTTTTTGCTTGACCTCAATAACATTAATCACGACATGCTAGTCTCATCACTCCCATAGAAAAGAATTTTTACCCATAACCTTAAAAAAACCTTTTCTAAGCAATAAAAGAAGAAAGTGTGAATTTTTATTTTTTATCACTATCTATGTGCCGCATGGGTGCGCTGTAAAGATAATATAATTTTTTAAGTGAAACTACCATTACTTAGTAGATTACTTTGCAAAATTATTATCAACTTCCCAGAAAGATAAATGAAGCTGAAATATGTGTTTATCCATATTAGATGATTTGAGGTTCCACCTGGAAGCGGAAATGGAATTTTGCCATTAAAAATACCATTTCACCGATCGCAATATTTAAATGGTCAATTTAGACCGGATAATATATAACTGACTATCACCACGAGCAAATTGTGTAAGCACAAAATCAATGTGAAGTATTAGGGTCAAGCAAAATAATAGTCTAGTTCAAATTTGGAATTTGTTATTACGGATAGTAAACGTTGATACTTCATTTTAATTAAGACAAAATATAAAGAGAAAAAATTTTATTTTACTGGCTACGGTACATGTCCATGCAAAATATGTGCAGGTTTCATCAATTTTAATTAGACATCAATAGTAAATGCGCTTTCCTTTATTTAATCCTCATGGTCTTTGCTGAGGGTATACAAATATTCGTGTGATAATAGTCATTTGAAAATTAACTTCCGTACAATTTTTAACTTGGCCACGGACCAGCCGGCAATTGCAGTATGTAAATGGGACACCTCCGCTGCCATGTAATCTTTGTGTCACTGTCGATAAAAATATATGTACACCAACAGATAGATGACATTGAGAGATAACACAGGTTTAAAACCTTCTGGTGTAAGTAATTAGTCAGGAAACAATTAGAAGAATTTAAAACTTGAACTCACCTCGAATAGCTGACAACATTATCCTAGTGAACACGGATTCTGAGAGTGGAATTCACGTTAGTGCAAAATGTAAATATTTATCATTCGTATATTTGCATTTGTTACATTAGATTCTTAGCTGGATATAAATGGTCTTTAATCGCACCGTCCTATGATCTACCAGTTGATTATTCATGTGGAAAAATGAATCAAGAACTACTTCCTGCTCGAAAAACCTATCACTAATATACCATTGCCGCTCTCGGCAGTATACGTGTATCCCATCCTGGTCATGAATTGGGGTGGAATGCATTTTTATTCTCTTCAAACCTTAATCAGACTTACGGCATTAGTTTTCATTTTCTGATAGTACCATTAGGCTTTCAAAACTTAGTCGTAGATGTACCTATGAGTCAGTGAAAAGCTTTTTTCACGATATATGTTGAAATTGATTCAGTTAGAAAACAGGAACAATTTACTTGAGAGAAGAATTCTAGTCACATCCCACAGAAATATGGGGAGAGAACAAATGGAATGTAAATCATGAAATCTAATTAAAATTTTTTTATATAAATTGAATACGTTTTAATCATCAAAATAATTTGACCAGTAATAGTGACGGATTCGGTAGTGCGTTGTTGAAATTTAATATGCGACCAGTAAAACAATCAGAGTTTACCAATAATTTTGCTACTGAGGACATGTGACTATATTAAAAGATTATTATCTATATGATAGATAACTAAAATACCATTAAGAATTTTACATGCTGAATTTTTTCTGGGTAACATTTTATTGATGACACAAACACAAAAGTATCTGAACTAATGATTGAAAATTCAATTTTTTCCGCGAATATATCAGCGATTATGCAAATTCATCATGGTAAAAAGTCTAACCTTTAATTAGAAGTCTTTTTACAATGTCTTTTTTCCCATTCTGCACTTGTTAGCAGAATCATAACGATACATTAAAATGAATGATTCATAGAACCAATTGTTGAAATAAGGTTCTTTCTTTTTACAATTTAATTCCATCGGTCGCCAATTCAGCAAATATCGAAAATTTGTCTCTTGACGCGGTAAAATACATTTCTCTATAGTTCTGTAAAATTACTTTTGAATAACACAAGAAATATTTTAGAAAATGAAGTTGAGAGTGATTTTTCAAGTGGTATGTAAATTACCATTTTTATTTAAAGATTGGCGTTTCTGAAGACTATATAACCTGCCTCCATTCACAAATACTGGAGGTGATAATATGTTTCTAATATAAATATTTTTTCTTCATTGTGATCAAAAACCATCCAGATTTAGTCAACCCATTGTCGAAATCGTCATATTTTGTTATATATGTCTTGTATTCACCCATGTATTTGCTAGTATCGCTCGATAAGCATGCCTACAACATTTTGGAGTCCATGGTTTACGCATGTGAGGTCATGTCAGCATTATTTGTGTTTTATTTAAATTTCAACTATTTAATAATTTGTGATGTTTAGTTTGTCAATCCAATGGTTGGAAATTTTTAATTGTTTTGTCATAACCCACGGGATGTATTTTTATGGTGTACAATATTTGTAAAATGTATTCGAGATCTAGATTCAATATGATAATAAACTTTAATTAAAATATTTTTAATTATTAGCTGTGGTTTTTAATTTCAAATAAACCAACTGCATGTTTTACATTCCGTGTATTGAAATACCATCGTCTCTTATTTTACGTGAATATGGTTTTGACGCTCATGCGGAGTATTCACCGCATCAAATGAAGAAAGTGTCAAGCCAGAGGTGTATAGTATTAACGCATTCCATAATTGAAAATCGGATTTGTGGTTATTTTTTTACTTAATGGTGTATAGTTTGTATCTATAGTTTTTCTATCAGATTATAGCAATCATCGTTCATGGAAAGATTGCCATGATTTGTTTTGGCAATTATAAATACATAGCTCTAATCCGTTTACTAGTATCCCTTTAACTACATGGTTTCAGTGTTATTTTCCAGAGGATAAAAATAAAAATACTCTAAGTCGTTTTAAAAATGCATTGTACTCGAGATAAGATCTACTCTCCGGGTAGCATATTGATTTCCTGTGCACTTGAATCTGAAACTGAAGACACCAAAGACTATCTTTGTCGCTGGCATAGCATTCACCGGCACTGAACATGTTTTTGATAGGTAAACAGTTGAATATTTCATCCACTAGTCCTCCATTTGCATCCAAACTTTTCAAACAAGCCAACCTTCGTTAAAACTGTTTTATTTTGATCAGAATAATAGTAAGATTGTGATCTACAACATATAATTTTTAATATTGTGAAAATATAATGTATCTCAATTAGCATGTTGGTTTTGATGACATTAATTCATCCATGTTTAACTTCGGCCATTAGATATTTAAAATCGTATCAATAGTCTGAAATTAAGACTAGCTTGTAAGAAAAATATGTTTTGATGGAAGTTTATGAGCGTGAATAAAGAACTGGTTTTCATGTGATTTGGTCTATCACGTGCGTAGTTAAAAATAACTCCCTCAGACCATTTGAAAAAGGTACGAGGGAAGTTACTCCAGTCTTAAGCCGCATAAAATTTCATGCCTTTTAAGAGAATTATAATTAACGCATCAATATAATCTTCATCCGGGTAAAAGCACTCCATTCTAGGAATTTTGCTTGATTTTCTGAGTGAGATTGAGTGAAAATTGGTATAAAATTAGAGTTATTTATTTTTTATAACTCGTTAACATATATTTATACCACTCAAAGTGATCATCAAATATATTTCTCCATCGGAAAGAATATTATCGTACTCAAACGGTTGATTTATGAGACTCCACACAGAGGGTGATCGAATCAGGTAAAGTGTTGAAGTGATTCAATGCGCGAAGTGCCGTATTCCACCACCGGTTTTTTACCGAAGAAGAAACTAACCATTTAAGTCCTTGGCAGCTCGAACTCCTCTTTAAATTTCCCTCCAGTTTGTTGAGCGCGGCCTATTATTCTAAGCAACGCTCGCAGGAACTAGAACCCATGAAAGTCAGAATAAAAGTACCTTCATATACCTCTCTACTCCCACGTGCCACGAGTTAAAATCAAGTTCCTTGCGGATTTCCGTACTCTGCTGAAGTGGGTAAACGGAAAAGACGCAATAGTGTGTCTTTCTACTTTTTATTTTTTCCAAGAGCTTTGAGTCCTGAATAAATCCTCTGCGCTTTTACGTCACATATTTCTCCCCGAAGCTCTTTACCGCCTTATGCTCTTACTCCATTCGCTCCAGCTAATTACGGTGCTGTGTAAGAATTTGTTCCTATTATAGCTATATATTAGAGAAATTATCATTAAATTATTCGACACTACGGAAACTGGGAATATTTTCTTGTTGGAAGGTCGCATTAATATGTTTGTAACTCAATAAGATCGCTTTCAAGCTATTTCAATGAAATGCATAATTCATAATGGGTACATCCAATGTCTCATCAATTTGGAGACGATTATTTTAGTGTACCATCTTTTCATCTTTGGTATTTTGAATGTGCTCGTACCTACTTTTCTTAATATTTTTCCTTATAAGAATACTGAATTCATTAATGATTAAACTAAATTTTACATTTATATAGCCAATAACGTATCCGAAATGACAAATATTAAGATTCAAATATTAATGATAAAAAAGTATTTGTTCAGCAAAGTTTAGATAAATGTATGAAGAATGGCCTATGAAGTCACCTTAAGGCCTTAAGGCCTTATTATCCCTCAGCCAGGGTTACCCCTCAACTCCTGAGGTAAAATTTTCCAACAAGTGGATTTAGGTTTGGTTTATATGTGTAATTTATGTAAAGCTACGCGTTAATTTTGTTGCATTCTAGCATCCGTTTTCCCTTTTTTTCCAAGGAAATATTCAATTATTTCATCCCGTGATGTATTTGGGTGTGCTTTTCAAGAATTATAGTTTTACACAGTAGCAGTTTCGGCTAAGCAAATGAAATACACAAAGAGAAACAATAGGTTGTACACTCAGATGCCACAGCTGTGTGGAATGAGACATTTTGCACATGGATTAATGGGACACGAAAGGCATAAAAATATATTTTAGAGGGAAAATACTAAGTTATGAAACCATTTGAAGATTCATTAGGCTTACATTTTTCCCAGTTAGATTTATTTTGAATGGAAAAGACTAAATATGTAAATGCATTATGTATTTAATAAATTAATTATGTTTTGGTTCCAGCATTCATCTAATTTTCAGTCGAAGTTGGTTTCAAGAAAATTTACTGATAACTGCAATAAGATGATGCTAACGCATAGCACTTCTGTAGTTCCGGATAATAAGGTGCAGTACTCTTAAAGTTGGTAAAGAAAATTGCATACCTTTAAGTATTCATTTTTTAATAACATTTTTCGCATGTGAAAATAATTGAGTCACTCGACAAGCGCTATTAAAGTACACTTCAGCCATAGGAAAGTCGGAGTTTAATTACCTACTCATTTCATAATATCTTGTCTCCCTAACAACTTTCTATCGAAAAGAACAAAATTGCATATTCTTGCGGTTGAGTGAATTTAAGCTACGATCGGAAACAGTAATTGTCGTCTGCATCCAATTTTTTTTGCAGTATGCTAATTGATTTCCGCGAAATCGACCATTGAAAACTCTTGAAATTCTTTGCCATCAATGAAGTTTGTGGTAAACATTCTCTTGTTTGTGACAAAGTGTTCCATATGACAAGATCGTAAATTATAGCATTTCAATCAATTATTTTATTGAATCAGTTACACCATTTCTCTTTTTATCAAATTCATTTTTTAATTGTGTGAAACATTCCATAACTCATTTTAAAACCAAATAGAACTTATTTTTTCCCTGAAATCATGAAATAATTTAATTTAAAATTTGGGCGTCAAATATCAGTTTAATTTAATTTCATCGCATCAAATATTCGTCCGGAAACAACGTTAACGTGCATTCTCGGTTAATCTGACGGTTGCAATCCAATTAAAGTTGACAGCATAGTTTGAAATTGAAATTCATCTTTAGAAAATATTTTAAAATTACATGCCATTTTAGGAAAAATGAATAATTCCCAAGTGGAAGTGTTTAAGACTACTTTTTTAATTAATTTAAGTACCCCTATTTTTCAACAACTGCAAAGTTCATTGCTTTTTACCAATGTGATTACTATTTCATCATAATGTGGCGATCGAGATGGTGCGGTGACTACCGTACTGGCTTCCCACTCAGAGGGCCCGGGTTCAAATCCCGGCGTTGTTGAATATTTGAGGTGCTTTGTGGATGGTACTTTGAGTGAGTACGCCGTCCGTCGGAGGGGACGTTAAGCTGCGGACCCCTTGGCGCCTTTCGTAAAGAGTAGGCTAATGCCGACGCCGGGTTTCTCTCCACCCTTCATCCTTTCCTGTCCATCCCCTATGGCAAAAATGACCTCAGCTGTCGGTCGCCTCCCCTTAATACTACTACTACTCGAATAAACTTTCCTTATTCTTATCTATTCTTTGGTATTCTTCCCATAATTTTCGATCTTCAGAGTGATTTTTCTTATGTTATTGAAATTTGTCTTCTTTTTTCTGCTTTGGTATCCCGACGGTTAACAACACTCATGTTGAAGATCGTACTGTTTCCGTTCTTATAATTCGGTTGCATAGCTGCGTGAGGTATTTTTCCCGAATTTTTTAAATTAGTTTCAAAGAGTTTATCGTTGAATCATGTTACCAATTATACCTTTAGGAATTTATTGGACCGCCAAATTCGGATCTATACACGAGTTACTATATAAACCTTCAGAATCTAAAGGGATCTTGGTCGGAGTATGAGGGCCGCATTTTCCGCGAGTGATTGTGTGCGTAGTGGTCAAATGGCTCTCTCGTACGATTTGGGTTTGTTCATAATCACCGCGGTCAGAGCGAAAGTATTCTCCCAGACGCTCCTCATATTGCTGCCTCGTACGTGCCGTGAGGTAACACCGAGAACGCGGGAGACCCTATCTTCCGGGAACCGGTACCAGACGACCATGGCAAACTATATTTTTCGTCCGGGGGACGAAAATACGGATGTAGTGGTAAGTGCACTTTTACTTTTTTTTCTAGATGATATATGTTGGTTAGACTGGAGGTATATGCGACTTATCTTGTGCATACCTCATGCCTCAAAGGGGGCGGTTTGCGAGAGAGAGTCGGAATAGGAATTTTAGGCAGGGGGTATAAAATACACAATACCTCGCAAGTCCCCACAAGAGTATGCGGCGGATGGTGATTGGACTTCAGCAAAAGATGAACAAATATTAGTTCATACATGATCTTGAATACATATTTGCTCATATAAAAAACACAAATAAACTTACATAAATGTATGCCTACCAACAAACATCATGCAATACGGGTTTAAATCTATACGTTTGTCTTTAAGTAAACATTTTCGGGCGCTTAGGTTCAACTTTATGGTTACAAATCGTGCGAGGGAAGAACGAATATTTGTATTTTTTAAATGGCGGTGTCCATTTCTCTCTTATTTTACCTCGGGAGTCGAATATGGGGCGGTCGAGTGATGCGGTGGCTATAGTACCGGCTTCCCACCGGGAGGGCCCGGGTTCAAATTGGAGACAACAAATATTTTTCAGTGGTATTCCGATCCCAACTTGATGTGCTTTGTGGAGGGCACTTTGAGTTGGTACGCCTTTTGTCGGTTGGGGCATTAAACTGCGGACCCCTTGGCGCCTTTCGACAAGAGTAAGCTAATGCTGACGCCGGGTTTCTCTCCACCGTTCCTCCTTTCCTGTCCATCCCTAACGGCGCAAATGACCTTAGCTGTCGGTCGCCTCCCCTAAAAACTACTACTACTCGAAAATGGGGGACTCAGAAGTGCGTGCGTTATCGTTCGAGCTTTTCAAAGAAGAGTTGGTAATGGTTGGTTGAAATTAGGGAAGAATTGAAAAATATGTACACAGTTTCCAACCTCACCGCGAGGGCGTTTATTTATTATTTTATTTTATTAATATCAGTACCCTCCAAGGTAGTGAGAGTGGAATTGGGTGAATACACACCTGACCAATTTTGACCCGAACATGACCCTACCGCGATCGGACAATGTTATTCTGATCCCTTATCATTCGTGGAAAAAATGACATCTTAAACCTATCTGTTCTACACTTAATCTCTCTAATTTCACTGGCATGATCTCTCCTACCGTAGTAAGATGGTGGAAATACTTTTCAACATCACAGCTAAAGACGTCCTTCCAATTAAGCAAGAGATTTAATCTGTAAATTAAACTTCGCTCCGTCAGTGATTCCCAGCTTAGCTTTTCTAATATTTTGGATACGCTACTTAAGTTTATCATAAAAACGTTTTACAAATCTAGCTCCTCTACATTGCACGCGATCCAATTCGGCAATCAATTCGACTTCGTGAGAATTCCATTTATGCTTGCAGCATATTCCAAATTAGGCCTAGCTAGCGACAGGTAACATTTTTCTTTGCCCTTTTCATCACATTTATCCAGTACTCTTCCAATGAATCTTTATTTTTTGTTAGCTTGTCCACATATTCCCGTATGTTTTTCATCCAGGGGAGGTCGTGAGTGAGAGTAACGCCTAGGTATTTAATTGTTTGTACACTTTCTGTTTGGGGGATCGAGATGGTGCGGGGGCTAAAGTGCTTCCCACCTAGAGGGCTCGGTTTCAAATCCCGGTGGCGTTGAATATTTTTAGAGGTATTTTGATCCCTACTTGAGGTGCTTTGTGGAGGGCACTTTGAGTGAGTACGCCGTCCGTCGGATGGGACGTTAAGCTGCGGACCCCTTGGCGCCTTTCGTAAAGAGTAGGCTAATGCCGATGCCGGGTTTCTCTCCACCCTTAATCCTTTCCTGTCCATCCCCTATGGCGCAAATGACCTCAGCAGTCGGTCGCCTCCCCTCAAAACTACTACTACATTCCATTTGGCGTTTGGCGGGGGTATAAAGGTATCAGCCATTCAAGTATAAATGAGTTCATATACATATGTTTCTTATGCACAAATATTCATATAAATTCGTTCATGCATTCAAAAAAACGTACGTACGCTGGCACGCCCTTCTAAATCATCCAGGATGAGTGCGTTTCACAGAGTATTTGAATTTTTCTTTTAAATTATAATATCCGGGCGCTTAGAAATATAACATTCGGGTAGAATAAACTAAAGAAGATGAAATAATGTATTCAAATTTGTTTTTCATTATTTTTAAAAGTATTTTTGTGGAAAAAAGGGATAGTGGTGGGGACATTAAAAGACGAATCGAGTTAGAGATAGACTCATTGGCAAGAAGAAAAGAATGAAAGACGAGTATTTTGAGAAAATTTGGGAATAAAAAATTAGTGAAGACTTTTATGTGAAGCGTAGTGTTTACGTGCGTTCAAGCAGATAGGAGGCTTTTAAGAAGTGGAAATGTATTAGAAGAATAAAGAAAATTAGTTTGCTAGCTAGAAACACAAGCACATAAAATTTATGTGAGTATAGAGTGAGTAAACAAGTAAATCCGAAAAAAAAGAGCGGATGAAGGAAACTTTGAAATATATTCTGAATACCTTAATAGAAGGGTAAAAGTCAGGTAAGCAGGGTAGAGGAAGAAAGAGAGTAAACTTTTTATACAGCTCGCAGGCAGATAGAAGTTACAGAGGTTATTTATTATTATTTTGCGGTAATATACTTTTTAAGGTAGGTTTTTGTCTGGACACAACTACCAAATAAATATTTTGTGACTCCCAACAAAACACAATCCAGCAACCTACTCTAAATCAGGTCCCTCTTTATCTCTGAGTACTTCCTTCCTCCCTTCATCCTGTCCAACATCCCTATGCTATTCCTGCCGTTCCTTCGTTTGCCTCACATTCTCCCCTCCATTACAGTCTTCAACATCCCACTGCCGGTCAATACCCCCTTCATCCACTTTTCCTACCTCTATATGATTTCTCCCAACAAACCCCTCTCTTCGCACACCATCCCAAGTACTTCCTCATTTGTGTTCTTCTCTGTCCATTTCACCTTCTCCATTCTTCTCCTCACCCACATTTCAAAAGCCTCCAATCTACGTTTATCCTCTTGCTTCAATGACCACGTTTCCGCGCCGTACATAGCGACGCTCCATATCAAAGTTTTTACGAGTCTTTTCTTAATATCCTTGCTCAAAGTCCCTGTGATCAACTCCTCAACGCGCAATTCTTCTCCTAACGTCTCTACTACTTCGACCGTGTAGGTCAAAAACACTTCCGAGATACACAAACTGTTCCACCTGCTCTAGTTTTTGCCCTCCTATTTTAATGTTTAGCTAAGCTTTTTTCTTTCTAGAGAATCGCATAACGTTTGCTTTATTAATATTTATTCTCACCCCATACCTGTCGCACTGAATTTCCAATTCACTAAGCAATGCTTGCAGCCCCTTGGCTGACTGACAAACTAACGCTTGGTCATCAGCAAACCTAACTGATTTTACGAATTCCCCGCCCACCTTCAATCTTACCTCCAGTTCTTCCCATGCCTCTTTAACCATTTCCACCACATTCAGGTTGAACAACAACGGTGATAATGGGCAACACTGCCTTACACCTCTTCTAACACTGGAAATCCGGACTCCCCGTTCCCAATTCGCACCTGAGCAGTCTGAGACATGTACAGGTTGCGGATTGGCCTTCTGTCCCTCCAATCTATTCCTATTTTCTTCAATATACTCATTAGTTTTTCCCAATTCACTCTATCAAACGCTTTATCGAAATGTACGCAACAGGCAAATACGGCTTGATTCTATATATGTCTTGATTAGTGGTATCATTACTGCAATGGCATCACGTGTAACTCTCCCAGCGAGACTGACTCAATCCCCCAACGCGAGTCCGAGCAGTTTCGAGGATCTGAGAGGACTCAACCGACGAGCATCAGACCAGTGCATGTTTATGGGCATACCAACACAATTCGACGCACAGTGCATGCCATGGCAGCAGAGGGTGTACGATGGGAGTTCTTCTTACTGATAGCCATTACAAGTGTTATTATTATGAGGTCTATCCGGAAACTAGCCAGCCATTCAATATTTGATAAAAATAACCTAATTAAAACAATTAGCTCTTAGTCTGATAGTTATCTATCTAAGGTTACCTTCATATTCGTTTGCCGTGATCACGCCTACTTCGTACCGAGAGTGGAAGATACACCCCGTCGCTTTCGAATACTTTCCTTTATTGGAATTGCCGAAAAGGAAGAGAACCCTGGGGTGACCTTTGCTTTGTTCGTGTAGAATACCTTCAAAAGAGAGAAAGTTACGACTCTCGTACAGTAATCCTTCCTTCGTTCTCCCCTGTGCCTTAGTAAAGGCTCGCTTTGTTGGAACGGGCCTCGATAAGGGCCTTAGCCTCCTTCGAAGAACTCCCTTTGGGACCACAAGAACATCGCAGCGTCTCATCTACTTTTCAAAACAATCGGGCGAAGTCCTTTTTCGGAATGATTATCAGCTACCTCATCTCATTCTACTTCATCTCGTAAACCGACTATTGGGAAGACTTGGCTTTTGTTTCAGGATTATACCCGTAGAACATTAACTCATCTCCAGTTTCTGACCATTTTAAAGAAAATTTGGTTCATTGTTTGCGGCTTAGAGCAAGTCCCCTTCAACTATAGCACGAAATTCTTGACTTTGATGCGATAGATAGAATTATAATTAGTTCTAATTGTCGAAATAGGCCTTTTTCTAGTTTAAAAAAATTACAGGAGCACACGTAAAATTTTTATCAACTTCCATCGTTGAAACTGTCCGTCACAAATCATCGCCACCGTATTTTATGAGCCAGATGATTAATTTTTAACTGCTCATTAAGCCATCTTGTTCCCTGGTAATTTCCACTTTTTTCCAGGTTCCTTAAACACGGGTCGACATTGCTTGTACGTTTTAATTCATTCCCTAGGTTTCTCTTCATGTGCACATATATTGTTAAGGGTCTTTCCTATTTAGCTCCTCCTGGAAATATGTTGTAATATAATATATTAACAATAAAGAATTAACTTTCCGTTCTGGATTTATTTATCATGAATTTGATTAGATATTGAATCCTAAAATGTGACTATTTATATTTCATCTGCCATTCAAATAACTTCTCAATTGATATCTCATCTTGTTATATTTTTCCTTTTGCTTAAATCATTATTCGGTTGAAACACATTGTGATCCCTTAGTAACTTTTATGACTTCCGAGTATATTTATGTGATGTGGATGGCTATGTTGTTATGACAAATATTTGTTTTGGTTATAACTAGGATAAGCTGATCAGTCCCTTTCTCAGACTGATTATATTATCCCAGTTCAGCCTTTGCTATTCGCCTTTAGTAATAATTTCTTCTTGGTTGAAATCCCTCTTTTTTCCGCCATATGCTATTCCCCACATACCTCTTCCATCGGAAGTGATATTGCTCCTGTTCAAACTTGGCCTTCGCTAAATTTGTAACTTTTGTTCAGGAATCGTCTACACAGCGTATCGTCCATTAGAATTTTGTTTCGTGGCTTTAATTTTCCATTACCCAAGTTATTCAGCCCAGTAATCGTTTTTCTTCTATCCAATTATGATATAATTCTCAGAAAAAAAGCTATTTCTCGTGCTTGAACTCTGTATTTTATTGCTTTTCCATTAGTTTCTTTATTATATATTTTTTATCATATTATCGCTTCCTCTATTTGTTCAAAATATTTTCTAACACATAGCAGAAACTTTACACATTACATAACTATATGTACTACTACTTCTCTATAATTATAACTAAGTATTTAATAGATTGCAAGGCTTTCTTACCTGAAAACATGTGTACTTTAAACTAATTCCGTAAAAATATTTCGATCTTTTACGAGATTTCTCGCATTTTGATGATGAGTTTTATCACATTCATAAAAGAGTTCATTACATTAATTTTAGCCCACATTTTACCAACACTCGAACGTTTATTTTTTCAATTAAATGCACTATTCTGAATACTTATTAATTAAATTTTGTAATAAAACGCATTGAATATATAATTTATCTCCTAAGAATGAGAATTGTATGCGAATGACAGGGCGTTTGATAGCAATCAACAATCGATAGTGTTGCGAAGGCATACATGCATGTACCTATATATTTATATGAAAAATAATACATTAATAATGCACAAATTATATAGAGGAACAAAACAAATAAATTTCAATAATCTGCAAAAACAGATTATGAATCACAACTTTCATGATGAAATAGTTGCTTGAACAATTGCTTTCCGAATAAACGATTGGCTGAGGATAAGGTTGGATATGATATTTCATAATTTTTGTATATAATTCACGCCTAATAGCTTGCTTCAACGATCACAAACAATACGCAATGATAACAAAATCAAACCCAAGCATCCGGATATATGTGCTTAAAGACTAATTTTGAGTGCTTCCATTTTCAAAAAAATTTATATATACAGACATGTATGTGTTTATGAGTGCGTTTCATTATATGAGCTTAAATATATGTATTCAAATGTACTTATGACGTAATAATTGTGTATATAATTGCTGGTGCCCTATCATCCCCCACCACACGCCCTTGTGGCAATTTTAGGGGTATTGTGTTAATTGAAAAAATATTTACTGCCGATCCGTTGGATCTTTCTTTGAGGAGTGTTAATGTCGATACCAGGGTCCGCTTCGCCATTCCTACCTCTCCAAGCAGTATCCTTCACCGTTTTCAGATACGCAAATACAATTCAGCTTTCAGCAACCTCCTCTCAGAAATATTGTTTAGGTTTTCACATGAGGATTAAGCAGACTAACATCGAAAAACGTTTTTGCGGGTGCGGATTTCGGAGGGAGACGGAAGTTGCGGTGGCATGCAGGAGAGGGAAGGCTGCGGAAGGTGCTGAAAGCATAGGGGGAGGAAGGAGGTCGTCTACTCTCGTCGTCACGTGTCGTGTCTCACCTCGCCACAGGAAACCCGTGATTCCGAGGATTCGACCGCCATCTCTCGGCCACCCGTCTTACTCCCTACATTACGCCAGCGCGAGCCACCGGAGGCGGTGACGTTGAGATCGATTCCCTTTTATTATTCAATCCTAGTCGCCTCCTGTCATTACCGTCTACTTATTAGAGACACTAATAGCCAATTATCGAAAGAAATTGTCTTAGAAGGGCGTCCACCGTTCATTTATTTATTTTTTTCTTTCAGTGCAGGGATATATATATAGGTAGTTTCTTTCAGTGCAGGTATATATATATATATACATACATATATATATATATATATATATATATATATATATATATATATATATATATATATATATATATATATATATATATATATATATATACCTTTTGGACAGCACAATAGAACACAAAATAAAATAGATAACACTTAAAAAACACAGTTTAGGTCGTTTGAGCTTTCGGCCTTCTATGAAGCCTTCTTCAAGTCGGACTGGAAGGTCTCAGAATGGGGACTATGGAGTCTGGGGGGTAGAGGTGACGGATATGCTGGTAAGAGAGTTAATGCTGGCAGTTAAGGGTGGGATATTTAAAAGATCGGAAAGCTAGTATATATGCGGATTCGCGAGTTCTCTCCTCTTAAATGGTGGCTCAATCGGGTAGGGATTCTAGGATGGCTTGGGAGAAACACAGGTCGAAGGAAAGATTGTGGTAATTTGCGTGTGAAGGGTTGTGAAAAGAAGAGAGTGAGGCAAAATTACAGGTGTAGCGGTGATTGTTCATTCCAATGGATAAGGGGGTAATGCATTCGCCTTTGTAAAATGACGTGCATTGTTTGCATAGCAAAAGATAGATAATGATTTTAGAGAGACAATAAGCGTGGGAACGAGGTGAGGGAGTAATGAGGGGGTGTGGGGAGAAAGGAGCAGATCAGATTAGCTCAGAGGTATTACATCGGCGGCGTTCCCAAGTAGGGGAAATATGAGGACATTTGTCAGGGGGGGGCCCAAATTGTTGGTTGATCTCAGAAGATTTTTAGATTGGTTAGTCGTCTGTACGCGAGAGAGGGGCATTGGGGCAGCAAGGATTAGGTTGCGTCATTGTCGCGTAAAATAGGGAACAGTTCTTTCAGAAAGGTTTTCAGTCTGCGGGATCCGGGGAAATAGGTGGTGCATAGGTTGAGTCCTACGTCAGATGACGGGGTTGTTTTACTGTGGTGTATGTGGCCGGGTGGAGCCGTGGATTTTATTTTGTAAGAGCTTTTCTGGGTAACCGCGTTTGTAGAGTGCGTGTATATGGATTGCGGATTGGGGAGGTATTTGTTGAGGTTGGCGGTGGTGTATCAAATCTGGTGTCCGCGGATAGAGATAGAGTTAGGAACCGAGCGTTTGGTGTGAGGAGAGTGGCAACTGGTGAAGTGTAGGCATAGCTGATGGTTGGTGAATTTGATATGGACTGAAGTAGTGAATATGCTATTGTGTAGTGAGATGTCTGTGGAAAGAAAGGTTATGTTGTAGTCTGAAATGGAAGAAGCAAATTTGACAATAAGAAGTTAATTTAATAATTGAAAAATAAGAAGTATAGAGGGAAGTAACGTCGATGATGCTCATAAGTAGGTAGGAGGTGAAAAGAACGGAGATATAATTTAAATGGTGGAGGAAATTATATGTCTCTTTCGTAAAGAAGGTCAAGGAGAGTACAAGAGGTTGTAGGTGGTGGTCAAGGAATGCAGAGATTCTTTCGTTGGGACAATTAAACCTGGACATTATGAGAAAAAGAGGAAGGGAAATAGGAAATAAAGGAAGAAAGTAGTGAAGGAAAGGATTGCACGTTCACAATGGGGCAGAATTCCGGTGCCCTATAGCTGCCAGTAGAAATTTCAAAGATGTGTCTTTATTTGTCTTTATGTGTCATTATGTGAGTGTCCTTTCTTTTTGTTTTATATATATATATATATATATATATATATATATATATATATATATATATATATATAGGGTCGTGGTAGTCCAGTGGGTAGAGCATTGGGCTGCTGACCGGAGGGTGCTGGGTTCGATTCTCGGGCAAGGCACTCTGGGCACCTGCAGCTCCACCCAAGCTAAAGTGATTTTTCGGGTACCAGGTCATCCTGGGAAACCATAACCGGCGCAGGGAAAGGAACTGGCCCCCCTACTCTGATGTGTGAATTTCACACGCCGTATAGGGCTTAGTACTGGGTGATCTCTACCATCACCTACTAAACCGACCTTCGGGTTGATTACTGTGCTTATGGTTTATATATGTATAATCATACATACATATAGGTATGGAGTCATCTCAACAAACTACCTGGAGAAGGGTCAGACCATCAATGGTGTTAATTACAGTACACTGCTGAACAAATTGCGAAATGCTCCGAAAAACAAACGGCGCCGTATGGCCACCAAAAGAAACCGTCTTCTTGCTGGCAATGCGACAGTTCACTCTTCTCGAGGTGTTGTAGAGGAATCAAAGCGATATGACTTTTAAATGAGGCCACAGTCACCTTATTCTCCTGATCTGGCCCCAAAGGACTTTTTGTTATACCTATAACTCAAAAAACCACGGCGGTTTCGGGTTTTTTGGCAACACAAATGACTTCATTCAAGAAGCGGAAAAACGGTTTTAGAAAAATGGATCATATGGCTGAATTCTAAAATAAAGGATCTTCGAAAGCTCAAGAAACTTTGGGAGTAATGTAAACATCTGGATGGTAACTCTGGTGAAGTAGAGAAGTCTTAAGAATAAATAAGTAAAAATCAAGTTTCTATCTTAAATATTTTTTAGTAATAATCAAAATTTTACGATCTCCCCAAGTATTGGTTTGTTTCACAGATTTGGACAAAGCGTTCAATAGAGTCTATTGGTGGAATTCATGATCATATTTGTTGGCTACTCCGATACGAGTGTGGGATGGAGAGTCGGGATGGTCGGTATTATAAAGAGGGATAAGAAAGAATTGCTCATTATCTCCGGCGCTTTTGAACTCATATAAGGAGGAAATGATTAAAGGGGGTTTGGCAAGAATTGGAGATAGGAATGAGTGTCATTGGGGAATTCATAACATTGATTAGATTTGGGGATGATCAGCCTTTAGTTTGAGCGCATTCGTAGATACGCACAAAAAAAGAATGGGATGGGATGAGAGTAAATTACACAAAAGAAAGTTAATGCGGTTTTCGAATAAAATAAAGGCTAGGATAAAATTAAATTAAAATAGGTGGAGCCTTCTACCTGTCTCGGAGGTGTTTTTGACAAAGATGACCAAGTTATGAAAAGAAAAAAACAAGAAAAGATAAAAAGGAAAACTGCGTGAGACAAAGAAACTTTCTCAAGGGAATGGAAATTTATGGCAGGTACGTTGGGAAAGAATTTTGAGAAAAAGTTCGTCAAAACTTTGATGTGATACGTTGTTTTGCACGATGCGGAAACATGGTAGTTGAAGCAAGATGATAGGTTATATAGATTTTGAAATGCGGTTGTGAAGAATGATGAAAAAGTTGAATTGAGCAGATAGAAGAACGTACGAGGAAATGATAGGGATGTTGTGGGAGGAGAGAAGGAACGATGGTAGCAAGGGGTAGGAACCAAGAAGAGGTAGGAACGATGACGATGGATGAAAAGCATATTTGTTTGGCGATGGAATATGAAAGATTGTGATAGAGGAGGAAAATTAGTAATAGGATTGTCATATTGGACGGAATTAAAGGAGGAAGGAAGCATGAGGAAAGAATTTTTCATTGAGGTGTGAGGTCTCAAGTATTCAGTTACTAGATGAGGCTCTGATAGGTAGCGGTGGTTAGCTAATATATCCATCCAAAACATATTTTAGCCCGCTAAAGGCCACACCATAAAACTATTACCGACCTTTCTCTAAACTTAGATAACCCATTCGACGGACGGTGCACTCCTTTTGATGTGCACCCCACATGGATCCCAGGCATATGACACCAAGAAAAGATCGGGGTCCAACCACAATCACCAACTATGTTATCAACCCAAAAGTAGGTTTTATAGGTAAGAGTAGTAGAGGCCATCTAGTACGAAGCCCGAAGACCCATGGCGTTCACACATTAGGGTAGGGAAACCAGTTCGTTTTCCTTAGCAATCTATTATTTTTCTGGAAGATTTGGCAGCTAAACTTGGTGAACCTAAGGGTAACCAGATGCGTCCCCTTCAATTGAACATGGGTCCTCCGGTGGGTAGCTAAGTGATCTACCCACCGGACTATATATCTCTACTGATAGAGGGAGAAGGTATCGAAAAAATGCAAAGAAAAAATTAATGGTTGGTTTCAAGGACCAAAACTCAAGTATGCAGATGCTCAATTAAACACTTGGATGGGTGAAGATACATTACAGAGACAAAATCGTATTTGATGGAGCAGTAATAGAAATGACAAAAAGCAAGGTGCCTGAGGCAGACAGAATAAAGATAGAAATTATCTAGGTGCTTGAAAAGATAAGCAGAGGTATTTTTTTGAATGGTCAAGATAGGTGAGTAGAATTTTGATGGATGACCTGGAGAATGTCATGTTCCAAGGATCGGGATGCCTCTTAAAAATCCTCCCTTGCCTGGATTTGAGCCCGGGATATCTCGGTGAGATGTAAGATGACTGGACACTAAAACTTAGACAGGCACTATAGATAGGGCGCCGTCGGGGTGAATAGGCATGTATTTATTAGTTTTTTATTTAGTTTTATTCTGTTTTATGGTTGGTGACCAAACACGCACACATCCGCCGCGCGCCCTAAAAATCATTACACTGCTCACAAACCTCCACAAGGGTGAGTGGCAGGGAGTGATAAGTTACCAGCCGTATTTGCTTAACAATTATTGTTTACATGCATTTGAAGTTGTAAAATGCCCATATACAAAAAACGCATGCACAACGTGTTTATCATGCAACTCTCCATTTAATCAATCAATGTTAGCATTCAGATAAATACATTCCGGTGTTTGGGATCGATTTTGTTATGATTGCGTATCGTGCGAGGGAAGACTGAATGTGCGAATCAGTCTGTGACTCTTTTATCTCTCTTATTTCATCACAATAGTCTAATCTATCTTAATACGTAATTCATTTTCATAACAATTTCCTCGGTGTCGCATGAAAACCCAGGTGTCTTGTACCTTTCTCAAAGAATTCATTTTTTCTTCTCTCTTTATCAATCGAATTACTTTTAAACAAATTCTCCCTTCATTCCCTTCACGATTATTTTCTTTTCACAGACATTATTTAACAAACACGGTGGATTTTCTCTCTCTCTCCCCCTCTCTCTTAGAGCTCCACGTTTCCTTTTGAGAATACTTCCTAGACAAAGAAGGAGGCCTTTTCATTCGTGTTTCAAGCCTGTTGGTAGAGAGAACAGGATTACGTACACCAAGACTAATTACCTCGCTCTATTTCGTTCCCAAAGACGAAGGCCTTTCGGGTCCTAGCACCCGAAAGGCCTTCGTCTGCAATTTTCTCCCGGGGGAACCCTCCAGGGCCGGGGCCCGCCGGCGACCGTCGCGTGTGCAGGAGTGTCAAAAGGGTTACGACTGTTAAGATAACCGGCAATAGTGCGGGGTATAATGGCCCTGGAGGGCGTGGAGGATGATGGGAACAATGAAGGTGGAGAGACAGAGCGCACACAAAAGTTTTGACGTGGATGTGGGATTCCGAAAGCGTTCGAATAGGAAACATTGAGCCGCCTATTGTTTGAATGAGCGCCGCGGTGTCTGGCTCTCTTCTACCCTTCTGGTGAAGAGGGCAGGGAAGAGGGGATTTCGACCGAGAATTCTGCAGCCCCGTGTCCGCGGTGATTCCGTCTTTATCACTCTCCGTTTGTGCGAAGCCCCTCCGCCGTTCAAACGGCGCTTCGCGGTGAGGGGGAGATAGATGGAGAGAGGCGCTTTCAAAGTCCGCGGAGCCTTTAGGTCCCGTTACCTTTCTCCCTCTTTGTGTATGCATCCCTGTTTCCCTCACTCCTTCCTCTCGATCAGGTCCCCCCCTCCTTCCATAGGATGGAGGCTTTGACGACCCTAGGGGTGTGTATATATGCATATGTTCCCTTTTTTTTTAATTTACCTCTCCCTTCATTCCTTTCGTTTCGGAAAATTAGGCGCCAGAGGAATTGCGCACACGGTATAATTTCAAATCACACTTTTTCCATCGCTATACTATATAACCGATTGAAGGTTTGCCGGATGAATTATGATCGCTTACGTAACATTTTCCATTGAATTAT
Organism: Hetaerina americana; assembly: GCF_022747635.1. Taxonomy (NCBI): domain Eukaryota; kingdom Metazoa; phylum Arthropoda; class Insecta; order Odonata; family Calopterygidae; genus Hetaerina; species Hetaerina americana. Next base: position 159,761 of record NW_027286315.1, read on the forward strand.
TGAGATAGGTCCGGGGTATTCCATTCTTACCGTCGTGACGCTCTGTAAACTGCCGGGGTGAACGAAAGATGGAAGTTTTCCGAGTGAAATCTCAAGGGACTCGACATAAATATTTTATAGGATTCTTTTCATTTAGCGAGACTTATGTCTGCCGTTTTTAATCCAAACAGTCATGGGGTAAGGCCATCACTCTAATAATTAAATTTTTCTCTTGAAAAATTTTAATCCAGTTCGCTTAATGTGCGTGCTAATAGCATTAGATATTTACTAAGAAAATACTATGACCACTGCACTATTTATGAAATTTAATGCTTGAGTAATTTGTATTTTTATTTCTTTCTGTGCATATATAGTTATTTTCGGGTCGTGATTGTCCAGGGCGTAGAGTAATGGACTACTGACCGGAGGGTCAGGTTTCGATCCCTGGACACAAGTCAATCTATTAGATTTTTCGGGCACCAAACCACCAACCTTCCGGTTCATAACTGATTTTACGATTATGATATTGATTTAAGCATATTCATGTTTTTGCTGGACAGTAATAACCATGGAAGTTTAGTAAATAATAATTTAATATACCAACGTTACAAGGGTAAGGTGAAGGATTCTAGGCCCAATAATTAAAGACTGCGATTTTCAGTTGAAAAATGATTTTATTTTTCTACATAATCTCTCTTTACTTCAACATACTTGGTCTAACGTTTCTCCAGCATTAATATTCCTTCCCGGTAGTTAGAGTCTGGAAGGCTGTTAAAATATCCATCTACAGCCCTCTAGACTTCTTCATTAAACGCGAAGCGCTTCCCATAAACAAATGTCTTCAAGTTTGGGAGCAGATTGAAGACTGAGGGAGCTAAATTAGGAGAATAGGGGGGAGGCAGAGCAAATTGCACCCCAAATTCCGTAGTTTTTCCATTACCAATGCACCTTTTTGAGCTGGGTCGTTGTCCTGGAGAAAGATGATTTTTTTATTCTTCAATCCACGCCTCGTCTCACGAATTTTGGCATCCAGCCGGTGAAGAAGCTTGGAATAATATTCGCCTTTAACTGTACTGCCATTTTAAAGTTAATCAAAGAACAGGATTCCTTTCGCATCCAAAAACACACTAGCAATGGCCTTCCGATGAATGAAATCGACTTTGCTTTCTTTGGTGCTGACCCGCCGGCTTTCTCCCACTGCTTCCACTGCTGTTTCGTTTCTGGCGTGTAGTTTTGGACCCATGGAGACAAATTGACGCAAGAAATCTGTCGGTTCCTTCAGTACAAACATTGCTGCGAAAATTGTCTCTGCATTTGCTTTTGATCGCCATTCAGCATGTGCGGCACTCACCTAGCGCAGAGGTTTCGCATCCTTAATTCTTTGTCCAAGATATTTCGCACCCTTTCTTCCAATATCCCCACGGCAACATGTAATCTTGCACCTTCTCGACGGTTTCCGGTTTGGTTGCGGTTTTTGAACGTCCTTCACGTGGGTCATCTTCGAGGGTTGTGTGACCACGTTTGAAGTCAGCTGCCCACTTTTTAACGGTTGATATCGATGGAGCAGAGGCTCCGTGCATTTTTCCAACTTCAGATGAATTTCCTTACGGATTAATCCAACTAATTAATGTAATTTTATGACCGCACGAAATTCAAGTTTTTCCATTTTAATGAAAAACACGAAAGACGTCTACTGCAACAATACGTGTAAGCAAACTACTGGAGAGAACAAGTTGGAACTTGTATTACGAATTAATGACACGTGCACGCAGGCAGGAATAATTAAGTTTCGCTGATTGGAATACCATCTCTGTGTGAAGCCCAGAAATTTCACCTTACCCTCGTATGTGATGACTAAAATGGAAGGAAAGGAAAACCAACGATGAAGCTCTGAACGTCGAGGGGAAGAGATACGTTTACAGGGACAAATTCAAAAAAGTCAGGACAAGTGAATGCCAGAGGTACTGAGAGGTGACAATAGGATGCTGAAAGCGGTAATAGAGGGAAGAATGCTAGTAAAGTGGAGTCGAGGGAGGAAAAGAGCAGGCATTTTGCATGATATTAAGGAGAGTAAAAAAGATGCATAGCCAAAGAATATTATTGTTAAACGTCTATGTTGAGTGGGGTCTAAGTTTAGGAGTAGAGGCTAGGAGTATTGTGGTGTGTAGAGACAGTGTGTATCAAAACCTATACCAGTAGACTACTATTAATTATATTATAATATTTTGATGCCGTAAATCTCATTTTTATCTCAACCGTTTACGAAAATAATATGATAATTTTCTATTTAAATATTTGTCTTCCACTTCCACCAAAATTCCAACAAATATTCTCTCTGATTGGATAATGGCGTAGATGCATACCTTTACGAATGTAATATATCAAAATATTAGGATATGAAAACATACGTTCGTGCATTTTTCATGATGACTGGATCAGATATACGAGGGTCATCCGGAAAGTAGTACCCGTTCGTGCCGCATGAAGTGCTGACGACGCGAGTAGCCGCTGGACGAGGTCAGATAGCTTCAGTGGCTTGTCTGCCTTCTCTGAGCCAAGTTGCGTGACGCTAGCATTGCCTGTGTTGTTTCTGTGATTGTTTACAATGTTTAAAAAAATTGAGAACGCCGCCAGTTGTGAAGTGAGGGCAGTGATTAAATTCCTCAATGCAAGAAACGTTCGCCCATGTGATATTCATCACCAATTAAAGGAGGTGTATGGAGACAATGTAATGGACGAGTCGTCTGTTCGGCGGTGGTGTCGCAACTTCAACATGGGGAGGGGGAACACACACGACGATGAGCGTTCGGAGAGACCGTCTGTCATTACAGACCAACTGGTGAGCTCAGTTGACGAATTCGTGAGGAACGATCGGCGCGTCACAATTGATGACATCTGTGAGCATTTTCCCAATGTTTCTCGAACAATTGTTCATGAAATTGTTAAACACCATCTGCATTATGCAAAAATTTGTGCAAGATGGGTCCCTCGCGTATCTCAATGAGCTGGTGGCGAAGGACTATGCAGCAGGAATACAGAAACTTGTCACACGTTATGACAAATGCCTTAATTTGCTTGGAGATTATGTTGAGAAGTAGTTTAAAGTATCCTCTTTCAAATAAAATTTTTTATGTTTGTTAATATTTACTTTTGTGTCTTTATTTCACGAACGGGTACTACTTTCCGGATGACCCTCGTATTTACTTTGAAATATCAATTTGACACTGGGGAACAATAATCTACATCTACATCTACTTAATACCCCGCAAGCCGCCCCAAGAGCGTGTGGTGGGGGTGTTAGGACACCACCCGTAATTAGGAAAGAAAAAAAACCGCATGCAAAAACCACAAATTCATACATCCACAAAAAAACATGCCATACATTCATGCAAGAACATTTGCACTCCACACGCATGCAAACACTCAAACTACCAACCAACATACACATGCACCTGAAAGTATACCTAACATCTGTGCAATTTTTAATTTTGTTCCGACTTGTAAATTCAATGTTTTTAATATTTCTAAAGGGACTTTGGTTTCTTACTATTATGATTTCTGATTGTTCGGGGAAAGAATGAGTATTTGTATCTATCTGTCCTGGAATCTTTATGGAATAATAAGAATATAGGAAAAAAATATGGGAATGAAAACTCATAAAAGTGGAAAATTTTTTCAAATTATTATAATTATTATTTGACATCTCCATAGCAAAAGTGAGGGATGTTGCTTGAATTGATCGTGGGGAAAGGGAGATACTTGCTCTGTGTTTCAACCCCATCTTGAAACCCATTCGCCATTAAATCTGGGTGAAAGACTCTGAAACCTACCGATCGTGATTTTAAACATCCACCTAGATATTTTTCTAACTCCAACTCCCTCAGACGTGCATCTGAATATCAAAAGGTGCTCGAGGTTGCAGCCTTTCCGTGAATAAACGCCGCAGGCCCGTGAACCACTGAATAAGAGAGAACAGAGAGTGGAGTGTGAAAGGGATCGGCACCAGAAGTCTACAGGACTACCTTGGCGCGTACTTTGACGTGAGATTTTGCAAGGAACGGGTCCATTGTAATTCCTATGCATATATACATGAACGTACACACGGATGGCCTCGGGGCGGGGTGAATAGTCGTGCCCCGCGTGCGTTCCAGAAGTCAAGGTGGAAAGAAGTGTTACATGCCCTCGATGCTTTTTTCCTGGCATTGGGAGAGGGTGAAACGGAGTCCAGCGATAAGATGGTATGATATTCAAGGATTCAATACTCAAGAAGTCTCCTTCATAATTTTCTCGCTAAAACTCTCTCAGGTGCGGAATTCTTTTGGTCTTTTTCGGTACGTGTACTCGTGGATGATTGCGCGGGGAAAGTGATTGCAAAAAGTTGGAATCTCTTATTACAAATCGAGCAATGACAAAGAAAGTAAACTTCATGGGTAGTGAAGTAGAAATATATAGATTTGATGCCTTCTTCTGATGATCAATCAATAGCGATATCACATCTGAAAATTCAACAAAACTTTAAAAATTGATTCAAAAATTCAAATCACTGCGTGTTTCCACATCACGTATGCTGTATGTATTGCAAGACTCAGGATTTTGTTGCTGTGCAACATATTTATGGTCTTGGAACACATTATTTATTTAACGTAGTATTATGAAATTGTCTGAAAATTTTACAGAGCAACCTGTGTCATGCAATAAATTAATTTTGCGCATGTGTTTTAAACTCTTTCAATTATGAAGCAGTTCCGTGAATTCACTTTAAAAACCTTTTCCTACACCTATGAATGTTAAATTCAAGCAAACTCAGTGAAAACATCAAAGTATATCAGCCAACTAAGAATAAGGTAGTATTGTTATTCATTGGAACAATTTAACAATTTCAGAGCCTAAAAATCATTCGCCTTGGTCGGGAATGATTTTTACAAATCTGAAATCGTTGCATTGTAATGCGCACCTAGCGGATGACTCCGTTAAAAGTTACTGTTACGGCATCTCCCGCAGTTTCTTGGAATTTTTTTATCCATTGATGAAAATTCCTGAATCTGCGAATTTTCTGCATTATGCTCCCCACTATTTAACTTATGCGTAATTGTAGATTTCAAAAGGTCCTAAAACTAAACAGACATGCGAGTGTTTGAGTTAAATTTTTTCGATGAAATTTAATGAAATAATTAACCAATTGAAACTAATTTAATTAAATATTTAGTATGCATTTCCATTTTTTTGCGATGGGGAGAATATTTTCTGCGAAAATCTGTGACATAACATTTATGCCAGCTGTAATTAATTTCAATAATCTAATGATAGCCTGCTCAGCTCTAAAATAAATTAACCGCAATGGCAATAAAGAACCCTTAGTTTAAACCTACCTGAAGTTTTGACCTTGATCAGTACCTGTCAAAACCGTAAAAAAGCTATTTGTCACGAACAAAAGCCTTTATCTAATTTCATTTATTATTAAATTTCATTATTCTTTTTTGAACTCCCAAGAGATTGAAGTTTAGCGAGCGAAATTATTCTTGCTCAGCGAGAACTACCAGCAAGATCATTATGAACACGAAAAGAATGATTGCGGTCAGTCAGACGACGTCTTTATCAAAAGAAGACAGAGATTAGGGAGAGTAAGGGGAAAATAAGTTCACCGAATATTAGTATTGGCACAATTACGCGTATGGTAGATTTTGAATGGACACAGGCTGTACGGTTTGAAAATATTTTGTCCCTCGTAACGAAACACAACCAGACAACCCACATTACATTATACCCCTCTTCAAATCTTCTGTGTCCATTAATTACGGCCATCATGGCTATCCTTTTCCTTCCCTCATCTCACTTGCCTAACATTCTCATAGTTTTCGCAGTCTGCAACGTAGAATCGTTAATAAAATTACCCTGTGCCTACCTTTCCAGCCTCCCTCCAACAATCCTCTCTCCTCACCCCCCATGTGCCTAGTCCTACAAGGAGATGAGAAGGAGGAGTGCCCTCTACTTCTTATTGAGATCCACTCCTGCTTTTTGCCACGGAAACATCATCTCTCTCATTCAAATGTTCCTCTCCCGTACTCTCTGCATTCTTCCTTCCGATGAAGAAGGTGGTTTTGCTACTGAAATATTAAGAAAACTAAATCGTGTATTTTTGTGTATTTTTAATTTTGTACGTGTGATCATACTAACATTCACTTCTATGAATATTATATTTCTCTCTCTCTCTCTCTCTCACTATCTATCTATCTATCTCTCTCTCTCTCTCTATATATATATATATATATATATATATATATATATATATATATATATATATATATATATACATATATATAAATATATATATATATATATATATACACACACACACATATTCAAACACGAAATACCGCCAAACGGCGAACAAATACTCATTTATATAGAAACAGATATACGGAAAAGGGATAGGAACACACATAAAGGACGAACACAGGAGAGGTGGGGAAGGCGGAATCCAGCAGATCACGAATGTAAAAATATTTCCTAGCCCGGGATATATATATATATATATATATATATATATATATATATATATATATATATATATATATATATATAAACGCAGTAATCAACCCGAAGGTCGGTTTGGTAGGTAATGTTGGGGTTCACCCAGTACTAAGCCCTATACGGCGTGTGAAATTCACACATCAGGGGGAGCGGAGCCAGTTCCTTTCCTTGTGTTGGTTATGGTTTCCTAGGAAGATCTGGTACCCGAGAAAAAATTACACAGCTTTGGTGAAGCTGAGGATGTCCAGAGATGGTCCGGGAACTGAACCCGGGGCCTCCGGTCAGTAGCCCGACACTCTACCCCTGGACTACCGCGCCCACATGTATACAGGTATGCATAAGGGAAAACCCCGGAAGCTTGAAATTCCTTTTACAAACTAGATATCTCGCCTTCATAATATACAGAAAGATATAATGTAGCTAAAGAGTAATAGGAGGTGTTACTTTGCTTCAGTAAGATCACAATTAAAATGCGCTACCAGTATCTAATCAATGGGAGAAAACGCAATCGAAGATTTGGGTTTTGTTCAGAGAAAATTGTCTTTGTTTGTTCAAAATTGCTACGTAAAAAGGGTATACTTGATGGATATGCTGGAAGATTTACAATGTTCGATGCCCTTTGATTTTGGAAGAGAATAGGAAGGTCTTCGACTTTTAGAAAGGTATAGGCCACCTGAGTTTTCCTGCGACACCGAGATAATTATATTGACACCAAATTTAATCGGGAGATTCGACCATCGGGATTAAATAGATGTCGACATTTTGCACACATGAGATCCAGATGTATGTATTGCGCTGATATGGTTATAGATGATGACTTGAACGATTGAGAAATTGCTTGGAGCACCACCCCCAGGCCCCCAATGGTCCCCCACCAGCCCTTTTACAGTCCCAACTTGGCTTCGTGCGTCTTTTTTTGTTTACTTGACTGAAGACAGAGCTGAAATGAAAGCATTTGGAGACCGTGAAACATATCACAATGTCCATGTCCAAAAACATCTACATCTGCATCTACTTAATACCCCGCAAGCCGCCGCAAGGGCGTGTGGCGGGGGGTTTTAGGACACCACCCGTAATTTAGAAAATAAAAAAAAACCGCATGCCAAAACCACAAATTCACACATCCACAAAAAAACATGGCATGCACTCATGCAAGAACACTGCAAGAACATGTCTCAATGTTCCTGAGAGACATTTCCGTCGAGGAGTTTCAGGGTGCCTTCCAGGCGTGGCAGACAAATCTCCTTAAGTATATTGATGCAGGGGGAGAATATTCTGAAGATTTTTAAGCATTTGCACAAGTGCGATCAATACATCTATTTTTCCCAGAGAAATAAATAAAATAATGCACATTACTTTCATAGTAGACCATGTAAACTAATGTATCTGTATGTTCAGTAGATATTCTAACACCCCCTGCCACTCGCTTTGAGAGGTCTTGTGTAGATGTAGATGTGGGTGTGTTGCCTGTTTCTTTCGAAGTGTGGAAGAATAAACTTTTTTACGATGCCCAGGCTCTTTTTGCCATCCCTTTAATCCAAACTGCTATTCGATTCTAGGATTTTATTTCTGTCTTTCTTCTTTCACCGATATCTCATGTTCTCAGGAAAACGTTCGTCGTTGGTCGAAAGACCTTTCACCTCTCCCCGTCTAACGTGGATCCCTTCCCTAAAATTCCTTGGTTTTTTCCGTTGGAGAGACAGGATAAGCCATGACCCTCCTCTATGCTAGGGAGGGAGTGGCGTAGGTAGGAATGGCAAACCGTCTGTGGTGATCTTAGACCTTTCCTGGAAGGAACCTCTTGGGATTTCCCAGCGTAGATAACATCGAAGGTGAATGGTCGACTCTTTGTTTTCGTGTAAAGTCGGTAATATGTTCCCAAGGAGAAAATTTTCCGCTTTCACTTTCTCTCTCTCACCCTCACGTGGAGGATTTAGACCATAAATCTGAAAATCAGCATTCTATATCCATAAGATACCCTGTAAGCCATCGTTAAGGTGTGTGGTAAGGGTGGTCATTCACCATAAAGTGTGTACAATCAAAAATGAAGTTTTCGTTTATTTTTAGTAACAATATGCGAAAAAATCACATGATGGGTATATTATTTACCACAAATGCTCTAAGGTATTAATCAGTCATTTATTTCCCTACGCATAAGATTTCAGATGTTAGTAACAAAAAGGACAACAAACTAATGTTTCAATGCACAAATTTCGAATCATTTGACTTGAACGGGATTTGAACCTGTATCCCTGAACACCCGTCCGATTTAGTTAAGCTAACGAAGTGACTGAAGTTTTAGGAACGTGCGCGTTTTTTCACTGTCCACTTTCAAATACCGGTCTATTCTTAGTAGTAGTTTTGAGGGGAGGCGACCGACAGCTGAGGTCATTTGCGCCATAGGGGATGGACAGGAAAAGATGAAGGGTGGAAAGAAACCCGGCGTCGGCATTAGCCTACTCTTTACGAAAGGCGCCAAGGGGTCCACAGTTTAACGTCCCATCCGACGGACGGCGTACTTACTCAAAGTGCCCTCCACGAAGCACCTCAAGTAGGGATCGAGATACCTCTGAAAAATATTCAACACCGCCGTGATTTGAACCCGCGCCCTCTGGGTGGGAAGCCAGTACGTTAGCCCCCGCACCATCTCGATCCCCCCGGTCTATTCTTTTAAACTGAAATTTTGCAGTGCAACGCACATTAGCGGATGACTCCGCTAAAGTCACCGTTCACGGCATCTCCCGCAGTTTTTTGAAAATAAGATTAGATGAAATAATGGCAACATCATGTACTGTGCTATCTAAAATGAAAAAAAAACATTTTCCCAAGTGTTCCCGTCACTTAGTATTAATCTGTACACTTTACAAGTATCTTTTGTGGGAAAAATGGCAACTTAAATTTATCTGCTCTATACTTGATCCTTATAATCTTGTATTTATGATCACTTCTAAAATATCTTATGTAATCTCACCGAGGATAGGTAGTTAGAAAAAAGGAGAAACTCCTAATTGACATTAGTCACCTGTATTAAAGAAAGATATCAAGGGGTCATGGAATCCTCACGAAGTTGAATTGATGGCCAAATATGCTCGCGAATAGAGTAGAAGAGCTAGATTTGTAAACCGTTGTTATGATCAACTTAGTAGTGTCTAATACAAAATATTAGAGGAACTAGGCTGAGATTAAAGCGACTCACAAAGCGAAGATTAAACAACAGATTAAATCTCTTCTATGAATTGCAAGGATATCTCTTTAGCATTAATTTTGAAAACACATTATTACCCCAATCCTACTACGGTAGGAGAAATCATGTCAATGATTTTAGAAAGATCATGTGTAGAACAGATAGATTTAAGATGCCATTTTCCACGAACGATAAGCGATCAGAATAACATTGTCCGACCGCGGTAGGGGCAAAAATATTCGGTTCAAAATTAGTCCAGTATGTATTCACCCCCTGCCACACGCCCTAACGTTGGCTTGCAGGGTACAAAAATATCTAAAAAATGAAATATATCAACCGACGGACGGTAGCGAACTCTAGTTGAGGTGTCTTACGCGTGGAACCCAGACTAGGAATCGGGATTATTCTGAAACTTTTTACCTTTCCTACTACATATAATTTTTGACGATGGAATACTGAAGATTGATAAAGGGGAAAACGTTGAGCAAGAGAAGTAAGGAGGGAGGATAATGATAGGCGTGTTGAACGGAATGAAGTGAGGGAGGATATTCTGTATACAGAATTGAAGAAGTTTTTATTGTATTGCACAAGCTATAATCAAAATACCTTGCGTTTCCACAAGTGTTTTGGGTCAAGGATAATCTGGTGTGTAATCGCCCGCTACCTCACTTCCTAGTGGTGACTTGTAGACTACTAAATAAACTAAACTAGTATAGAATTAATTGTTGTCAACTAGTTTCGCTAAAATGTAACATTATCTGTGCTACAGTGAGAGTGAAACTAGTTTACAGAAATAAGTTCTATCCTGTGAAAACACAAAGTATTTTGAAACTACCTTGTGCGTTAGTATGGAATTCTACTTATTGAGAGATATTTTTAAGATACCATTCTCTCCGTGAGTTTAAAGCGATCAGAATAGCGTTGTCGGACCGCGGTAGGGGTAAAAATATTCGAACTTAGTCTGGTGTTCATTCACCCCCTGCTACAAACACTAGCGGTGATTTTCAGGGTGTTAGAAATACTAAAATACTAAAGTATCTCCCTCAGTTACATCTAAAACTTAACTGTATTATCGTGTTGTCACTTGTTCGATGAATTTCTTTAATGTAGCGGTGGATGGTCAATATGCACACCCAAAATTTACCTTAGCCTACAGTAGATAAAAATATTCTGTTGACCATCCCCTGATCCTTCATTCATTCCTGAAAAATCTGCAAGTTTCAATCCCTGGCATCACTATGGATACGCATGGATAGTTCGGGCAAATATTCCTCAACCTCTCGCGTCAATTCTGAGCGTACGTTCGGCACTCGTCTCATCACTTGGGTTAGACGTTACTGGACCCGCACCACATGCCCCGCGATGGCTCCATTCTCCCCGCAAGGTCCCCGTTGGGTCGGAACTCACTTGGTCTTGGAGGAGAATGGACACGGGATGAGGATTTCGATGGACGAGGAGTGAGCTTGGTGGCGTCTGAATGATGGGCAGCGCGGGTGGTGGGTGTGCTGGTGGACGATCGGGAAAATGGCACTGACAAGGCTAAGAAAGGAAGGGAGGGAAGGTGCGGTGGTGGATGGTTGGTCGGAAGGAGAAATTGAATGATTTTTGGGTACGCAAGGAAATGTGATCTGGCATGGGATATGGTGGGTGGGTGGTAGGGAGACAGATGGGGAGAAGGAGAGAGAAGGAAGTGAAGAGAAATGTTCGGCGGGAGGACTCTCTTTTGTTAGAAGAAGGAAGCGAAAGAGCCTCAGTTGAAAATGAGGTTGGAAATGCAAATTATTTGTGCCATTATTAGTTCCCGTGCGTGTTGTGCGACAGTAAAAACCTCAAAGTTTGGATTTATACTCTAGTGGAATATCAAGAACACATTTATCGCTGTTTCTATTCCTGGTCGATATTTGAAAATATATATATGATTCCGGTTGGAAAATTGTGAAATATTATAAAACTCTCAATATCCTTTGTCGTTTCCTGGGTATGCAATAATCAATTCAATTTTTCATAGTCTGAAACGACATGAACGACAAACATTATGATGGAAATATTTGGCGATATTCCGTATAGATTAAAAGTTTTGAAATTCAAAGATGGAATCTGCAAAAATTAAATTATCATTTGTGGATGTAAATAGGTATATTTGATTTTATTCCAAAGTAAATTTTCTCATGACATACACGCAAAAACAAACTTCCCTCACAACTGATACATCTTATGGATAGGTGGGGGATTTTCCAGTTAAAAAAGTATCGTATTTTATTATTCTCATAATGTTTTGTGCACTATAATTAATTTCGGTTAAAATACTGTATTTTATGATGTATATATGAAAAAGGTTTCATCAATTTGACTACAAAATCATATCAGTGGAAGTTGTTGCATTTTTAGTCCACTCAAGGCGAAGATTAGAGGTAACTGCTTTTGAATTTTGGTTAAGCTTGAACAAATCGTCAGTCGAGGCTAATGTACCACCACGAAATGTAAAACTCATTAGCTAGCACCATATACGAGGTCTGTTCAAAACGTACCGCGACTTTTGTGTTTTTTTAAACTATTTATTTATTTATGAATATCTATTTTGTCCCCTTCAAAATAATCCCCATTAGATATTATACCCTTGAGCCAACTTTTTTTCCAAACCTAGAAGCACTTCAAAAAATCATGTTTTGTGATCTTGTTCAGCTCCTCCTTCGATGCAGTTTTTATCCCGTCAATCGTAGGGTAGCGTCGCCCTTTCATGGGCCTCTTGTTTCGAGAACAAGAAAAAGTCACTGGGGATCAGATTTGGGGAATGCGGTGGCTGCGGCATCATTAGTGTTTTGTTTTTGGCCAAACCTTCGCGCACAAGTAACGATGTGTGAGCAGGAGCGTTTTCGTGGTGCAAAAGCCAATTTTTGTTCTTCCACAAATCCAGGCGTTTGTGGCGTATTGCTTCGCGCAAATGACGCAAAACTTGCAAGTAATATTCCTTATTTACCATTCTACTCTGTGGTAAGAACTCATGATGCGCTACGACTCTGCAATCTAAGAAAACTGTAAGCAAAACTTTCACACTCGACCGAACTTAGCGCGCGTTTTCCGGTCTTGGGTCGTGCTGCAGTTTCAATTTGGACGGAACAGTTTTAGTTTATACGTGATAACCATAACCTTGTGATTTGTCACCAGCTATGACCCTCTGGAGCAAATATGGGTCGTCGCGGACAGAGTCCAACACCTCATTAGCAATGTTAATGCGTTGCTGTTTTTGGTCGAAATTGAGCAATTTTGGTACGAATTTCGCGGCGACCCGTGTCATGCCCAAATAATCGGTAAATATCGAATAGCGCAAGCCAATTGGTATATTTAGGTCCTCAGAAACTTCTCTAACGGTGATTTGACGAATGTTTAATGCTATTCTTCCCTTCATCAATGTTTTCGTCTGTTTCGGCTGTTCAGTGCTCGGGCGTCCGTCACGCTCTTCGTCCTTCACATCTTCTCGACCTTCTGAGAACATTTTGTACCACCGATAAACGTAGCTTCGGCCCAAGGTAGCGTCTTCATATACCACGGTCAACATTTGGAATGCGTCCGCGCACTTAATTTCGTTTTTCACACAAAATTTAATACAGATTCCTTGATCCATTTTTTGGAACAGGCAAAAATCAAAGATGAGACAAAACATGTACAAGCAAAACAGATGTCAACAATGAAATGCACGGTCAAAATGGTCGAACTTTTCGGCATAAGTGAGAGGCTTAAGTGCCAAAATAACGCCACAAAACAATCGAAAATCAAATATACGTAACTCGCAAAAATTCAAAATTGGCGATACTTTTTGATCTGACCTCGTATAAAATTGAATTATTGAGCAGTAAATTGTTATTATTGATAGTCGACAGTTTAAGATTTTGGATAGATATGGATTGATCATTGATACGCTTCCCAGCTCAGTCCAAAAATACCTCAAACCTGCACCCCACACTAGATGCACCGTTCTTTATATCCTAATACTTAGGATATATCTTCAATCTTTCCAAAAATCTTATCCCATACCTTCGTTAATTAATTAACATAATTACATTCGGCCACGACGCGCTCTCCGGACTCCTAGGGTCTTTGCACCTTGTCTTCCCCAACCCTCTTCCCCCCCCCACTCACATAGTCACCCATTCTGCCTTCCACCTTCCCCCCTCTTCCCCTCTTTTCCTCCACCCTCCCCTTACTTGCCTTTAATCATATATATACTGGACTCTGAGGTTTAACTATCACCTGATGATGATGTAGTAACATTGAAACCGGTCGCATTAAATTTTATTTTTGTGGAAAATTGCTATTTTTAATTAATCATGATATTCCACCATATCACGCCTGAAACGTCTCTTTTTATCCATACCTTCGTCTCCTTCACATGCCAAAGATCTTTGTTCTCTCTAACAGTCTTCAGCATTCCATCGCCAATCAAATTATACTACATACACTATACTGTCTCCTTAGAATTCCTTCCAAAAACCCTCTCACCTCCCCAATTATTCTTAGTACTCCCTCCCTAGTTTTCCTTTCTATCCATTTAGCTTTTCCCATTTTGTTCCAAAACCAGCAGTTCCAAAGCTTAGCAAAGAATTAGAGCTATAATAGTCTTGCTTCAACGATAATATATCCGCATCGTGCAAAAATCATGCTCCACATGAAAGATTTTGCGAGTATTTTCTTAACATCCTCTCTCGTTCCTGCCATCAACACCTTCTTCATTATAAAAGATTGTACACCTATCGCATTCTTTCTTATTTCGTCCTAACTGTGTTGCCATTCAAAATCCAAAGCACTTTCATGATGGGTAAATTGTTCAACGCGCTCTAGTTTTGTCCTACCAGGCCAGTCCAGGCCAGACCTATCATTATTTATTGAATGTCTCTTTTATTAACCCCTTCTCCTCCATCCTATCACGAATGTGAACATTCCTGTTATCTTGGGGACAGGGATGATGTGGTGGCTAACGTACTGCCTTCCCACCCACGAGCATCTTTCTAATCATGATCATCAGCCTTAAAATCCTAAATATTTAATTTCTGGAGGTTTCTATTCTTCTCTATTCACTGATACGTATTTCTCTCACCCCCCTTATAGGTTTTGTAATTTACGCCCGTCTAAATTTATCCTATGTACTCACTTCTTGTTCTTCTTTTACGGGATCTTCCTTTCAATTTCTCCTTTCCATTATGATTCTAACTAACCCATTGTGCCTCAAGGTGCGTCCACAATCAATCTTGTTCTCTTTTGCCGGAGAGTTATCATGGTTCTTTCTGATCGTTCGTCATAAATTTGTCGTCAAATACGGTGCCTACGTAAGTCGTAATATCATTCCTCAACATACTGAATAAATCCACTTGCATGCATTTTCGTTGTTTTCTAATATTTACTTACCCTAACAAGTTTCGGTTGATACCGATTTGAAATTCAATGATATCAGGCTCAAACTTGTGAAACCGATCTTGAAGAATTTGAAAATACTTTGCGGATTCTACCAAAATTTAACAGTTGTGCGCACAATATCATCACAAATATAATGAATACAGTAGAAAATCCTGATTTCATTTTTCAAAAGTCCCGAAGACTCACAAATGTGATGAAATCGGTCCTGCCTATCTAAATTTACGTGAAATGTACAAGGTTTTTAAAGATCTATTTCTTCGGGAGTTTAAAATTTTGAAATGATCGTAAAGCTCTTCGAGAAGTGATACTACAAGGACCAAATGTGTTCGAGGGAATCAAATTTGTGTAAATTTTTAGAATATATACTATCCCGTGTTACTATGTATGTTTGAATTAATCAGTCCGTGTCTTATTTAAACATTTAATTATTTATCTGATTTATATTAGCCTCAAGAGTTTATCAAAATTCATATCAACGAAAACTTTCAATTAGTAAATCACGCATAGTAGGTATGATGATCAATTACATAGTGTTGCTTCGAAATTCATTGAACCAAACAAAGGAATGTTTCATGAATGCTTTTGGGTGCCTTTATGTTCCTGGATTGGATTCTTTACCTCCATTTTTTGATTACGGTTTATAAATACTTCGAAATTACATTTAAAAACTTTTTCACGTAAACTTCTTCGAAGTTCAATCAAAACCGTTAATTTTAGGACAGATATTAAATACTGAATGCATCATCCAAAAAGATTTTTGGATACTCGTATTTTTCCTTAAGTAAGCAAGAACTTTAATATATTAATAAACTAACTCCATCGGAAATAAAAATTTTGTACTAATCTCCAAATGAGAAAATTGCAAAAATGATATATTTCACCGTAGGTTAGGGTAAAGCAATACCTTTTCATTGGCGAATATATTGTCCCAATTGTTTTGGACTTATAATGGCGTCTCCTTATCATTTAGCGATGTAGAGTGGACGGGAATTAAAAGCGAGAGAGCGAGGTGGAAATACCCCCTTCTCCCTTCATGTCCGCTATCCATTTAAAGAGAAAGAACAGATGTAGAAGGGAAGGCAAGAGGGAGAAAATGAGTGATGAGGATGAAGAGATAGCGGTGGAGAGAGAGAGAGGGAGGAGAGATGGAAGGGGTTTAAGGGATATTGGAGTGAGAAGGGAATTGTTTCTGAGGGAGAGAATCCTGTCTGGGGTACGGGGGGAAGCTCTTTCTTTTGTTTTCATCCGACTTGGGAAGAGGGAATGATGGCGAATGGTGGGAACAACCGGAATGAGGACGAGAGAAGGTAAAAGACTTTTGAATCTGTGCGTGTCCGCTGCGTTCAAGTGTGTTATGAGAACGTTATAATATGGCGTTTAGATGCATAAACATCAGCATTTGGCCGAAATTTAGATTTATTTGTTAAAGTAATCACATTGAGGGAAAGTTAAAATGCAAGCTAGTGCATTGCGCCCATTTTTATACCCGAAACATGACTTTTTGAGTCCGACTCGTCGGCTAAGGCGCCATTGTTAAAAAAATATTAAAAAATGAGCGAAAGAGCAAATAGGGACCAACTGCAACAATAACTGATATGATACGAGATAAAAATGTGGTAGGAATCTTTCTTAGTTCCCTAAAAAAAAAAGAATTAAAAAAAAGACTTTTGATAAACCTAAAATCCCATCGAATTTGATTTCATGCTCGAATTTTGTTTTAAAAAGATTTAAGAAACACGCAAACTTTTTGCTATTCAGGCTGAAAATATCCCCATTTTTTGAGCCAGCAATAAAGGAATACAAATTATCAAAATGAAAGGAATGCAAGCAGCTTTGTCGGGGGAAGGCATCGAAGCTCCGGTTTGAAAATCCTAGTTTTAGAGCTGAATGGAGGGGGTGGATCGAAAAGTTAGGGTAAAGTAGAGGGAGAGTGGTTTTGGAGATGGAAGAGTGAGTATTTTGAGAGACTAAGCCTGATGACGGTAATGAGTCTCCCTTTTTGACTTTTTTATTTCTCCCTCGGGTCGGGAGTGGGAAAAGGAGAAGGGAGTGTGGAGGAATAAAGAAGAAAAGGAAACAAGGGGATGAATACAGAAGGCCCGACGGGGAGTGTGACGAAAAGGGAGATGGAAGAGGGTTGGCCCGGAAAAGTCGAAGAGTGAGAGAATGAAATATAGATAGTGGTATTTATTAGGGCGAAATTGAGACCAAATGTTCCTTTATTCCATTTCACCATTAGAGAATGAGGAGAAGCTACAGCGAAACTAAGAAGCCGTTCACTGTGTCGAATAGTACATATTTTTTCCATGCCGCAAATTCTCTTCCTTACTTTAATTCGTTTTCAGTCTCATTCGGCGGATTTTAAAAGCCAAAACGCAATTTCAATTAGGTGGATCAAATTATATTTTAATGTCAAATTCAACAAATAGTGTTCTATCTAGGTGCTGTAAGTTTAATGCCAGATAAAAATTGTTCAGTTAGAAGTATACATATATTGGGTGTATATATATCTGTGTGTATGTATGTAGGTGTGTATATACAAATATATATATACTTTTACACATACAAACACGCAATCCCGCCATATGGCGAGCAAATATTCATTCACATGGGAATAGGTATAAGGAAAAGGGATAGGAACACATATGAAGGACGAACACGGGAGAGGTGGGGAAGGCGGAATCGAGCAAATCACAAGCGCTAAAATATTTCCTTGACCGGGACTTGAACACCGGATATTTCCACTTGCCGGGCGGATGTTCTAACCACTAAGCTATCCAGGAAACGCAATTTACAATTATATTTGTGGCTCTTTTATATTAACCAAGTGCTCTGATTCTTTGGCCAAGAGATGGCGTCAGGGGCAGTTTCACTCAACAAAGGTGAAAAACATGAGAGACAAGAGGAAAGACAGTAGGTAAGCAAACATACAACATCATAAAGGATAGGAACGGTGCGTTTCGTGGCACGCAAAGCTAGAAGAAAGAGACGAGTCACATTGGCCAAATAAACATTCAAACACGAAATCTCGCCATATGGTGAACAAATATTCATTCACATGGAAATAGATACAAGGAAAAAGGATAGGAGCACATATGAAGGACGAACAAAGGAGAGGTGGGGAAGGCGGAATCGAACTAATCACAAGAGCAAAAATATTTTCTTAACCGGGACTTGAACATCGGATTTTTCCAATTGCCGGGCGGATGATCTATCCACTTGAGCTATCGAGGAAATGTACCCGACACTTGGTTTATGTAAAAGAACCGCAAATTTCAGTGTAAAACTGTCCTCTCACTGGAAAAATACATTGGGACGCTATAAAACCCCTCTCCCCGATTACATTTGTTCGCAAATCCACTATACTTACCTCTCGTCTCATGAAACAACAATGTAAGAAATTAAAATGTAATCGCCATCTTTTTTCCCGGCGCCCACGGAAACCGACAAATAATGAAAGAATTCTACCCTATTCTAACCAGCCAATGAAAATCCCTATAGGTAAAACAATGCACTCAGTTACCTTAAACCATCCCGAAAATGGGAGGAATATTCTGAGATCAATATCACTGATATCCCACTCATCTGCTAGTGTGCAACCTCGTTTTACACCATGATGATCCTCCTAAGATACCTTCCCTTCCGTCTAACGAACTTTTTTCCCGTCTCAAAAGTCGTCCTTGATGTAAAACACCGTTTAAGCGTTACTTGATGGAAGTATTTCATACTAGGCGTGAATGAGGGAAGACTAATTTGACAGATTCCACTTGAATTTTTATTTTTGACGACCATGGTTATGTCGCAAAGCCACATCATTAGGAAATAATGCTGCTTTGTGACGAAACCATGGTCGTGAAAAATAAAAATTCTTGTTAGAATCTGCTGAGTTAGCCTTCCATCATTTAAGACTTAGTCGTTCTTAAGCTACCTCTACCCCGAAAAATCTAATTTACCACCCTTAATGGAACTTCTGCCCCCGAATTTGAACATGGAGGAATGCACCATCTCCCTTACCATCAGGATGGTCAACCGACAATGTTCAGCAAAAACTGCCGCATTTCTCAACCACCTCATCAATAAAACAAAACCGCCTTTCCCTTTCCGATTGACGAATATTTTTACGTGGAAATAGCCAAAATCCTCCCACCATATGCAATCACCATAGAGGTGGAAAATGACATGCATAAGTTGATGTTTATGGTCGTGAAAAAATCGCAAAACAAATCAATGCATGTCTGGTGGAGTTAATATGTTTCCATTCCTTGGTAAAATATTCCGAATCTAATAAATTTCATATTAAAAATCCACGGTTTTTTCTTTCATTAATTTTGCTACTAGTAAAATAAAAATTTACTTCCTCGCAGTAATAACGAAACATATACAGCGCATGCGTATGATATCATTTTTGAATGTCTATTTCACAAATATAGTACCTGTCTCACACTATTGAACAGTTGTGTTTCATTTTGCTTACTGACAGTCGTCTTTGGCGTTGAGAATATCCCTGGTTTATTCCACGATCTTCTACGACAAATCCTTTCATCTTTTGGGTGCTTAACTCCTTATCTCATCATCAAATCCTTGCAGGTATTAATATATTTCACGACATGAATGTATCCATTTGAATTGAAAAGTTAATATACAGTCAGACGAAAGGAAAACCGTTTCTCGAGCAAGACACAGTTGTCATGCAACTTATTGGAAACATTTCCGTCGTTATGACAACCCCCCTTTGGCTCTTTTACCAAAAAATATTCAAGATGAAATCAATAAACGTAATTCTGGCGGAAAATACATGTCCTGAGACGCTCTTAGTGAGAGAGAGGGAGAAGGTGAGAAATGGGATATAGGTATTATAAATTTAAGTTTGTGAGAAATGGGATATAGGTATTATAAATTTAAGTTTGTGATAAATGGGGAGGATCAGGCAGGCAGCGAGAAAAGTGAGGCTGGGAGCCCTGGAAAAAGAAGAGCCGGAGATAATTAGCATTTGAGTAAGAGCATGAAAAACAACTCAGATTATTAGTGAGGAAGGACGACTACTCTGCTAAACTTATGGTCTCAGGCGGTATAAGTTGGAATTCGGGCCTCATTGACTTCTGAATAAAACATTAGTCTCCCTCCAGCCCAGTCGCTTGTGAAGGAGATACTGTTAACATTCGATTAGTAGAGCTTTAATTGTCTTGAAATTGAATGGAATCTTTGTTCATTTAGGGAACTAATTGTGATACTCGAGTAATATTAATGTATAGAGATGTAAACTTAACAAAGTGCTTATTGACTTATTCTTGGTCGTAACCGTACTAATAGAAACGAATACGGGCCTAATTTAATTCAAGAACAAAATTGGGTTCACTAGTCTTCTGCTTTTTTTGAAATAATAACAATTATTAATATTTAATATAATAAAAAAATGTTTCCATTTAAATTTAAATTAATTCATATCCATTTGTTTCTTGCAAAAACCCTCAAATTCATTCTTATTACGTTTGCAATAAAAGTTTTCAGGATTAATACCCTATTCCCATTTAGTTACGGAATTTTCGGCTGTGTTTTGGAATTGGCCCGAAAAACTTTCTCATAAGCTACTTAAGCTACTACAAAACTCGTTGAGAAAGGATTTAAGAAGTGCGTTTTGCAATCTTCCCACACTAATTAACTTCGTAAAAGAAGCTGGGAGTGTTACACTCTTCATCCAGTCGTAAATGAACGTGGTGAAAGAAAGTGACTCAGAGATTGAATGGCACTGAGCTAAGTGAGAAGAGTTACGATTTAGTAGGAAGAGAGAAGAAGAAAAAATGTAATTTTGAGACAAGACTACACCAAAGAGTTTAATTTCATATTTTATCTTGAGACAGCGTCTTTGTTATCCGGGTTTTAAATGAGAAGAAAGAAAGCAGTGACCAGCTGATATAACCGTAAAGAGAGACAATAACTATGAGTAATTATTTATTTGAAAAAATGTCGGTGATATAACTAGAAAAAGAACAACGAAGCAACAATATTAAGGTTTATAGGGTTATAAAAATATTTAAAAAAATCATCAATACAGAAGATTCAGGAGTTCAAATCATAATAGTGCTAATTTTCATTCAATAATTATGAGCAGAATAGCATAGTTTAACACCTGTGTAATAAATCCTCATAAAAGTAAATTTTTACACATGGGGTTAAATCTGTGGGCGTATGGCAAGAGAAATAAAAATAGGCTCATGGAAAGGAAAATCGTTCCAAAAGCACCCGTGTCGTTACTAAGTTCCAATTGACATGATCTGGAGGTAGGGATGCATTTTGTCCGTGGAGGGAAGCAAGAACAACTGGAAAAATAGTAGGCGATAGAGGGAAAATAGCACTCCAAACGAGAGATACGTGAGAACCACGGACGTATCTCCAGCAGTGGGTAAAGAAGATATACCAAGCTGATCGCAGTAGGGAGCCAATGGGATAGGGAGGGTTGAAGTTGGAGGAAGGGGTCGGTGGGATAGGATTTTCTGCATGAATCAAGAGATGATGGGATAATAGGGAACGGATCGGAGGAATTGAAGCGTGTGGGGAACGAATTACTGGCGTAACGGATTCCGCGGTAGGAGAGATCGGAAGAATATCAAAAAAGCAGCAACCTCCGCTTAGAAGGTACTCCACGACGCGGGATGTCGGATTATGTCAAAATAATAATGGCGATAAAATTGCGTAAGGTTTTTTTTCGTTTACCCTTCCAAACATTCTCCATTCAACAAACCATACGAGTTAATATAAAGAGGGATTTAATCTCTCAGTACAACCAGCTGATTTAAGCCCAAGCCGATCTTCAGATTGAGTCCAAGTATACCCAATACCCAACTCAAGTTAAAAAAATGGGTAGATTGAAAAAAATATAATGGAGCAACTATAAGAACTAAAAAAATAGCTAAAAAGCTCGTTAGATTTTTAGTCCACTCTAGGTTAATGCATTAAAAGGTGATGGACACAATATAAATAAATAATAACCATACAATTTAGAGTATGTGTTTCAGTATGCATTTTAAAAATTTTCCCTTTTAATATTATATCTAGATTTTCTTTATGAATGCCATAATTTGAAAAGTTTAAGCGACTTTTCATCACATATATTAGCAGGGAAACTAACATGTTGTCGCGGAACCACCCTCAAAAGAACTCTTCAACTATATCAAAGAATTATAAATTCTAAATTTTCTGTTTCTGTGCATAAGATCGGACTTAATAGATTAATAAACATAGATTCTAGAACTAAATTCAGCGTTAAAAAATGGACGACAAAGCTAGCCCACGGTACGTACTGATCGGCCCTATTATTAAAGTCAAAGAATTACTCTCACGAAAATAGAGAAATTAATTGATCGGTAATGTAATATGTCCTTCTTACTCAACCAAATTTTGGGGAATAATTTGAGTAGGAGAGACAATGGTCACTTATCCAGAAAGCGGTCATGCAGATAAGATAAGTTCAATTCAAAGAATTGAACTCATCATTAAAATCAAACATAAACGTTAAGTTTGACATTTAACATGACATTTGCAAATATATTTATCAGATTAGGAATATATATTAATGCTTGAAAATTTGTTTCAAATCCATTTTGTCGCACAAATTTCTCCCCATGTGGCCTCGGAAAACTTTTAAGAGCGCATTCCCACACATCAAAATGGGAAAAAATCAAAGACTAAAGTCACCGCGTCTATTTGGTCACTGTGCTAAGCTTGATGGGCAGAACAGGTCCGCGTCATAACGAAGGCATTAGGGGTCCTCGCGGAAAGGCATGAGTAGTTAACTCGTGAGAAAGAGGTGATGTCGCTGGGAAATTGGCAGGAAAAGACTACTCATACAATGGGTATGCATGCGCCTACTAAATGTACAATCCTTCATTTCCAATTCGTCGATGAAAACAGTCTGTTCGTTATGAATCTGACGATGTACCACATTACTCACTTAGCTCTATGCAAAAATTTCCAATATACATCCCACTCGAACACTTCATTTATTTTTCTCTCCCTTGAAAATTTTCAATTTTCCTATGATTCAATCCGTTAACTTCTAAAATCACCTTTCAAACTCCATCTTATAGATTCCAGTTCCCAATAACGTACCATGTACGAATCATTGTTTCATTTAATAATTTCCTCAATTATCTGGAATCCCAGGGCCCATTCACAGTAGGTCCGCCGAATTTTTTTCTTCCTTTCCTGAAAAAAGTTTATATTCTCTCATTTTAATTTCTGACAATCTCTTTCACGTCTCCAATCCTAATTCTTAACGCTGTGCCTCTTTGAGTAGATACGAGGGTCATCCGGAAAGTAGTACCCGTTCGTGAAATAAAGACACAAAAGTAAATATTAACAAACATAAAAAATTTTATTTGAAAGAGGATACTTTAAACTACTTCTCAACATAATCTCCAAGCAAATTAAGGCATTTGTCATAACGTGTGACAAGTTTCTGTATTCCTGCTGCATAGTCCTTCGCCGCCAGCTCATTGAGATACGCGAGGGACCCATCTTGCACAAATTTTTGCATAATGCAGATGGTGTTTAACAATTTCATGAACAATTGTTCGAGAAACATTGGGAAAATGCTCACAGATGTCATCAATTGTGACGCGCCGATCCTTCCTCACGAATTCGTCAACTGAGCTCACCAGTTGGTCTGTAATGACAGACGGTCTCTCCGAACGCTCATCGTCGTGTGTGTTCCCCCTCCCCATGTTGAAGTTGCGACACCACCGCCGAACAGACGACTCGTCCATTACATTGTCTCCATACACCTCCTTTAATTGGCGATGAATATCACATGGGCGAACGTTTCTTGCATTGAGGAATTTAATCACTGCCCTCACTTCACAACTGGCGGCGTTCTCAATTTTTTTAAACATTGTAAACAATCACAGAAACAACACAGGCAATGCTAGCGTCACGCAACTTGGCTCAGAGAAGGCAGACAAGCCACTGAAGCTATCTGACCTCGTCCAGCGGCTACTCGCGTCGTCAGCACTTCATGCGGCACGAACGGGTACTACTTTCCGGATGACCCTCGTACAACTGATGCGGTGGATAATCTACTGGCTTCCAAACCCGAGGGTCAAATTTCGAATCCCGAAGGTGGCAGGAGTTTTCAGCGGTATTCTAATTCCTACTTGAGATACTATATGTGGAGAGCACCTCAAGTGGAGTGCGCCGTCCGTCGAATGGGACGTTAAACTGTGTGAACTCATCGGCGCTTTTCATTGATAGTTAGCTGATGTCTGATTTCAACGCCAAGTTTCTCTGTACTCCATCTCCTCAATATCATACCTCTTCCAAATAAATCGCCCACAATTGTTGGCGCAAATGACGTTACCTGTCGGTTACCTCCAATAATAAGTAGTACTGTTTCTTTCAACATTGTATCTTTTTCTTCCCCTACCTCTCTTGCTTTACATTGTCCATTCGACCATATTATTAAATAGTCATTTCGTTAATAATAGGCTAATGTCGATACCGAGTTTCTCCACAAACTTCCTCTATTCCATGAATATTCTACCCATAGAGTATTACCCACCTATCCCTAATTATATTATAATTGGTTGCTGCCGGTCGACTACTATTACGACAACTAGTAGCCTTGTTCTAGATCAATTTTTGCCTAAAGTTTTCGAGCCACCATCCATGATTGGATCCATAAAACTTTACTCTACGCCCCTTAATCGCTGGCTTTAAAATAATAATCAAAATCATAAACGAAATAACCAAATGAGAAACATTGAAGGGGATCGAGATGGTGCGGGGGCTAACGTACTGGCTTCCCACCCTGAGGGCGCGGGTTCAAATCCCGGCGGTGTTGAATATTTTTCAGAGGTATCTCGATCCCTACTTGAGGTGCTTTGTGGAGGGCACTTTGAGTGAGTACGCCGTCCGTCGGATGGGACGTTAAACTGTGGACCCCTTGGCGCCTTTCGTAAAGAGTAGGCTAATGCCGACGCCGGGTTTCTCTCCACCCTTCATCCTTTCCTATCCATCCCCTATGGCGCAAATGACCTTAGCTGTCGGTCGCCTCCCCTCAAAACTACTAGAAACATTGAAATAATTAAATTAAAAACAATGATTGATCTAATGTGTATTTAGAACCCAATATATGTATAATTTTCATATCACATTCATGCAAAAGACTTAATAAACAATTAAAGGAACTTATGTAGGAATAAGTTTTACATAAAAATAAATTATCAAAACAAAAAAATTTAAGAAAGCGTTTTTTAGAAGTTTACATGCCATTTTTAAAAAATTAAATTAAGCAATGATATAACATGAACATTTTCATTTATGAAAATAGAATAACCAATCATGTTTTGACACAATTAGTGAAACAATTAAGCGACAACTGATAATAGTTTTTCATAGTCTAGAAGTAATTTAAGGAGATTCTATTGCCTAATTTAATGGCATATTTCCATCAAACAAAAGCGTAATGGAATTGATGTGCTTGATGACCTGCTACCAGTTTTCAAACGCCCGGTTTATTGTCACTTAGCAGGAGTCTTAAATCACCGCGTTCACAAATCTAAAGTCTGTTTTTATGTTTGGAAATAAGCTGAATGACTGCACTAAAACCACGTTCCACCAAATATGAAGTCGGAAATGCAAGCAGAATTTTTTAACCACCATCCATAATGCAAGATAACGATCGGAAACCTCCTTCTGTAACCAAAACTCTTGACTTAACTTAGTTAAAACTCTGGTTTCAATTCAGCGTCATTTTGTAGTCCAAATAACTTGTCCTCTAATACTCCAACTTCCTCAATACCTACAAACGGATTTATCACCCAGTCTGGAATTTCCAACAAAAGAAGACCCTCAAGTCGCTGCGTCACATTTTCATGAAATTATGTGGTAGCGCCCAGTTTTGGAACCACTCTTCTAGATCCTATTCAAATAAGGGTATCTATCACCTGATCAACGAAAAGGCTGGCTTTATCTGAAGGGAGAAACAGCGTGAGTTACATCGTATTACATTCACCTTGTGGCCGTTCGTATGATTATTTCTCGCCCATCAAAGGGAAAACAAATCAAAAAGCCATTTCTTTTAGATTTTAAAAGTCATCTGGTTTATTTCGTCACTGTGCTAGATTCGAGGGTGAGAAGATGTTCGCTTTTAACAAGAAAGACGCAGTCGTAAACGAAAAACGTGCGCCATAGAAATAGATGTGGTGTCGATTGCAGGGGGGGATATGAACAAAGAAGAAGCGATCGGCGAAGTTGGCATAGCGGATCAGTCGGTTCGTGGCGGAGGGGGGGGGTAGAGAATGGAAGGGGGAGTTTAGAGAGGGGAATGGCGTGCATTCATTGGCCTCCTCCTTCTTCTTCTCCTTCGTATTCCATCATCCCCTTCTCCTCCCGAGTCTTCGGAGAAAAGCGGTGGGGGAGGACGATGCTCACTCGCGCGGATGGAGGCTCAGGGCATTTTCAGGAAAGAGGCTGGAGCTGGAGAAAGGTTTTGAGGGCAAGGGAGAACAAATACAAAGATACGGGTGAGTAAGGGTCTGGAAGGGATATAAATCCTTGAAAGAGAGAGGGGAAAAACTATACTTTTTTGGGGGGGGGGAATAGGAACGGGTCGACTGGAAAGAGACTGAAGGAAATTAAAACGGAGAGGGAAAAAGAAAGGTACAATCTCGAATGATACAGTTGATGCTAATGAAAGCTCACTACCGGAGTTCTTGGTATTGGGTTTCTACTTGATTTGCAGATTAAATTTCTATGCCGAGAGAGGCGTGGGCATTCGGATAGGCGAGTGGAAAAAGGTGCTTCACGAAGTTGGACCGATTCGTCAAGCATCGTTATTTCCGCTGTGTTTGTTCTCACCTGGCCCAGCACCGCGCTGAAGTATCTGCAACTATTTGGTACCCTGTGCGCCACCAGTAGGGTTTGTGGCAAGAGGTGAATGAACACCCGGCATGCAGCATCAAACATTAAGATATTCTGGTAGTTTGTCACTTATATGCATGCAAAATAAAGGAAGCTGTCTCTAACAATTTATGTCACTCAAACCAATAGTTTCGCTACTGTGAAGGAAGAATCAAGGTCAGTGTCAGTAAAACGTGACCTTATAAATATATATGTATACATATATATATGTAAATATATATATATATATATACTATATATATATATATATATATATATATATATATATATATATATATATATATATATATATATATACAAATATATATATTTTATACATATATTTTTATACATATATTTTTATATACATAAACCATAAACACAGTAATCAACCCGAAGGCCGGTTTGGTAGGTGATGGTAGAGCTCACCCAATACTAAATCCTATAAGGCGTGTAGAATTCACACATTAGGGTAGGGGGCTTGTTCCTTTCCCTGTGCCGGTTATGGTTTCCCAGGAAGATCTGGTACCCGAAAAATCACATAGCTCGGGTGAAGCTGCAGGTGCCCACAGGGGCTTGCTCGGGAATCGATCCTGAGCCCCTCCGGCCAGATTCCAGCGCTCTACTCCTGGACTACCGCGACCCACCATATGTAGGAGATATATAGGTATGTGTTTGTCTGTACAGACACAAATCATTCCAAGGAGAGTGAATTAGAGGTGGGTGAGTGATAATCGATTCTGATGTGTGGAATAGCGGAGTCTTTTTATTAATCCTTGGAATGTGCGAAATAATTCAAACAAACGACGCAATGTCAACTACAGGTACATGCACTACGGTATATAAGTAAAAAAATATTTCTCTAAACGAGCTCCTTGAAACCAGAAGAAAAATAAACTTCGGTTAGAACTCTTCAGTAAATAAATTTTGCGTGTGGAAATTTCAAGTGGAATTTCTGTTCGCATTACTTTGCTATTCTTCCGAGATGTGGTAAAAATTAATTCAAAAAGGGAAATAACAAAGAAATTTAGGCTTAGAAACCTGTCTTGTAGCACTGCTCACATTTTGGCCTTATATGAAAATTGCCTTTATTTCTTGTCATATTTTGTTTCAGTATATTTCCATCACTCCTAACACTCCCGTGTATATTTTTAATTCAATCCGAAATATCAACACTTTTGGTCGACAAAGGTTCCTCCTCGGTCTAAAATACAGTATTAACTCCATTAATTAGCTCCTTTCTTGTTTAACGAGGACTTTCCGTGTGAAGTCAGACTTCTTTGAACGCTTACGCTTACTTTATGTCACTCTAATCAACCCTTTTCCGAACATTTTCTCTCCAGGGTTTTCTACAGGGTAAAAAACAGAAGGACAGAAAAATGAAAGGCTGTATTTCAAGCCAAAAGACTTATACTTCTCTTTTAATCTTGTCAGTTTTTGTTCATGTTCGCATATTCCTGATGTATTGAGTGGCAACGGTAATCTTGAGCGTTGACATTTGACTTAATAATTGACTCTCGGAATTGTTAGAGTGCCTCGGTTATCATTGATCGGGAGCGTCTTTTGATGTGTACACATTAGCATTCAGTATTTTGGCCAATGGTCATGAATGATTTCAACTGTCGATAAAAACTGTTAATGGTCATGTCAATATATTTTGACCATATTTTAATCTTTTTTTGAAAACTCGCACTTTGAGCGACGACCTCAACCTCGGAACGTGTTAAATTAGCAAAAATTTGCTAAATTACTAACATTTCAGTTGAACACAATCCATTTTTTTCGATGCGTGATAAGGAACAGGGTCCACATAAATCATAATCATATTACAATTCTTTTCGGAATGATCATCCCTTTGAATACTTATGGCCTAGTTTTGTTACCATCCAGTAAGGACAAACCATTATATCATTCATTCCATGATAACTGCATCCATCTTCGGTTTCACGAAAGATAGGGAGTGACAAACAGTTCCTAAGGGATTGCATTAAGATATTCTCGGTCCTAGTTGGTAAAGTGCTCGTAGTCATCTCCTCCTAACTACATTAGGAATTCCCCAGATCCTCCCTTGGGTTTGGGGGGGGGGAAGTGAGGGGATGTTTGAGGGGAGGCAGATCAGGGTGCAAGGGAGAAGGGTGGTGGTGTCGTGAGGAAGAGAAGACGACGTTCAAAGTGGGAGTTCGTGTACGCGTTCAATGGCCGGCACGTGGAAAGTAAGAGGCAAGCGCTTGGGAAACAGACAGCGGAAGGGTGTTGTGGGGTGTGGCGGGGGAGTTGAACGCCTTAGATGGACAAAGAGCGAGGGGAGAAAGTGGCTCTGGAATATATCAGGAAGCGAAGCGGGCAGCGAAAGGCGGGAGTGGTGGTCAGTGAAGAGAAGAGTACATTTAGACCAAGCTCTTTTCCAGTGAAATGAATGGTGAAATCAACGAACGTAGTTAAAGAACTATTATTCTAAACGTTATATCGGACAGCAATTCGGAATTTTTTTAAATCAAATTTTTCAAGATGAGAATCTAATTAAAGCGGAAACTTATTTCCATTTTGATTGCGTAATTTACACCGCCATTCGAAGAATAGGGTACGTTTTGAGTTTTGAGAAGAGAGGGGAAGACTTGACGACAGCGAAGTGTTTCGCAGCTAAATACGAACTAGATTTGAGGGCGTGCGTATCCGAAAATACCATAGCAACGGAAATTAAATTGGAACCGAGAAAACAGTTTAAGAAATCAATTCTTTGATTGAGAAACCATCACTTTAAGGGGACATTTGATTCTACGTCCTGCCGCAGTTTCCACTCATGATTTGATCACCTGAGATCTCAAAGGAAAATTCCTATAGACAACGAGTGATATAGTGTGAGGTCAGATAGATTCGCCAGTATTTACGTGCTTTTGTGTAAAGGTGTAAACAGCAATCCAGCCTTTTTCCTTAAGAAATCCTTACTTCATGTTAAAGAAACTTTTAGTTTCATTATGATCCGTAATGGCACAAATAATCTGAAGGCATTCACATTTTTACTTGAAAAATGGCGAGTGAAACCAAGTGTTTTGGTGGACTTGTTTCAACAATTCTGCAGAGGATTATTGGAATGAACGTGACCAATTTAGTGTTGCTATCTAGCATTTATTTATGTATCCTGAAGTATAATCTTAAGATACTGCTTCATGTTTGATGTACTATAAACACGTTTGATAATATCTTATAAAAATACGTTTTGGAATGCAATATTTGCCAAATATAAGTTTTCTTGAAAAATTCATTAATATCATACATGTAAGATATAGATAATGTAACGCCTGTAAGGATATGAGAAAAAATTGGCAAAGATTTTCAAATGTAGCGTAGTGCTCTAAGGTTGTGAGACCTGGTGTTTTAGGAACCAGCACGAGCGTAGATTGGAGACTTTTGAAGTGTGGGATTGGCGAAGAATGGAGAAAATACGGCAAACACTGAGGTTTTAAATAATGTGGGCGAAGAGAGAAATTCGCTTAGGGGAAAATCCGAAAAAATGTATGGAAAGTGAACGGAGGAAATATTGAAATCTTTACTAAAAGCCGTTAAGGAAGGGAGAGGAGGAGGTAAGCGAGGTATATAGAGGAAAGACGAAAGTGAGCCTTTTAGACAGAATGGAGACAAGAAGGAGTTACGAAGACATGAAGAGAGAGATACTGTAGGGCAGAGAAAGAGGAAGCTCTCGCAACATTAAGAAACAAATATTCTTCAGGAACCGACCGAAATCTATCTTTATATAAATAGGTAGAACACCTTGAATGAGTTGAAGAGGAGTCAAAATATTATAGAACTTGCAATGTACAATGGATTACTCCGTAAATCAAGGTAGAAATAATTTCCGTTTTTTAAAAGGACGAACAAACTATTCCGGACATAACGATAAGAATGAATAGGTGGAAAAACAGGCGCTTCTGGGAAAATTGTTTGAAAAGACTGCGAGTTCCATACGGCGTCGTCACGTAAAATGGACGATGCACGAATGGGTGGATACGTAGCCGGCTGAGCGTAACGGAAGAGCGCGGGAATTCCTCCAGTCGAACGAACACTTGGCTCGAATCGCTCGCGTCTTAATGATTAAGCCAGCGAATCCAACACCTCAAATATTTCACTACAGTTGAACGCGGCGATCCCTTAGGCTGTGATGAATAAAGATGAACATTTGACTTTCACATTGACTTGACATAACCGTGACGATTAATAAAAAAAAATAAGAACCCGAGTTTGAAACAGATTAAATCAGGAAGAAATTCAATCTCATCGGAATCCGGTGACGAAAAATCGGACACGAAAGCGAGGAAGAGAAGAAGATTCGATGGGGACGTCTCTCCCAGAAATTACGTCTTCCCCGCCGGCGTTTGAATCGCAGTGCATTTAAAGCCTGAGGATTCGTGTGGAGGTTGGGGAGGGGAAGAGAAAAAAAAGGATGGCGGAAAGAGGGAAAGAAAAGAAAAGGGCGAGAAAAAAAATGAAGAGAGGCGTGGATGAGCGAGGAGAAGAAGAGGATGGGAACGGGAGGGATATTACCTACCACGAAAAGTAAAGCGGGGGAGGAGAGAGGAGGGTTGGATGGGAGCTGGGTCGTTGGAGGAGATAGATACAGAGAGAGAGACGGAGAGAAGAGGGAAGGAGGAGGAGAGGAGATGAGAAGGGAGGTGGCCTGAGGTGGGAAGGGAGAGAGAGAGAGACTTGAGAAGTGGAGGATGGTTGGGGAGGGGAGGGAGGGCGTGTTGGGGAGAGGGGGTGTGGCGGAGTTGGCGCGGAGGGGAGGTAGGGATGGGAGGGGGGCGCCGAAGAGTGTGAGGACCCTTCAGACAGGATGGCTCGTCGTGGGAGCCGCTCGCTCCTGACACTGCCCTTGCCGACCACGCTGCCGCCGCGGTGTTTGCCGGTGGACATGAGGCCTCCGCGGACTCACACCGTCCTCCTCCTCGCGTGAGTAGACAGTCGTTTCCCCGTAGACATCTTCCATCCTTATCCCTCCATCCCCCAAAATCACCCCCTCTCCCCTCCCCCTCCCCACTACACATCAATCCCTCAAAAACTTCCCCCACCCCTCCTCCCCTCTCTTCCGAACCACCACTTTGGCCCACGGGTGCGTCCTTTTCTGGTGAGTGGGCGGGGGTAAAGTGAGGGGGAATGAGGGGAGGTGTTGGAATGTGTGATGCTATGGAACGCAACTACTTGTGTACTGTAATTTATTTAATGTTTTTTTAAACGTGTCTCGAGGTGTAATTTAGTTCCACCTCGAGAGGAAGTGTGGTCGATAATACGTTAACTATGGTGCCTGGATCTTCGTTCATGGTGATAAGAGTTGTCAAAAGACCATTATGTCTCTTGTGCCGGTAGTGTTCTTCCGATCGTGGTGTTGCAAACATTTAAATCCCTCTTACCCTCCGTTTCCTTCTATCCTACGATCAATCGAGTTAGTGTTTTCTCTCCCATCTCTACTTGCCAATACGCGGACGGATAGGGAAACGGAATCTGATTCTTTAATTTGGTGAATATATTTTGTGACCCGATGGACCTAAGTCTGAGATATTCACCCAAAATGTCGCGTGTTTGAGTTCCGCTGTGTTAATTTTTTTTGTCTCGAGATTGAGAATTTTCTGTGAAACTGCTTAACTCGTCTGGAGGGAGCCAATTTGATTAGTTTACTGCCAGGACCGTACTGCAGTAATATTTTATCGGGAGTCTTTGAGTTTTATTTATAACTCTCCTCCATCTATCTATACATGGCAGAAGAGGCTTATTAGAAAATAACTCTTTCACGAGATTTGTTACTGTATTACAGGATTTTCCAGTGCTTCAATTTTTTTTATTTTTACTTCTGAAGCTGGATCTGTCCGCACAAGGGATTCAGTTTGAAATATTAATCCAATCGAACATTAATATCGTGAAATGAGAATATGTAAACATCGGTCTGGTGAAAAGTTATTGAGACACTCAGTAAAACCTCCGTTGTTTCGAATAAATTGATGTAAAGTGATAGGAAGCTATCACCCCCTCGGTATTACCTTTTGCAATTATTAAATTGTACTCAAGAAATAGTGTTTCGCTTGCATATAAAATCTCCACGCTCGAGTTCTCTTTTACTCTGAATCTCATCACTTATGTTTGCATGTTTGTTTTTTACTATTGCATGTCAAACGTCCAAGTCTTGGAAACTGATCTCAGTATGACTGTCATTGATGGATTAGTTTGATATTTTGTGTGTGCGTGGTCGTGTTTCCCTCTTATGCTTGCACAGCGTTGTTTCATACGTCTCATATGCTCTCGAATTTAATATTAATTTGTGTTTGGGTTTTCATCATATTATTATTAATCTATGGGACCCGTAGAATTCTTATTTTTAAGGGTTACATGTCAGTGTGGTTTAGAATATAAATATTATCACACAAACAGACATTTAACCGCTTATGATTGTCTTTTATTTTGAATGAAGTTTTTGAAGAAAATAAAATTTTTCAGCCATCAAATATATTTTTTATATGGTGGAAAGAACATCATGTTTTTTAGTATTTCTTCTTGAGCCAGGACATTAGGTGAATAAGCCAGTTGTCATTGGAAATCGAACTCTTGTTTGATGACATTCGATGAATGGACTTCGATGAATGGAATATATTGTGCAAATTTATATGCATGTTTCATAATTACCAGTTAATGCATTTGTAGAAAGGTAAAAAGAATTGATTAATTAAACAAATTAAAAAAACAAGCATGTTTTAGCCTTGTAAAATGGCTTGAATATCAGATTTTTAATCTTTCTTTCATTTTTTATTGGCATCATGAAATTAAGCAAGACAATCCGCGTGGTTATGAGCCATTAAACTGAGGCGTTATTTGTCCTATAAGCTTTTGTGATTTTTGTTTGTATTTTAAATAGTGAAACTATGGCATGCGATTTGTGGTGAACATACACACCATAAAATACCTTTTTTGTAAAGGAGCCAGTTGGAAGTTTTTATTCTTTCTTCAACTCTGCTTGAAACTTTGTCTCTAGGTAGTCCAACATGCTCTCACATTTCATATCATGATGAAATTTACCTGTAACGGATTGCTATCATCATGCTGTAATCCATTCAATCGTAACAACCCAAATGCTATTAGCTCAGCTTAATTTAATTGTATTTAAGTTATTTCGTGTTATTAAAGTAGCTTAATAAACTATTTAGATGAGCAGAAATAACTATGTACGTAAATTTCCTCCATACTGTGCTTGGAATTTCAAATGCCATCCCTTTCGAAATGCTGACATATCCTATTTAAACTTAATATCGTGTTAATCAAAAGAAATCAAATAATTAATTCATTTGTAACAACCCATTTTATTTTTAATGTTAGGAATTAATTCTTTACCTTCTATTTGGAACAAATGGAATCCATAAATGTTGAGATGATGGTTTACAGAAAGTTGCTGTGGTGGGAAGGCTGTGTACTTTAATTTTACCTTTAATGAGGCCCAATTACGTAACTGAAGGGAAAAAAGTACAGGAAGACCTTACGTAAAACTCTCCACTTGACGAAACTCAATAAATGCTTAAATTAACTTAGAGAGAGACTGGTAGACGGAGCATGTACGAAGATTAAGGTGAATAAATATATTTTAACCCATCCTTTGGCTTTGAGAATTGCAAAAGTAGGTACTTCAATGTGTTTTTTTTCAAATCCAAACTTTCCACGGTTGAGAGATTTTAGTTTACACCTTAAAGATTGGGGAAAAATATTTGCAACGAAATGTAAACTTGCGATGTTGAAATTCAAGTTTATAGTTTGAAGTTTATATATTTTTCGCAATAGTACTATTTGCTTTAATAGTCTTATCAAATAATATTGTCAAAAATTAAAAATATAAAAATCTTCAATTGGCAGTTATCCGAAGATAATATCAATATAAAAATCCTCACTCGATTCCTATGTTTTATGAAAGGTTCTGCAGTTATCCGAAGATTAGCTCAATATAAAAATCCTCACTCTCTTCCTACGTTTCATGAAAGATTCTCATTATTTCCTTTCATTTATTTCCTTGGCAGCTGTATTGTATGTACCCGGTAGCAGACCTTCCATTAACTTGTGTCCATGTTTTCTCTCCCATCTTTCCTAATTTCTAATAGATTAATAAAGCTTGCCTAAATCCGTTAAGTGGATTCCTTTGTGTTTCAATGAGTGGGCTAATATTTTTGTATATAAATAATGGAAAATCTTACGCAAAATATAGCATTTTCTATTTTTATCCACAATTTGTCCTGGTGGGACTTGAACCTCTTAAACATGTTAGATGAAATTAGCTAGAGAAAAAGAGAATTTAGAGAATTTAAAACCAAAGTCGAAGGGATGTTTTGAGGTGCTTTCCCTCCACCCTCTCCAGTACAATACATCAACATCTGCCAATTCCACTGATTCACTTCCACAAGCTAGTACTAATGGCAAATCCCATTTGGGGATCCAAGGGAGAAGCCGTCTCTACTAGCGGATAACTCTTGGATTAACTTATTCATTTGAAGTCTATTTACTTGAAAATGAATAGTTTTTATATGCATCGCACTACATCGTACGTACGTCTACAAGTACATCTGCTGCTCCTTAATCTTGAAGAATAGCCAATGCAGGGTGCGTCGCGACCTATAATTTAGTTCGATGAATTTTAAATTGACAATGGTGCTGAGCTTTCTTCAAGAAAATATTATTAGAAAATTATATTTATTGATATTTAGGAAGTTTAGTGGGTAGAGGGATTGATTAATTATCAGAAGACCCGGGTTTGATTCCGATTGACACCCCTTGGCACACTCAGCTTCACCCAAACTGTGGGATAATTCTGATACTAGAGCTGTCTCAACCTGGGAAACCACAGGTGGGATGGGGAAAGCAACTCGCCGCTCTTATTATCCTGTTAATGCATGAATCTTAATCTCTGTTTAGGGGTTAGTAATAGATGAGCCCTAGTTTATAACACAAACTTCAAGAAGATAACTATGGTTATATAAAATTCTGAATAAAGACTTGTTGTAGAATGCATGTAGTATTGGGTTTAATGATACTCTCTCTCTCTCATGTTATACTGGGTAAAGGAGTAGTTTCATATGCCAATTAAACTCTACCCTAACTAGTTAGACTAGTATTTATTTAAAAATTAGGAAAATGACTCCGCCATGTTAGAAGTTTTATATATAGTCTTTCTGCTGCCCAGTACAAAATTTTCCATCCGTGTACTCCTTTCTTCACCATTTTCTCCACATCCTCCGATATATCTCTTCCGACAGCATTTTATCTCATTTATCTTCATAAGCTTCTCCTTCCTGTTCACCCAAGCTGCGCCGATACCCCAGACGTGTGGGTTCCACCCCCCGACGTCGCTGAACACCGATCCAGGCGCCCTCCGGAGAGTATGCGGAGGAGAGATGCGGGACGTACGATTGTCTTTTGTCCGACGCTTTGTTGGATCACGTCTCCCCACTTGCCACGACCTCCAAAAGGTCAGAAGACTGATCAGGGCAATGGAAGTTGTGTAGGTGGAGAGAGAGGAAGAGGGAGAGGGGAGGGTATAAAGAGCAAGGTAGGGAGAGAGATAACGAGGGAAAGAGAGGGAGGATTTGTCTTTCATGTGTTTGAGGAAGGGGTGGAAAGGAATTTTACATTTTTTCGAGTCTTTAAGTGAATGGGGTCGTAGAACTCCTGAGGTCCCATGCTCGGGGCCAATTTTTGACACCGGCGTCAAGTGCCCTCAATTCAAATGTATATGCGTATTTAAACAGTAATTTTTTACTATGAAACTTTTCCCCATTCATATCATTAAAACACTCGCTATCGCATTTCTTGAGTTGGGAGAATAAGAATGAAAGCGCACGTATTAAATCTCTTGCACCAAGGTCTTTATTTCTGATGATGTTATGACATAGTTGTATGGAGTGCAGTGGCTCACGCTACTTTCACTGTTTCTAGTATTCCTGCCAACCTGATAGACTTGCTGGAAGATCTTCGAGTCAAAAGATTTTGAATGAAATTAAAAGACGGTTAGGAATGCTGGGAATCGTTTCAGAATGTTCTGTCATGATCATTGTCGTATGCATGAGTATGGAGTGATAATAAAAAGGTAAAACTCATAAAGGTAATCATTAAATTATGTTTTTCATTATCAACGTAAATAGATCGTAAATTTTTTTTGGTCTGTCGTTTTTACATGAAATCCACAATCTTTAGCAACGAGAACATAAACGGTGAACTACTGTTCCGAGCCACTTAAACAATTATAACCTACCATATTAATATATTTTCGGGGTTCAGTTCTTTGGTATTTTGGGTGACCCAAGATAGTTTCATCGCTAATAGAAAACAGTACGTCTCTTATTTCAACATACTTGGTCGTAGATGCTCATTTCGAATTTTGAACATGTCTCAATCAGAGGTTCAAACAGACCTTTTCATTTGATTATAATGAAAAAAAATTATAGAGTTAAAACCATTTCTTTTTCTAACATTTATGGCCATAGGTTAATTGAAAAACCGTGATAATATGCTTCTCTTTCATTCTGTTCATCTCTTTAGCTGGTTCGGCCTGGATAGCTAAATCGTCATCCCAATTATTGCAGTGTATCTTTCTTTCATTAGCCCTTGTACCATTAGTCTTTTCCTTCATTGTCACCATAGCTTCGTCAATATATTAGCAAATAGGTATGATGAGAGTGGAAAAACCTTGTTTGAAACCTGCCCTAATCTTTTCTTCATTCTCACATTCACTTACTGCCATGAACGTGTTTTGGTTCAGGTGGAGATAAAAAATGTCTTCTGTCCTTTTAGTTCCTTCCCACACTTCTCAAGTGTCAAATATTACTTCGCCGTAAAGTCTATCTAAAATATTTTCCCGTATAAGTATTAATAATTAAATAATCCTCGGGATTAACAAAGTGTTTTAGTAAAACATTCCAGATCTTTGTCGATGAATACAACTGAAAAAATTGCCACGTTATTTTTTAGGGGATGAAACACTTTTCTCATACCCAATTCCTCCAAGTAGTAGTAGTTTTGAGGGGAGGCGACCGACAGCTAAGGTCATTTGCGCCATAGGGGATGGACAGGAAAGGATGAAGGGTGGAGAGAAACCCGGCGTCGGCATTAGCCTACTCTTTACGAAAGGCGCCAAGGGGTCCGCAGTTTAACGTCCCATCCGACGGACGGCGTACTCACTCAAAGTGCCCTCCACAAAGCACCTCAAGTAGGGATCGAGATACCTCTGAAAAATATTCAACACCGCCGGGATTTGAACCCGCGCCCTCAGGGTGGGAAGCCAGTACGTTAGCCCCCGCATCATCTCGATCCCCCAATTCCTCCAATTTTCGTTTTCCGTGCCTAACCATTCAGTATCGAATTTAATTTAAAAATTGAAATTTTTTGAAGCTTGCTGTTTTTCTTCAAAACGAGTTTATTTTTATCCCATATGATTGAACGTCATTGAGAAATATTTTTCTTCCGTGGATTTGTATTTTGCATTCCACATGTTAATATAATCTCCCTCTCTCTCTCACATACACAACACTACTCTCAGTGGTCTCATTTGCTGCAATCGCATCCGGAGTCGTTGCTTTCCTCATCAAGGGCATCCGCCTCATTTCTCTTTCCTACCTGAGCGTGCATATGATGATGCATTTCATCCAGGATGGAACGCTAAGCCGCTCTCCAGAATTCATGACGATGAACATAATAACGGCCACCTAATATTGCTTTCCTGAGGGGAGGTTTTCGAACTCCGGAATTATTAACCAGGCATTTTTCCAAGCACACATCAAGGGTGGAGTGCGGAATGAGTCGCAGAGTTTTTGCCCTTATCTCCCTGCCTAAAAGCGAATGTACATATATAGCTTCTCGAGTGAAACCGGAATATTTGCCTAAGCTTCATAGACAGTTTATTGGGAAGGTAGTTAACGTGCATACCTGTCCTCAGACGGATTCTAGGTCAACCGAATGCGTTTCGGTAAATGCATAAATCCTGGTTCCTACAGTCCAGATGAATAATAGCCAATATAGCATCTACCTAAGTGGGAGATTTTATGTATTAAATTTATTATATGCTACAAGATTCAACATTAAACTGCAGGATTGAATACCGTGTTTTGGTATATTCTGAAATTATTTATTTACTCACAGAAGAGAAGGAGATTTAACTAAATACTAGGGCAATTTATCTTCAATTCGGACTGAACTATTGAAGAAAAATCATCTCTCTGATTATTCCTAATTTATTATTTTTACTGTCATCAAAGATTTTTGAGGAATACTACCTTGATAAAAAATTTCCCGGAATTTATTCAGAAAATTAAAAATACAAGTTTATTCATCTAAATCTATATTGTCCCCTTCAAAGTAATCCCCATCGACTGCAACACACTTATGCCAGCGCTTGATCCAATCCTCGAAACATTTTTTATATTCGGTTTTCGGTATGTCCATCAGTGCTTCCTGCGATTTTTCCATTACTTCCTCTCGGCTGCTAAAACGCGTTCCCCGTAATGGTTTTTTTAACTCGATTGAACAGAAAGAAGTCACAGGGAGCCAAATCAGGTGAATTCGGTGGCTGTTGGATGGTATTTGTTGCATTTTTCGTCAAAAAATTACGAATAATGATAGCACTGTGCGACGGTGCGTTATCATGGTGCAAAATCCACGAGTTTTCTGCCCACATTTCTGGTCTCTTTCGGCGAATTGCTTCACGCAAACGTCTCATAACGCCCAAATAATACTCTTTGTTTACTGTCTGGCCTTCTGGCAAAAATTCATGATGCACTACACCGTTGTAATCCATGAAAACCGTCAGCATTGCCTTCTTTTTTGACTGAAAACGACGTGGTTTTTTTGGTCTCGGCTCATTTGGTGAACGCCATTCACTTGCCTGATGTCTGGATTGCGTGTCGTACTCATAAACCCACGTCTCGTCTCCAGTAATGATCCTTTTGATGAATGTGGGATCGGATTCAGCCTCGCAAATCATGTCTTTTGCGACGTCAACACGGTCTCTTTTTTGCATGAAATTGAGGTCTTTTGGCACCAACTTTGCTGCTACACGACGGAAACCCAAATCATTAACCACAATGTCTTGGGCGGATCCATAGGCAATGTTCAAGTCCTCCGCTATTTCTCTGATGGTTAATTTGCGGTTATTGACCAACATTTCTTTTACTTTATCAATTTTTTCACCGACTTTCGATGTCGATGGTCTGCCACTGCGTTCATCATCTTCGATTGACTCACG
The DNA here is from genome assembly GCF_022747635.1 of Hetaerina americana. Lineage (NCBI taxonomy): Eukaryota > Metazoa > Arthropoda > Insecta > Odonata > Calopterygidae > Hetaerina > Hetaerina americana. Next base: position 200,014 of record NW_027286315.1, read on the forward strand.
ACCACTTCTGAACCGCTCGTGCCACTGGTAAACGACCGTTTTTTTTAGAGAATCGTTGCCGAAACACTTTTCCAACATTTCCAACGTCCGTGCGCCACTAAATCCGTTTTTTACGCAAAATTTAATACAAGTTCGTTGTTGCAAATTTAAATCCATTTCTGAAATTGTAAAAAATCGCCAACACACACAGAGATAGATGTACTCTTGGCTACGTAACTTTTGCAAATGTCAAGTTATGACACTAAGATTTAAAGGGAATATCAACAACAGATGTACCAATTTAACAAAAAAACAGAACTCAAATCGGAACGATGGGAGCGCCACACGGTGGTTATTCCGGGAACTTTTTGATCAAGGTAGTATTCGGTTTAGGGGTAGGTCGGCTTTGGAGGATTTTGGCCTGTGGGTTTGGAGGAGAATGGAAAATGAAAAATTGTCGGAAAGGAGGCAAACAAAAAATTCCAAGGAACTTGGTACCAGAATAGAAGATTGCTGGAAGAAAATACAAAGGAAATACGAAGGAGTATGCATAGGAGTGTGATTAAGGGTAGAATATGATGCAGACGGGGCAGGGGTAGAAAAACGATAAGCGTGTTTGACGAAATGAAAGGAGGTACGAGAATGAATCGTATGTGCGATGGAATAAGGGTTTGTTGTAATGAGAGGAGTCAGATCATTAGGCTATACTAAGGATTTGAGGGGTGTCAGGTTCGTTTCCGTCTAAGATGTGCCTTAAATAGTGCACAAACTTTGAAAAATATTTTGTTAATCAGGGATAATTTGCAGTAGTAGTAGTATTTAGGGGAGGCGACCGACAGCTGAGGACATTTGCGCCATTGGGGATGGACAGGAAAGGATGAAGAATGGAGAGAAACCCGGCGTCGGCATTAGCCTACTCTTAACGAAAGGTGCCAAAGGCTTCAACAGTTTAACGTCCCATCCGACGGACGGCGTACTCACTAAAAGTGCCTTCCACACAGCACCCGAAGCAGGGATCGGGATACCACTGGAAAAGATCTGTCGATTCGAACCCGGGCCTTCTGGATGGGAAGCGAATGCGTTAGCCACCGCACCATCCCTATCCCTGATAGTTTGGAACAACAAATGAATCTTCAATACAGTATATGTGGCCATAGAGCATAGTCGTTACAAAAAAGTCTATTAATTGCTGGAAGAATGAATGTCTGAGCAGTTTAGCATGGGAAACATTTGCTCTTACTAAATAGTCATCAAGTTTTACCAATTTCCACTTTCAGTAATCCCATCCATTCTTAACTATTTACCACGCCAATTCAAGATTCTTCGTCATATCAGTCTTTGGACACAAAATGTCACGAAATATCTCCTGCATTAGAATTCTCTTCCTTCAACGAATTTGTTCCTCAAACATTCTCCCTTTTGCAAATATGTATGCCACTTACTTTTTCGCCGTCTGTTACGTCCCTTTGAATTTATACATAATTTTCCATGTTCATATCTCGAAAGCCAATTAACCCTTTTCCTTCCATTAAAAATAAATTTTAAAACCGTACGACGTAGCGTTTCACGTTGCATGTTTTGTAATTTTTCACTTACTTTGCCATATCAACAACTCTCCCTTCTTAGTAAATGCTTATTCGACTAATACAGTTCTTCTCCAATGCACTCCATAATTTGAATGTATTAACCTGATTGTCTAGTCAAATCAATGAAGTATCCCATACTCACACTGCCATCCATGTTCGTCTGAATTTCCTGACAGACAAAATTATCCTTATTCCGTTTGAATCGAAAATTTCATTTATAAATCTCGCCCAGTAAATTTCTTTTCTGAATTTCTTCCAGTCCTTCAGCGTTCGGAATCACCGCATAAACTCTATCGTAAAGAATCAAGTTCCTCAGGGTAGCCTTAATATGTTACTACCCTTATTTCAACTCTGATCTAACCTCACTGAAAAACCAAAGTGTTTTCTAAAAGAACGCAATCTCAATCTTATTTCACTTGTCCAAAAAAAATATTCCTCTCCGTCAATTTAATCCCTGATATACTAATCTACGATTCTATTCCCATAGCATAAACATGCTCATTCTGTCCAAATTATGTCTTGCTTGACAAATTATGGTCACTGAAGAAAAAATAGACGAATGAAAATGTTTAAACGTAAGAGGACGTAGTTGTAGATGCTGTAATAGAAATAAATTTTCTATGAAAGCAAGGTAAAAAGCAGAAGAGAGTAAGTGGTTTTCAGACGGTACGTATAAAGGCAGGCAGTAGCTACCAGGAACTAAAGAACGAAATAGCTTGGGGAAACAAGAGCAAGTCTCCTTGATGAATTGTAGGCATTCATTCCCGACCAAAACGTATGGGCATAAATGCTGTCCCATAGTAGTGTGCCAACCAAAACCAAAGTTCCATAGGCAGGCTAATTTAAATAAATTTGGTAATAATTATGAATGAACAATTGTTTAAAAAAAGGTCTACAAAGTTGCAACCAATTAGTGAAAACAATTGTAGGGGGTGTGGAACATAGGAAAGGTAGACTAGAAGAGAATAAAAACCTTCAAAACTTGGTGCTCAAGACGAAATTTGAAGATAAAATTGGCATAGGTCAAAGTAAGAAATGTACAAGTATGCAGAAGAGAAGAAAGGCCATGCAGAATACCCTAATGAGTAGAAGAAAAGGATAAATTGGGAACACCTTCAGTTAAAGCGAATTCGTGATGAATATGGTAGAAGGGGAAATAGATGGAAAGTTCCCGTGAAGAATGCCAATATAATGGCCAAATAAAGAGGATTGTAGAACAGAAGAGTCACCAAGGCGTAAGAATATTAACATGAGATAAGGAAGAATGGAAAGGGGCTGCAGTCAGCCAATCTTCAGATTGAACGATCGATGATGATCGTCCTCTCAAGAAGAATGGAACTTTCATTCTAAAAAAAATCTTGGGGTATGTATAACATCGACTGGGGAAGCGTAGGGGTCCCATTACTTAGTTATCCTAACTTAAACTGTCCCATTCCCTTCGTTTCCACTCAAAATATCTTCTTCGAGTGCTCAACCTCCTTGTCGCTTAATCCACCCTCATCTTATTAAAACAGCTCGACCGAGTGACTGATTGTGACATTATCAACTGCAAACCTCACTGACTTAATCCAATCGCCGCCTACCTTCGCGCTCCCGTATCTGACAACTCGCGTGTCCCTTTTGCCAGTTACCTCCGAGCTCCAATGCGTTTGGAATTGATCTGAGAAACAGAAAAGGGGAATGCTGCGAGATCCTGAGGGCTGGCTGTTCGTTCGTGGAGCTGGCGTGGGGGATGAGACCGAAGGCCGAGGGGAGACAGGCAGCGGACAGATGGCAGGAACGCCTCGGGATTGAAGGGGGAGCCGGGAGCGGGAATTACAAGAATTTCATAGCTGATTAGTGTCTCGAATACGAGAAAGACTTCAATCCAAACTCCAAAGGTAATAAATAAAATAGAATGTTAATCCGCGTCTCAATTAGGTGATATGAATACTAACGCTCTGCACAGTCTTAGGTTTTAGAATTCTGGACGACAATTTCATAAGGAGTGATTGGACAGAGAAAGAGAGAGTATGAATTCAGTCATCTCGCTCATCTTCCACTGGTTACTACAGCCAGGATAATTTACGGGTGGAGCTAAAACAGGGTTTCAACTTAAATGAATATTACTCCCATGCCAGACACTACTTTTCAATGCCTGTCGTACCCAGAGAAAAGCATTATCAAATGCAGAGTTAGTTGAGGTATTCTGATACAAGTAATATATCAAAATTTAACATGATTTTTCGTCTTAATTCGTAGGAAAAAGATTATAATATTAAATTTATTCATATTTAAAAATTTCCCAACCCCTTAAAGATTTTTTAGATCATTTCCTGGGTAGATTTTCTTTCACAGCAGATCATATTTCAATAGTAGTGACATTAAAGCAAATTAATTTCCACTCTTCTCTGAATATTTTGAGGAAGGTGAAGTTCAGCTATGAATTTAAGGATACATAGTTAAGTTAAGTTTCTAAGACAACATTAATTACTGCATTTCTGATTTATGTCCTTCATCTTTTAGTTTGTACAATTTACGTTTATTTGTTATATAAACACAAAATGAGTTGAAAATAGCAGGAAATTACCTAGATTTAGATGTCTCGCGAACTCTATCGCAATTATTAATTTGTTATGGTATTATACACATGAAATATATGCTAATACGAAATGACCCAAGAAATAATGCATTTACCCTTTTTCATGCAGATGTGTTTAATATCCTTATTTTAAAAGATACTTAAAATATTTACCTGAAAATTGTCCGTTCCCGGTATGGGCACGGAAATTTTGTTGCCTTAAAATAACCATAATTTTTGTTTATTTTACCATCAAATGTTTTAAGTAGTTTTGAAAAAGGTCATAAATGCTTTTCTTCAAATTAAATGGCTTGTTGTTCAAGATCGTCTATATTGGCTTGAAATAAAAAAAAATTACCAAGGTAATTGATCATTTTATTGATATTGAAAAGAATTTAGGTTTTTGTTCAGAATTTCTCGGAACATCAGTGGATGAATTCTGGGAAAAGCATGTACTGAATACTATATGTTGGAAAACAAATTGTTCACAAGTTTACATGCAGGGTGATGTAAAAGTCTTTGAATCTAGTATCCTTAAAGTTTGAAAAACAATAATCCCATAGCGACGCGCTCAACGTAACAATCCCGACTCCATGCAACGGGTCATAAAAATCCGGGAACATCGGAACCAACGTCCTCAATTTTACAATGGCGGCCATAATTCTGGCCTATTTATGGTAATATGTACGTTTACGGTGACGTATCGATGCTCACTTGACATTTTTTTTTGTTTTTTTTTCACTAAAAATAAGGAGGGCGGTGGGGTTCGCGGTAATAAAAATGAAGTGTCGACTTGATGACGGAAGCGGAAAAAAAGAGATGATCTTCTCTTTAACCCCTCTCTCTCTCTCCTCCATTCCCCCCTTTTCCCCCTAGACACACGACCTCTTCATCCGTGTTCACGAAGGAAAGGGGGAGAAGAGGGGTGGGGGGAGGGAGAGGAAGTGAAGTGGGAGAGGAGGCGGAGAAGAAGGGAGTGGAGGCGATGAAGCGGTCGAAAGGGGGATGGGGGGAAAGGGAGGTCGAAGACGATGACTGAGGGTGCGGGGAGGAGCCAACCCCCGTGGGGAGAGAGTGAGAGAGGGTGGGATGAGCGTGGGGGGGGTGTGGGGAAATCGTTCGCATACTCAGCTCATCTCCGCCGGGAGAGTGCGAGGGGGTGTGGGAAGGAGGGCTCGGTTGGATGGAGGGGGCCTCACCACCAATAGCTGCCGCTTGGGTGTGACGACGGAAGGGCTCTCTCTCATATCTCCTCGTTCCCAACCACCTCCCACACGACTTAGCCCTAATTATGGGCATTGGACAGCGGGACATTGGCGGTGAAACTAAATCGAATTGAAGGTATCGACACCGACGGAAGTTAAAACTGTTCTTGTCTAGCCGTTGGTATCGCCCACTCTTGGGAAAAGAGGGAAAAACATTCCTATTCATGCTCTTCACTTTCAATTTAGATTTTTTTTTCAGGACCACGTAGTTCATCATTCATATCTTCATGACAAGGACCGTGATTTTGTGCGGGAAAAATCTGCTATTTGAAGCAAGATGACAGGCATAGCTTTGGAGGTTTTTCTGATATCGGTTTGGAGAACGGTGGAAAATATGGAATGGACAGAAAGGAAAGTATACGAAGAAGTGGATGAGTATAGCGGGGGAGGAAAGAGAAGATTATAGCGATAAATCCAAATGGGGCACGAGAGATGGATGTATACCATTTTAATTGGAAATGGAATTCTGAATACTGTGATGTAGAAGGAAGGATGTTAATCAAACGAAAGGTAAGGGGGGGTGAAAGAATACTTTTGTTGGATGGAATTAAGGGAGAAAATGGAAGTAGTTGGAATTAAAATGAAGTATAGGATGTCAGGTTGTGTTGTCAGACAAAACTATGAAAAGTAGCGACGTTAGGACTCTATCCATTCAAAACCTACCATTGACGGTAGACTATAAATGGAAGAAAATTATTATACGACGAAATTAGTATTTTATTTTAAGAAAGTCATTAATCAGGTGAGGTCATTCGCAGCATCTGGATCAGATGAACTCTTTTTTTGAATCAGCCGCAGATGAATTCTCTATGAAGATAATTTTTTACTTCTCTGGAAGCAGTGAAAATTGATACTGATTGTTTCTACGAAAAAAATTTCAGCTATTTTAATCTAATTATTAGTTTTTAGGAGAAACACGGGAACCAAAAAATAAAGAACTTTTCTGGGTTAAATTTTTAAAGGAACACCAATTTAATACTCAGCACAAGTTGCCCGTGTGAATTGTAACAGAAGGGAAATATTTATGAATACCACACGTCCAATTAAAAAATATTGAATCAATATGAAATAAGAAGTTATGTTCCGCGCAATGCTGAATTAATACAGACGTTGAAAAGAGATTCGATGATCGATCGTTCTTTCATGCGACAATTTAAATAATTCGGTGGAGTTAGCATTTTCTGGAAATGGAGGAAGATTTGGGAGAGAAAACCAGCGTCAAAATCAGTATCTTGTATTAACGGAAGACGCCAAGGGGTGACATTATTAAACGTCCCATCCGACGGACGGCGAATTCCTTGTTGTAGTACTCTTTCCACATGGCACCTCAGTTAGGGATCGGGATACTCCTGAAAAATCATTCGGGTTCTAGATCAGTGCCAAAGCCATTTTACCATTGCGATCCCCTTAGTAATTTAAATGGAAAGTTCTTTCTTACCGAAGTGGTTTTCAATACCTGAGATATCCACGCGCTATCCAAAATTTGCTAAAATACCTCGGCAAAAAGTCAATTTTGGTGCCCAAAACGAAATTACCCTCTACATTTTTCTTGATTTTCAATATAGTTACAAAATATTGTCATGAGATGAAATTATTCACACTATAAGGATAATAGTGATAGATATTAAGAACGCAGAAAGTGGAAATTCCAAATATCGGCTGTATAAAACTAATATTCCACCATTATCGATAGTCGATTGTCAGTCCTATTTCACCTCTCCCTAACACCGCAAGCCATTCTTCTTATTGAATCGACGCGTTTCTGCGCATAATTCCTGCCGCATCCCTTTCAAGGTCTTGGCCAAACATTACACATAACCCTTAATCGCTACCCGATGCTCATCGGATTTCCCCTTAGCTATTCGACCATATTTTGTCCATTCCTGGCCACCTCTTCCCAAATCGCTGATTTGTATCCACTGCTCAATTATTATTGGCTAGATTTTAATGTGTTTTGTGAAGACTTAAATGGAGGCAGTTTCGGCTATCTTAATAATGCGAACATGTAATGACGTGTAAAAACATCTGTAATCATTCACCAGAGTGCTGGGGAGGGGGGGGACGTTTCTTATGTGAACAGCGTGTCAGGGTGATGTATAACTAGTATCGTAGTAGTAGTTTTAGGGGAGGCGACTGATAGCTATGGTCATTTGCGCCATCAGAGATAAATGAGAAACGAAGGGTGATGAGAACCCCGGTGTCTGAATTGGCTTAATCTTAATGAAAGGCGCCAAGGGGTCCGCAGTTTAACGTCCCATCCGACGGATGGCGTACTCACTCGTACGGAGCCCTCTCGGTGAGAAGCCAGTGCGTTGGCCAACACACCATCTTGATCTCCATGCATAACCACCGTAGCCCTAGTGCCCAAACCAATGAGTACCAATATAGAAAACCCCTCCACCTAACTCTCGGCGCTTATTTGACTGTCTGACTTTTGGGAACGACAGTAAAGCATACTCTGTCGATAGTTACGTAGAATCTTTCGGATGCAAAATCCACGATTCTCTATCAATTAATCTTGTTTTTAAATGGGAAAGACTGGTTTGTATCTTTTTACCAAATAAGATATGAAGAATTTCAAGATAGAACAAGGACAAGCTCAAAGATGACTGAGAATGAGATACATTAAATATGAGATATATCCTTGGTAATATAAAATACATTTTTATCTTTACAGAATTTTCGTGAAGGGTCTTAGAATTAATAAGAGGTTAAAATAAAAGTTTTAGTTTGCATGTGGCGTATATAATAAAATCTATGCTTGTCTAAGGCATCAAAAATGGTATTTGTGCATCACATTTATATCCAGAATACCTCAGTATTTTAGGATAAACATAAATTTCTGCTGAATTCAGTGTCTGTGAATACTGGAAGAGTTTTAGTGGTAAAAATGCGAGGGTTTAGATGAAGACTAATTGGACTAATTAAGAATTTCTGTTGAATTGGTAATAAATAGTATATAAGAAGTGTATTCCACTAGTTTGAAGAGGATAAGAGACGAGGGTTGACGCTCGAATCACCAAAATACATTCATTTAAAATAAGAGTAAATTGCTTAGGATATGAAGGATAACGCGACATATTTAAGGATGAATTTGGCCGGAGGAGCACTGTAGTAGAACTATTAAAAGTTTTAGGAACAGAGGGGTATGATGTGATTCACAAGTGTGACAGGAGCGATATTAGTATGAAAGGATAGGACAGACAGGATGGAAATAGGAAATGGAGTCAGATTTTTTTTACATCCTTTAAAATCAGGCTTCCTAGAGAATGCTCATCCCGGAAGAAAACGATGAGCAGTGTATGCACGTATACCTTGTATTGAAGGTAGAGAGGTATGTGAACTTTCCATATTACCTTTTTGATTTTCGCCAACGATGTTTCATTTGAAGTTTATTGATGTTGGTAATACTGAAGCCAATGCTAGCATGATGTATGCGTATACATAGTTAGCATAAATACTTTCATAATTAGTACCTTACTCCTACGCAATGAATTTATATAGTCACCAAGTTATGAGATCAAAACGAATTCAATAGCTCTTTATCTGAAAAAATCCGATTGGCTCAGAGTGACTATAGGACGATATTTTTGTTACAATGAGTTAGTAGTCAGATTGGAAAATACGGGAGGGAATTCCCAGCAGGAATAATTATGTGGTAACAAACGTTGCAAAAATAAGTCATAACGGTAATAAATAGATGATCGATGAGGTTGAATTCCAATTTCAAAAGTACGAATCTAACGCAGGGGTATTTCAATCCAATTGAATTCAATTAGTGACGTTAGATTAGATTAATAGCCATTTAGAGTTATGCCAAAGTTGCATAATTTTCAATGACTGCTGAAGCTATTGCTGCATAATCTTTAAATTATGCAAAAAATACACGGAATAATTTAGCCCACGTGTGAGGAGGGAATGGAAAAGGGAGATTGGAAACAATGGTCGCTATGACGCGCAGGGAACCCGCGAAGGAAGGGGCCGCAGTGAAAGTTACAAAATTGGGAAAACGAGGATCTTGAATATTTCAGGAAAAGGAGGTGAATGAATGATTGAGAACCAACCGAGTTGGAAGGAACGACTTTGTAAAAGCTCATATTGAACGATCAACCCCGTGGATATGTGTCAAGTGTCACGGCACTCGGCACGCTGAAAATGGATCCTGGTAAGAGTTGAGCTAGGGAAGTAGGGAAAACTAGGAAGCAAAAATTTTTTATTATGTTCCGCATCGATTATTACATTAAATATGTCATTAAAATATTTGACTGAAAAGTGCGATTTGAAAACCAAATTTTTGTATTGTGTCAGGACTTCAAGGTAATCATAGGTAAAATTCCAAATATTTTGCATGTTTTCATAAGGTTGTCACGCAAGAATGGTAATATTTTTCACATTTTAATCTTCTTACATTTAAAATAACAATTATTAGTATTATAACGTTTAAAAATAGTTTTAGAGTGAAAACATTATGTAGCGGAAAAATGATATATTTCTTAATCTAACATAAAAAAACACAACCTCTCATCGGACATACCAATAACCACTTCTTCGATTTGGAATGCTTCCTTCCTACCTCTGTTCTGTCTTGCATCCCTATCCTTACCATGGATCCTGGTAAGAGTTGAGCTAGGGAAGTAGGGAAAACTAGGAAGCAAAAATTTTTTATTATGTTCCGCATCGATTATTACATTAAATATGTCATTAAAATATTTGACTGAAAAGTGCGATTTGAAAACCAAATTTTTGTATTGTGTCAGGACTTCAAGGTAATCATAGGTAAAATTCCAAATATTTTGCATGTTTTCATAAGGTTGTCACGCAAGAATGGTAATATTTTTCACATTTTAATCTTCTTACATTTAAAATAACAATTATTAGTATTATAACGTTTAAAAATAGTTTTAGAGTGAAAACATTATGTAGCGGAAAAATGATATATTTCTTAATCTAACATAAAAAAACACAACCTCTCATCGGACATACCAATAACCACTTCTTCGATTTGGAATGCTTCCTTCCTACCTCTGTTCTGTCTTGCATCCCTATCCTACCCTAACTCTTCCCTGTCTGCCTAGGTTCCCCCTTTCTATATCAGTCTTCCATGTCCCTTTGCCAATCAAAATGATCTACATCTCATCTTTCCTAACTCCTTTGGATCTCACCCAACAATTCCCTCTACTTCCCCCTATGCCTAGTACTTCTTCATTTGTTTTCCTTTCCATCCATTTTACCATTTCTATCCTCCACGTCTACTTCTCAAAAGCCTCCAATTTAATACGTCTAACGTCTTGCCTCAATTACCCTGTTTTCGCGAAGGGCAAGCCCACACTTCATATCAAATTTTTATCAAGCCTTTTCTTAAAGTTATCACTCAACGTTTCTGTAATCGGTTCCCTTCTCCATGTGAATTATTTTTTGCCTAACACAGTTTTTCTCCTGATATCCTAACTACTTTGACCATTTTGGTTCAATACGCTTTCGAGGTAAGTTAAGTGCTCCACCTGTTTTTGAAATGCAGTTTTAATATTTAACTCCATTAATATTGGGATAAAAATTAAGATTTAAACATCTTATATGCTATAGTTTTTTACATTGATACATATATTCAAATAAATACACATTTTTGGTTACTTTGGTACAATAATGCGACTGAATTATAACGCATAAAGATCGAAACAATTACAGTTAAAATGGAAATATATACATGGAAATATTAGAGCATATTATATGATAAAACAACAACTTCATGTCTTATTCGTTTGTAATACCCTCTGAAAACGGGGAAAATTGCTCTTTTATAACGCCTTACCCGCCAGTGCCTTAAAACTCTGACGATACGCAAATTTGGTTTTCACCCTCGTATTTCGCAGTAAAAACTCTGTCTGCAAGGGGAATTTTACCTTCTCTGATACCGGATGCAAAAACTTGGTTTTCTAGCTCAATCGCTTCAATCCTTCATTTCATTGTTTCGTGTGTGTGTGTATATGGGTTTTTTTATCTGCTGTATCTCCTCCATCCCTCCCATCGACAGCCCCAGAACGAACGCCCTTTGATGCTGCTCTATCACCGTATCCCAAGTCCGTCATTCAGCTCTTTGTCATCGTTCTCTTATTCTGCCCACTTATGCCCTCCAATCATCGCCTCGTCCTCAAAATTTCTCTCTATCCTTCTTCTCTCCTTAACTTCCATCCTTCTGCTTCCTATGCTATCAAGTTCTCCTTTGCATTTCCCCAGCCTTATCGTTTCTCTCCTCCGTTCACCTTCGAAAATCTTACACTATGTCACCGATATAGACATTATTAGAAGGCATCATTTTTCATCACCAAGGGTTATCTATCAAAGGATTGTTTTTTTAAGCAGCTCTTTAGCCTTCACCCTGTTACCAGCTTATACCCTCAGGGCTCCTTGCACCGATGTTTACCATTAACTGATTCTAGTTTCTAAAGTATTTTAGATTCTAATGGCGAATGTTAACCAAACATCCCTCATTTGCCTTTCTTAGTCATTCTATCTCTTACTGCTTTCTGGAGATATAGTATTTTTTACTTGAATGTGCTTTAAGATGTGTGCAATTAGTTCACCTCTTCTTCTCTAACCTTAGGCCTCTCTCATCAACCACTCTTCTAAGTAGCTTTTCAATTCTTACTCTAATTAGGAATTTTGTCAAAGAAAATGATTATAAATTCGTATTTTACAAAGAACTCATATCTCTATATCTTTCATTTATTATCATTTAATGTTCATAACTCTTCCGTAGTATCATTTTATGATCCCCTTTAATATTCTTCTCTGTTTCTTCTCTCATCCGCGAATTAAAACTATAGGCAATGCTACTCAATGAATGAATGTTAATGGATTGGCATCCTTTTTTAGCATGCAAACATTTTTTGTACCCTGATTAAGTCAAAGTTGAATTAATGTTTCTTAAAATACATTAAAATTTGCCATTAAGCACTCTGTTCTGGTATGTTTTATTGTATTTTTTCGTAATCAATCCAAATGATGGAACTAATTTTCTGTTTTATTTTTTCCCTATAATGTGCAATCGAATTCTATCCTAGTATGGCTAACCGGTTGTTTTATTACGCGTCTTCGTTATGTGACTTCACTTTCACACGGGGTGTGGATACATAACTTTTTTTTTCAAAAGGGTTTTGCTTTATAAAAAAAGGAAGTTATGTTATCGCACGCTGTGTAAAATCTTCATCTTGTACTTTACTTAATATTTGATGCTCTTAAAATGTTTTCAAACTATTTGCCACGAGACGCAATGTGTGATCAATCTGCCTATCTCTTCTCCCAGAAAATACCACCCTCTTGCTCACACTATGATACGTTATATTTTCACTTGATCGCATCAATTTCTCCTTCTTCCTACTTCTCCCCGTTCTTATCTGATTGTGTTCACAGAAGGTGTATCTCCGCATTTTTTACATTTTCTTGATATTTTCATCTATCAATCCAGTCTCTCAATACCCTATGCTCCTTATCTTCCGCTGGAAAAGTGTTGAATGGGAAATGTTTATTGAATTTATGATATTAGCTCTGTACAGGTATATATTTATGTTGTGGAAGTGTGGAAAGGATCGAGATGTAACGTAAATATTTGATTGTTAATCACTAAAAACATAGTTTATGGTACCATAAATACGGAACGAAAAATCTACCACCAACACGGTAGCAGAAAAATTTCTTTTTTACTCTTAAGATAAATGCCCCCGATCAGAGTTGTCATTTAGCGTAAGGAAAATTATTAATACCACACCCTATCTATTTCCACGGAAAATACACTCCGATATGCATGTAAAATAAAAGGAAGTCATTCTAAGGGTATCATATTTTAATGTAGTATCTAATATTGTGCACTTCGTTGATTTGGTTAGGACTGAATTGGATGGGTGATTAGAATACGGAATATTTTTTTAATAGCATTTAAATTCCCAAGATTTGAATTGCTGTATATGACGTAATTCATTAATGTGATATTATTGGGGATTGTTTCTGATTTGCAAAATTCATTATCACAGCGTTAATCATTTGCGTTCTTGGTGAAGTGCGGCAACATAACCGGTTATTACTAATAAAATTCCTGATACACATACATTTGCTCATATGCCGGTAGAACTCACCGTGGTTCATAACACAAATTTTGTTCCCATCGACACAGTAATAATTAGAGTATAGGACGAATCAATGCTGGAATATTTGTGCACCTTAATCGCTCTTAATAATTACCCCTTTTAAAGGCATTAATTAATATTCAACGGGTTAGGAGAAATCAGCTTTGAGCATGGCTTTTCCATTTTGTAAATTTTTCCCAGGTTTTTTAATTTCAACCCCTTTCGATATAGCGTCAGTAAATAAATACGCTTTAGGAAGAGCACAAATAGTTTTATTTTACATTCCAGCAGTTCAAATTTCAAGGGACATTTTTCATTAGCTACTGCGTCCATGAATTCCATCCTTTTATTTCCTTTGCGGGTTTATATTTACATTGCTTTTATAATGTTTTTCTGACCGCTACTGAAATCGTTCAGGCAAAAGAGCTGTAGTATGTAAAAACATTTTACTTCGAAGCCTGGTGTCCTGATAAAACCTACGCTATTCCTTGGTGACTTTCAGGTATTGTATAAACCGTTGAAGTAGTAGGATTAAAAAAATGATTTTCACGTTCACCAAATTAGGATAAAAATGAAACTCTCCGAGTAAAAGAAAAAAACACCATTTGAATGTGCGCTCCAGACTCGGTTGTCGTATTCCACCGAACAAATTTTCTTCCTCAGGCACTTCTGCTCATCGATGGAGAGACTTTTTGGCACAATGATCTTACCCGAGCTTTGCCTGGCGAATCGAATGCGTCACAGACGCCTCACCGCTTCCGTGAGCCACGAAACGTGAGATAGTTGTTTCGCGCGTGTGTGTGTTGACAGAGGATGGATGATCGAATTCGGCCCCGCCGTGCTTAGCTTTAGCTCTTCCCTTCTCTCGTGAACCTCTGACTGAAAGTGAGCCCCATTCGGATGACGCGTAAAAGAGTGTTTGTCCCGGAAAATATATTTTGACTCACGAACAACAGAGTTTGAAGAAGAGAATACGGATGCATTTACGCCAGACTATATGCCCCAGTTTCTAAGGCCATCCCTGTTTACACAACACTCTAATTAATTGTCGCATCTCAGATCTGGGACAATATTAGCTCCCCCTTAAATCCAAAACGTAAGTAATTTTAAAGAAATGGTTTCTTTTTAGATCTGAAAGATAACTTTTAATTTTTGCCTGTTTATTTACCTATTGATTTTTGTTACCATTAGTAAAAAACATTCTTTGCTTGATAGACTGACAAGTCAGTGTGATAGGGGATAAGTATAGGTATAAAATTAAATGAAATAAAGACAATGCTGTTTTCCAGAAAGAGAAAGTTAAATGCGGAAATAGGGGTGCAAAAACTAAAGCCGGTGGATTTCTTTACGTATTTCGGAAGTGTTTTGGGACTAAATGGTCAAAGTAGTCGGGTCATGAGGAGAAGAATGGAAGCTTTAGGCAAACATGTGTTCTCAAAGAATGAATCGAAAGCACGGGACAGGTATGGGATGAGAATCAATATTAATAAAACAAAGGTTATGTGATTTTCTATAAAGAAAAAGGCTAAGCTAAACATTAAAATAGGAGGGCAAAAACTAGAGCAGGTAGAACAGTTTACGTATCTCGGAAGTGTTTTGGACCAACACATTCAGTGTAGTAGGGACGTAAGGAGAAGAATTGCGCTAGTCAAAGATGCTTTTACAAGGAGGAGGGAGTTGATGACAGGGACGTTGAGTAAGAATTTTAAGAAAGGACTCGTAAAAACTTTGATATGGAGCGTAGCTATGTACGGTGCGGAAACGTGGTCATTGAAGCAGGAGAATAGACGTAGATTGGAGGCTTTTGAAATGTGGGTGTGGAGAAGAATGGAGAAGGTGAAATGGACAGAGAAGAAAACAAATGAGGAAGTACTTGGGATGGTGGGCGAAGAGAGGGGTTTGTTGGGAGAAATCCTATGGAGGTAGGAAAAATGGATGAATGGCGTTTTGGTCAGCAGTGGGATGTTAAAGACAGTAATAAAAGAAAGAGAATGTTAGGCAAACGAGGAATAAGCAGGGATAGAATAGGGATGTTGGACGGAATGAAGTGAGGAAGGAAATATGAATACGGGATTGAAAACGAGTTTGGATGTTGGGTTGTGTTTTGCTCAGAGAGACTAGTGATTTGTCGCTGTAACTTCAGGAAGCTTGTGTCCATCAAAAACCAATCGTAGCCGGTAGAATACCTATAATAATAATTTCATGGCTTCCATTTAGCATAATTTTGGTAGATGCTTCTTGATAAACATTTTTCAGTGAATCTGTCAAATTATCCGTTAAAAAGAAATCTCATAAATAGAACGTGTTGGAAGATAAATGTAGTTTGTCAGTACGTTTACAGTTACTATTGTAATATACTCCTTCACAAATTAGAATACTACCTAATCAGAACAACGATTTTAGAATATTCTTATTATTTAGCAATAAATACATTAACAGTTTAAGGTCCTTTGGTGAATGAAAACACAATGAACACTTAAACATTTAAATGACAGCGATGGATATTTTCATTTTCTGAATTCCAATTTTTATTGATATCAGTTTGTAATTAGATATTAATTCAAGTATTCCAGCATTTAATTTATGAGAATGCAATTAAAAGGATGAGTACCTGATGATGCCGCAAGTCGGTGAAACGCGTTGTACCGTATAATAAAATCTGTGGAAAAGTACAAGTCTTTCTTTCTATCTTAATAATGGATAAAAGGATGAGCATTGAAAAGGCTAATCGATCAAATTGAAAACGAAGTGGGTGTAAAGTATCCCGGTGTTAATGGCAATAGTGTAAAGTATCCCGGTGATATATTAATTGCAATAGTGTACTCTCTGTATTCTGTGACTGCAGGTGAAAACCAAATTTATACAGGGCAATTTAGCTTTTTGTTTTTGAAGTTTCCATCAATGTTGAAGTTAGATCAATACGTACATACCACGATAGGTCCTTTGAGTAAATGTAATAGGAACTTGGGATATTCAATAGACCAAGCATATTTTCTTCTTAATTTTATATTTCTACTTTGACGGGGATACATTTTTGCAATAGATGTAACGCAGTGAAACGAGTCAATTCAATAAAGTCAATCAAGCTAGGGATTTAATTAGATCGAACGAAATTTAAATTTCTATTGTAACTCGGAATAAATAAAGAACGGTTGACGTAAAACTAAAATTCTTGTAAGTTTGCTTATTTTGTGTTTTTTACTTCGAGAGATGTTTCCGCACAAAATTTTAACTCTTTGCGATGGATTTCGTCTTCGAAATCCCGAGTTATAATTTATTCTCCTGCGCCTCAGCCGCATACCTTCCCATGAACTTCGTCTTTTAATGAACCGTTGAGGGTCCTTCCTCCGGCCCCAAATCCATTGATTTCCATTTCCAACTCATATCCCGTTCTTCCACGAGTGACCGCTTCATTATACCTCGCCTTTAGCCTATTCCCTCGTGAACTCCATACAAAACGCCTTCCTTTCGCATTGATTAAAATTTTCTTTGCCGAAGTTACGTTTTCCATTCCTTCATTTGAGGCTTGTCTTGACATACGCCAATTCCTTAGCCTCAAATCGCATTCGAATCTCTTATTTCAGACCCTTTTGATTCTCTGACGAAGAACCATTCGAATGTAGATCAGCTAGCAAGTGATTTTCCACGTGATCCACTCGGTGAATGCATATTCAACGGTAGAGGAAACTTGAGGGCACCTTTGTTAGAACTGGTAAAAAAAAGCGGATCAGGGTATGGGAGCTCATGCAGAGTGGAGAAAATACCTGTGATTCGCGAGTAAGTAAGATCTCATGAGAGAAGAATTACGACTATCTGGGTCAGTTATAATCTGAATAAATTGCAGTTTCCGTTCGGTTGCTAATTATTGAAAATTAAACTTAACATACGATTCTCATTCAAATTACAAATGCGGTTTTCCAGGAAATATTAATGCCTTGCACTACTAATTATGAAACCGAATGAGGAAGTAACAAGTAGTCCATCCGACAGTCATTTATTTTTATTGTGTTTCGCTGACAAAATTAAATGAGAAGAATGTTGTGAAATTACTTCATGAGCAATTGGGATGGGTTGACACTTCTGCTCATGAGGGAGGGTCCAGCACCCTGCTTCCTCCAGGTATAAAAAGAATCAAGGGATTTTTTTGGTACCAGCTCTATCTGGGAAATTGCAGACGGAAAAATAAAATACCTAAGAGATGACTTACGATTAGGTGCGACTTCGATTTGCCACAAGCCTTGATAGGTAAGATCCACCATCACATACAAAACCTATATTTGTGTCTCTATAGTTGGTTAACAAGCATTAGTATGAATTAATTTATTAAATAAAAAATAGCAATTATTATTTCTGAGAAAAATCAAAAGAAATGCGAGAGATACCGAGACAGTTACTATGAATGATAATTATTAATTCAATTTAAGGCGAATTGTTTTAGACTAGAAAATTCCTGAATTTCTGTACATAAGATAGGTGTAAATGTAATATACTAATTTGGATTTAGAAATACATAAGTTTTTCACCGTTTAGAAAATTTTGTTCAACCTACTCTGATAAACTTCAAAGGGTCAACTGTTAATTAGAAGGTTAATATGGATGAATATTTATTCATATGCAACTTAATTTACATGGAATGAAGAATTATTCCAATGGTTTGTCCATATACAAGTTGGATGATTGATCTCCGAAGACAAGTGTGCAGTAAGGTCGTGTATAGCAGACAAATCAAAACGCTGCATTTCCACGAATACATTTTTATTTTCCACTTCCCACGACCATGGTTGAACCATTTTGGGGCATTATTTGGTGGCTTGATGGCCTTGTAAATGGAATGTATATGAATTATTTTGTGAAATCAAAGAGTTTTTATTTATTTTTTCGATGAAAAGATTGCACTAAGTTACTGTTCTAAGAGTTTTATGAGTATGCTCGGAAATAAAAGGAAATGGCAGGATTTGATGAAATAATTTACGGTGCATATC
This sequence comes from Hetaerina americana, assembly GCF_022747635.1. NCBI lineage: Eukaryota > Metazoa > Arthropoda > Insecta > Odonata > Calopterygidae > Hetaerina > Hetaerina americana. The sequence goes on from NW_027286315.1 coordinate 218,506, forward strand.
TCCCAAAAAATAAAAAAAGGGTTTGCTAACAGTCGATTTGTCCCTACTACGGGTGTTTTGTGGAGGGCACTTTTGAGTGAGTACGCCGTGCGTCGGATGGGACTTTTAACTGCGGACCCCTTAGCGCCTTTCTTAAAGAGTAGGCTAATGCCGACGCCGGATTTTTCTCCACCCATCTTCCATTCCCATTCATTTATCATGGTGGAAACGACCTTAGCTGTCGGTCACCTCCCTAAAAAAACAACTACTGGGTTTATTTTAGTGCCGGAGGTCAGGTTCTATTTTCTTAGGAGAGGGGAAGAAAAGTTTTGTTCTACCGTTTTTTAGTCTGTTTATAAGGTAAAAATACGAAGGAGGCAGGATATGTGGATGTAAAGCATTTTAATTGGGGAAGGAATGATGAACATAGAGGTAGCGATCAATATAGGGATGAAGAAAGAATGGAAAATTGAGAAAGCGTTTATTGCATTTTTGATGGTGGTCATTTTCTGTTGTGCTGGGTTAGTTTTAGGAATATATCAAATTTTAGTAGGTGTAGTCTGCCATCTCTAACGGCAAACTAGCGTTAATTATAATTTTTAAGAATACACTGTTCCTGGTTTTATTACAGTCAGTCTATCGGTCTATTAGTCAGACCCTTATTATCAGAACAGTTAGGTCACTGGATACTAACATAGCTCTTTGCAAACTTCCTAATATTTATTACTGATTATTGACTATTACCTAAAGCCCAACTGATTTCCTACTATGCATTAGTAATATCCGTCTTCTTTTTATAATACTTTCTACTCTTTCCGGCTTAAGCGAATGGAGTTGTTTATGTGAATATGCTGAAAGATATAAAATTGGTAATATTTTAAAATATAAAAATTTCGAAAATATTAACGTTAATTCTGAAAAAATTCGTAATCATGACATGATAAATTGTTTCTTTTACACGCTCTATGTATTGATTTATTTTTTCACCTATTGTTTACCTCTTTAATCGTTTGGCAGTAGTTTATATGGTTAATACCAACTATTAAAGATAATATTTCTCATTTACGGGAGGCAAACGGGGGGGATTTCTGCTATAAACATAACGCACATATAATACTATGGAATTTCGAAATCATTACATTGTTGAAATTTACTTCATTTAATAGGAAGAATTATAAAAAAATACACTCCTTGAAACTTGGAGTCAATATTATGGTTAATCAAGTCCATTTCATAAATTACGAGGTAGGCGCGTTCAGATGCATCTAATAATGATGCAAACTGTCTTACGCTTTTACTTAAATATTAGCTATGTTACTTGATAAACTGCTGTATTACAAGTGTAAAAGATACCTTTGAATTTGGGCTTGTAACCCTAAGTCAACGAGAAAGATACGCAGTTAAAACCACGAAAAAAAACTCATTGATATTCGCGGAATTCTACGGACCGTACTGCCCTCCCAACCAACTCGGGTTTCAAAGGTGTTCGAAGATCCGATCCTATTAGAAGTCTCCAGCTGCTCTCCACCATCGTTCATTCCCATCGTCCCTGAAATCGGTTTTCGATAGGTCAATTGCCGACCGGTCGGTGGGGAAGACCGCGCGTTTTCGTCTCCCATCCTCTCATCCCCCTCGAGCGATTCCCGGGAAAGTCGAGACGCTGGGTCCTGCAAGCGGAAACGCCCACCGACAAATTGGTCGAATTTATCGCCCGCCCTCCATCCCATCAGACCCTCCTCCATTTGAAACCCTGTCTCCTGCTTGGTTGGTCACCACCCTACCGATCCGCGAGTTCCATCTCTCTCTCTCTCTCTCTGCACACAACCAGATAAATGCACACTCCTTCAAATACCTTCCTATTTACAAGGAAAGAAGCAGGTTTTCTTCACTCTCTTGTCGAAAAGAACACAATTTCTCACCCGCTTCACCACTCATGGCCCGTATATCCCCTGAGCTTTAATTTTAGTAATCGTCCGAAAAGCCAAGATTGTACTAAATTTTTGCGTCAAAGAGGAGGTTTTGTCGCACCGAAGCGGTTAATTGCGTTTTCGAATTAAAACCGCGAATTTAAAAATACACTTATTAAAAATTTATTTTCCCTTTACCTAATAAATATGCGTAACTATGTACATTGTTACTGTTGGTACTATTATACCACAGATGCTTAAATGCCTAGTTTGACGACTTGCAAAAAGTGAAAACATTTATTTTTGCCGTTTACAGACACCTTAGCTCTTAAGTTTCACAATAAACTTAATAAGCGTAAGAAGTAGGGTGTAAGACTAAAGTGACTTCCGTGTAAAGTGAACCTCGCAACTCATTTACATCTTGATTGCACGATTTGTATCGATTACCACGATTTACTCATGTATACTGATAGACAAGCGTTGTGTCTCTATCAGAAGAATATAAATGGAAGTAATTGAGAAAAAAATTATCAAAATAGAAACTTAAAATTTTGAATGGAATAAACAATGCAATGTGTGTTTTCGTAACTCGTGCATACACGCACGCGCGTAAAAATACATCGAAAGCTTAATTTTCAATTTTAAAATTGTTCAATTACATCTTTCCAAATTCACCATATGAATGCTACAGTTTGTAATGGAGAATTAGCAAAAAAAATAATTTTAGAAGAATCTTTTTTGAGCTCTAAATTTTTTTTAGTTATTCGGTTGGCAACCTTGATATTCTGCCACCCAACTACTTTTCAGTTCCCCTCCCTGCGTCGCCGCCCATTTAAATCTCTCCTTGTCGTCTTTCTCCCAATTCTCGCCTTCCATTACGAAGATTAATTTCGAAGGAGAGCAAAAAAAGCGTATGTGAAGAGTGTGGAGGGGGGGGGGTAGTTTAGTAACTAGTTTTTCGGAGCTTGGACGACTGTGCATACTTCTCCACTACTTGGCTTGGCATGTCGCTGGCCATTTTCTCACGAGGACATTTCAATTATTCAGAAGAAACATTGCATCTGTTTCCGGAAGTGTCCTTTTTCTTGTGTAAATCTGTCTTCTTTCTAAAATGGGGCAGGAGAAGCACATGGGGGCGATTTACATCAACACTTAATTGGTAAAAAAAACAAATACACAGGTTTCCTTAGGAGATGGAGGGAATTTGTTCTGAAGTTCGTTTCAATGTCGTATTGCCTCTGCTTTCTTGGATAGGAATGGAGGCCAAAGTGCAGACGTTTCCAAAACACGCCTATGCAAGGTCAATAAAACACCGAGTAGAGGGGGGGGCACGTGATAATGGTAAAACGATGTTTCTTCATTAAATATGAACTCGTGAACCATAGAGAGTTCTCTAAGACACGCTTTGGGATAGCAGTACATAATTTACGTTAAAAAATGTTCCCCTTACTGAATATTACACTCCTGTGGAGACGAAAATATTTCCATCATAATTTAAAAATGACAGCTCTCGTCTAAATTAGTTTAAGGTTGATGGAGGAAAGTTGTTTCAGGATTTGAGAAATGAATAAGATATGATATTTGGGTGAATGATTTTTTTTAGGTCCTCTCCCAGGGTTAAGTGTTTTCATAGCCAAAATTTTGATTGACAACTTGTCCCAATTCTTCAGATCGTTCAGGACGATGGAGGATTTATCTATCAAAATGTCGGAAATGAAATATCTGACCTTTACCGAAGGCCTTCACCGAAACTATTCTTGGGCGAGATCAAATGATTATTGAAATAAAAATTATATTTTACCGCATTTCATTTAAATTCAATTACGTATTGCCGTCACTCATTAAAAAATAATTTTGCTATAAGTGGAGAGGATTTTTCGTAAATATTTAGACTTTCAAACATTTCGTCTCTAATATATAACATCTGAAGCTTTATCCGAATGATAGTTTTGTAAGAAAACAAGACATTTCTCTCCAGTTTTAGACTTTTGGTAGCTCTTTCTGTCTCATTCATTTAGCAGTGACTTGATTTCAGAATGTGGGCCTTGAGTTTTCCTATTTCGTTTTGAAATATTTTCATGAGCCGTCGCGCACAGCTCTAAGATATTGTTCCTCCTCACAGAGTATTTTTCAATTCATATAGCCGTGCATATTTATTTTCAATGTGCTCTATATTATGCTCAATTTAATTTCATCTTGGCACCTTCAGTATGTCCGTTGCTGATGTCGTCCGCTTCACCCAATTGTTCGACATGCACGCATTATTCTATGAGGAGGCAGTGATGAAATCAATATGCACGAGAACGGAAAGGGAAAAGCAGCAGTTAAGTAATTAAGATCTATGAGATGTAAATGACCTCTACGGGTTTGACAGAAAAATGTTGTGAGAAAAATTACCAAGTATATTCATTCGGTGATTGTGAATTTTCACAAAGTAGAGTCTCGAATCATCAAATTCATGCTAGAAAATGTTTTTCTAATGATGCTATAGTACACCACGTACTGAATATACATGGTCTCTTCCAAAAAATAAATAGAATAAATCAGGGGAAAACTTTATTGCAGATCAAAGTACATATTACTAAAACTCTTCAAAACAGGACCCTTGCGCATCAACAGACCGGCGTCAGCGCCTCTGCCACGCTTCTGGTACGCTTCCTGTAAGGCATCAACAGGACCATCGTTCAGGCACCTCGTCATGGTATTCTTGACATAATTCAGTGTTAAAAAATGGTACTGGAAGGGGTTGTACTTGGGTCGTACTCAAAAGCCCACGTCTCGTCACCAGTAACCACCAATTCTAAAACATTCGGGTCACTTTGACAGAGGCCCCAGAGGTCAAAGGTAAGATTGTCACACAAACAGTCTTCTGACAGTACCTTGAGGACCATCTTGGCACATCTTTTTCATGGCTAAATCTTCTCTGAGAATGCAATGCACTGTGTGATTCTGAATATTGTACTCTTTTGCTGACATTCTGACCCTTGGGGGGTTCAATCGGAATTGAGCATGTCTCACTCTTTGCATATTTTATCACAGTGTGTTGTTGATGGGTTACCCTCCCAGACTCTACGGTTCTAGAAGAAAACTATCATTTGGGACACTTCTTCGTCTCCATAAGCATCCTTAACCATTGTCATGGTCTCCGAACCCGATTTGCCGTCTTTAACACAAGATTTTATTGCATGTCATTGCTCCATAGATACCGGCATCGTGAATTTGGGACGAGACCCTCGAACAGGTTTTCAGTCTAGCGGCGATTCACAGACTATAACGGCCTGTAGGCAACTGACGTGGGTCGTATTGCTTTCTCAAGACATCTCACCATATTTCCCGCTACAAATTGCCCCACTCTAGTTGTCCGCTTTATCAGGAAAAATCGTTGTACTTACTTTTTGGGACAGACCCTACATAGCTGGTCCCGTGTAATTTAATTTTAATGATTTAAGAGGTGAAACCATGAAACAATTAAATTTGTTTATCTCACCAGCCATTTCTATTGATTTATTTTTCGTCAATGCTATTGTCTTATTCCTAACATTGACCTCCCTCTCTTAATTCTTAGTGGAGTTGTATCCTAAGGGGAAAACAATTTTCTCTATTCTCCTCATATACCTATAGGAGTTTAGTCTCTTCAGCTCCATGGTATAAAATATGATGCTCATGTTCTTTAGCTCCTTTATTTTCCCCCTGGCTTCTCTGTCTGGCCATATTTCTCAAGAGCAGTCATCTTTTAAGCTAATCTGAGAATAATGGTTTCTAGTCCCATCTCTGTCAATTAAATTTTGATTTGAAATGTTTCGTATTATTCCATCAATGACACATGATGGCTTCGACTTATGAACACATTTCGTCCTTAGCACTGATTACAAATATTATGGTATTGAGAGTAGAGCGTAATTAGTTATTCGGAATGCAGAGATTATTTCAAGGCAGGTTGTTCTCCATAAGGAAATGAGTAAAAGGATAAATATGTGTTTGTAACTTGTGAACTGAATGAAATTATGATTAGGGTTACTTGTAATTTTATCAATATTTTCAAATATTATAGTTCATTACCTTCTACTTTACGAGGAAAAGGATGGTAATGGAAGCTATAAAATACGTGGTGCACGGAGTAGGGCTAAATCTAGAGGGGGTGGTGCAAATAACTTATCTTGCAGGTGTTTTGAACCAAGATGGTCTAAGTAGAAGAGGAATAAGAAGAAAAATGGCGTTAGGCAAAAGAGCTTCCTTAAGAAGGTGATATTTGATGTCAAGGACGTAAAGGAAAAAATAAGTGAAAACTTGAATGTGGAGCGTGGTTTTTTACGGCACAGAAACACGGCCGCTTAAATAAAATGATAGCATGGATCCAAATCTAGGCTTTTGAATTTTGGTTGTAGAGAAGGGTGGAAAAAGTTTAATAGATGGGAAGATGAACAAACAAAAATGTATTAGACATGTTTGGAGAGGAGAAAGGATTGTTGAAAGAAATCCTAAGGAGGTAGGAAAGGTGAATTTGGAGCATTTAAAGTTGGGATGGAATGATGAACACTGTGATCGAGGGGAGAACATTAGACCAGCGAGGTAGAGGGAGGAATATGATATGAATATTGAACGGAATGAAAGGGGCTAATGACCCATTAATTTTATCAATCACCAAATGTGTTATTTCATTGTCATGTTATTGGAATATTAATTTTAAATGAGATTTTTGGCTTTGAGAGTTTGGTAGTTAACAATGGGACGAGTGAAAAAAACGGATTAAGGCTATGAAATATGTGATGTAAAAGTTATGCTAGAATATATATTGTTTGCTCTAATATACATATACATCGTTTAATTTGCTCAATGAAAATTTAATAGCAATATTTTTTCCAATTAGTATCACGTGAAATAAAATCAATGCGATATCAGAGCTTGAGTCTTTCAATATTTCACCATGAACATAACTCGTGAAACATATATATAGCAAGCGGTCTTAATGAGATTGAAAGCGTTTAGGAGCCGCCGTATTACGTCATAGATTGATGAAAAAATATGTGAATCCGAGGTGAAGTGACAGTATCATGAGCGATCACATCGCGAATCCCGATATTGCAATTGCTAAAATACTATTTACACAAATATTGGGTCAATAGATACATTGGAAATCGGCTCCAATTACCCTAATGAGCTGCCAAAATGTCATTGGAAAAAGCGGCAGTGTGTTTGAATTTAATCTAGGGGATTCGATTAATTCGTTACTTAAATACCACCTGGATTTCAGGCTCTCAGTATGTTTGCGAAATGCACTTCCGAATTGGAAACTTCGTTAAAATCCTGGATGTTTCGTGCGGCGAATTGCGTTGTATGTTGTGTGTTCGGCAGTATTCCCTCCTCTATCACACCTTTTTTCGCATTGATTCAATTGACAATATACGCATCCCATCCCTCACTCGCTTGCCTTTGTTGTATCCCTTAACTTATGATCTCCAGCGATTGCACCTACGAGTCCGTTTAATGCTCTCCGCAGCACCGCTGCCTCGGCCACACGTGGCCTTTGTCGACCAATGAATGGCGCTGATGTTCTACTCTCCGCTCTTTCAGTTTCACATGGGATCCGGGTAAATTAATAAATGACCCTCGTTGCCAGTGATGAGACTGTCCTAAAAAGTGAGGCGGAAATTTGGAAAGTAATATTGATTTTCGGACTGCAATATGCGGGAATATGGGCGTCTCCCACATGTTTACGCATCGCCTAGTTTTTAATGAGAGCTGGAATGGAAAATTTTCCAGACGAACATGGTAAAGTTGACTCTTTGAACATGATTTTCTGCCTAATTGGATCGGCACCCAAGGGATGGGTGTGGTTTACTGCATTTGGTTGCGCTTACCATGCAAAAAATAAAAAATAAACATGTGGCTCCTGGGAGAGAATTTTACAATAGTAACAGAGACGAAGGCTATTAAAATTTTCCACTTGATAAAGATTTATATCCTACTAGTTTTGATGCACTACATCATTTTAAAGTCTAGAATTGAACATTTTGTAGTGCATCGAAACTAGTTGGGGATAAATCTTAAGTAAGTGGAAAATTGTATTAGCCTTCGTCTCTGTTTTTATGTAACAATTCCATCACATCACACCTGAATCTGTAAATTACATTAGATTTTACCATGTTAATGTTCACAGATCCAAACTCGACACAAGCGTCTGACCGTTGGAAGATATATTTTTGTGGATTCTGGAACAATAGTTGAAGCTTGGATGCTAATTCAATACATATTACATATGTAGTCAATCATGCTTTCGGAGATTTAGGAGAATCAAGGGATTTAATTTGGCCTTTTAACTTGAATCGCTCAACTTCGTTGGGACGTGATGATTAGTAAGATCACAGTTTTAGGCTGTAGTCCTTCATTGAAATATTCTACAAAATTTTTTTCATGTTGAATTTTTACTTTAAGCGCATTAATATGAATAGCGTTCTATTTGAATGAAATTGATAAGTTCTGTTTTTTTCATATCTGAAATACTTTCAATTAAATAAAGTCAGACTATAATAAGATTTTTCCGTGTACTTATATGACACATTAAACTAAGCATAAGATTCTGTAGAATGGAAACTTTGTTATCACTTTCGAGCCAAGCATATGCATAAAATTGAAGGATAGAGATTTTGAAGATGGGTGCTTGAGGTTCTTTTCTCGAATCATTTATATACACATACCTTAAGTTAAAGTCTTACAGATGTGAATAATAATGTAGACCACGATAGTACTAACGAATAAAATCAATAGTTCCTTCTCTCCCTTGAGAAAGGTGGTTATCGCCACCGATAATTCAGGATACGTGTGAGTTCCTTTTTTGTATATTTCTGCTTTTGTTTTGTTCCCTAGTGCTAACTTGGTGTACATTATATATATATATATATATATATATATATATATATATATATATATATATATATACCTGTATAGTCGACCTGATGTAGAGTAGGATGTTGTGTTTTGATTGGGGCCACAAATTATTTAATTGGTAATTACGTCCATCCAAAAACCTACCTTAACCGGTAGATTACCTAATAATAATAATTATATATATATATATATATATATATATATATATATATATACAATATATATACACACACAAACACACTTACATGCGTAAGAGATTCATCCACTACGTTCTATTGAAATCCCTATATTCGGTGTGTAATGATGTAAAGCGTGAAGGAAAAGTAGGACCTCACTTGGAATATCGAAGCAGGTAACTCCGTCGTCATTTTTAACTCTGAGCAGCGCGATTGGCAAATTGTTCTTAGTGAATCACACGTTGACATTTTCACCTCGCCCGCATTACTCGGGATTTCTGAATTTATCAATATGAGCATTTAAAAGAAAATGTGTTCCCATCAAAAGACTTATATCGCTATTAGGGGTCCCATGGTGGAATTAACGGTACAAATCCTTGCAACATTAACCGTGGTTAGACCCCAGAATCGTGGGAAAATTAGCATTCTGCTTCGACTATTCAATGGTCTTGATTCTTTGATTTTCAGTTCGTAAAATCAAAAGATCTCAAATAATCCGTAGGATAAAGCGCTCCAATGAACGCCTCTCTCTTTCTCCCACACACTTCCGCCGTCGGCCATACTTTCTTGTTTCCCGTCACTGGGAGTCACCTGTTGATCGCGCACTCCCTCTCCCTCTTTCGCTCCCAACTCCCCAAAATCAAAATATCTTTCTTATTCTCACTCTCTCTCCAGTCTGCTCCTCTGCCACCCCACTCCGGCCCCCGCGTTTAACTGGAGCTACCGGTCGTTGGACGGGAGCGACGAAGACCTCTGGCCGATCAGGCAGAGACCCCCCTTCGTGGTCCCGGAGCCGATCCCAAGGGCCGTGCACCACAAGCGGACGTCTTCAGGGAGCGACATAGTCAGCAGGAATATCACCATGGTGCTTGAGAACTTGCTCAAGGACTACGAGAGCAGTCAGCTGCCGCCGGAGGGAAAAGGTGATTTTAGTGATGTCGTGCAGCGTCGTGTAGGAATGTCTGCTTTGCGCATGCTTACCTGGCGAAAGTTTAGATTGGGGTGGACTTATGGGTAAAGAAAATTATGGGTACGAGAGAAATATGCTAATATTTCATGCTCTGAATCCTTTTTTAGGTACTATAGAGCATCGTAGGTACGACTACACCGGATTATTAAGTCCATTTGGTATTCTTTTGGTACAAGGAGAATCCTAAGAATATATGGTATTCATAAGTAAAGTGTGAGTTGTGCTATCTTAAATTTTAGTTTTAAGCGGCAACACTTTCCTCCCTTATTTTCTCTATTTGCCTTTACAAAGTGTGTAATACGCACTAAACCCTCTCCTAATTATAACTAATAAGAATATCTAAACTTCCAGAGTAGGTTTTTGATAAATATTTCAATACAAAAACCAATTTTTCAAATTCACACGCTTCCTACCTTCCACCATTTAGTACAACATGGCTATTTTTCAGCAGATTCTCCTATCTCACCCCACCCTCTACCAGGCTCCAAGAGTCCATTGCTGGTCAATATCCTGTATTTTTCATTGAATTTCTTCCAAAAATCCTTTGCTTCTTTCACCATGCGTCGTGCTAAGGTTTTATTTATTTTCCATTTCAAGTATTCCATTCTTCTGCACACTCATTGTTCAAACTTAATTTCCTAACGCAGTTATACTTTTAATATCCTTTCTTCTTCGGCCCAATTCCTTAAAAAACTTTCTAAATACCTTCCTCTTTGTAAAAACTACTTTACGTAACATGTACCGTATTTTTATTTCCTAACTGCTATACTCTTTTTCTTTTAAAGCATCTCCTAGGTAAACTAAACTTCTGAGCACACTTTTTACAGCACTGCATCATAAAAAGGAGAATAATTCTGTCAAATACAATTATGAGCTTAATTTTTATTTTTAAAAAGACGAATTAACATGCACAATACAAATACCAGTCAACAAATTGAACACATGTTAATGCATTTTAATAGTTTTGACATCAGCTAATTGTATTTGGTAATTTCCCATATAATTCGAAAAAGCATTTTCTATGTGACTTAGTAAAAATAAATATAATTATTTCACCATAATTGTAAACATCTACACATTTTTTCTAATGAAAACAATTTTTTTTCCATTGGCCGTTGTTTACAAAACTATTCAATTTCAAATATTTGGTAGCGAAATTACTAGAATGGGCATTATCCTTGAAAAAGTTGCAGGCAAAGTAAAATGTTACTTTTGGCATTAATCATAGGTGAAACATTTTTAGACTATCGTTTCTTTCGGTATTTTCTTGGAAAATCAATATGGTTTTACTCAAATTCCAGCGGTCTACTATTTGGGGATGAAACTAGAACATAAAAATACACAAAAAGTGGTTGGAGTTAGATACAAATACCCTTAAATATTACAGCAGTTACATCTCATTGGTGTTTTAGCTTTAGCTTTTAGATATCCTTGATTTGAAATACACCCATGCCCAGCCTTCAACCGCAAAATGCTTCAAACAATTCCACATTGGAAAGGTGTTCTAAAAATGACGGGCAAGAGAGCAACAGGCAATATAGTCATTAAAATCTTTGATTGTTATCTTAATTTTGTTATGAATTGAAGGAAGAACTGATATCGTTTAAACTAGGTTTTAAATTAATAATATCATAGGATTGATTTCTTATTAATTCATATATTTAAAAAAACTCAATTATTCATTTACACGTAAACGTCTTGTGTGATTAGCGAAGGAAGTTTATATATGTCTTTTAATGTCTCTTGGATTGTGCATGCATGGCTAGTGACCTAACACCCACCGCCACACACCCTTACTGCGGGTTGTGGCTTGCCATGTAGATATAGTTAGTAGTGTTTATTTCAATGGTAACTTTTACATTAATTTAAGACGTAATATTATACACATCCTGTTAATATCCAAGTATGCATATTATATGTATCCCTACATGCAAATGTGCAATTTGTCGAAGTGAGTTTTCCCATGTATTGTCATCAGAGTACTAAAAGGTCATTTATTGCATTGAAAACCCTACAGATGCACGAAAAATTTAGTTATATCTGTTTGCAAATTATTTAATCTGCTACATTTACGTCTAATAGTTGTAAGTGACGAAAAACTCGGTTGAAGATATGATGACTTGAATATTATTTAAGATGTCTTAATAAGGAATTTGTTCATCTAATATTTTCCCCGTGAATTAAATTGCTTTTTTAAATTTCAAAGAAACTGCGGGAGATGCCGCAACAGTAACTTTTAACGGAGTCATCCGCTAATGTGCATTTCAATGCAACAATATTTGTTTGTTGCTTTATTGTTGTTTTTTTAATTTGGCATATACGTAGGTGTGATCAATCGACAAGGATTATTTTTTATTTATTAATGCTTTTAAGCTTTTATCAAAATATGATAGGCTTCTGGATGTTGTGGTTAAACAATATTGCAGGTTTTGCGATGCACACTGAACTTCTGTAATTTACTTTTCTCAACCAAAGATATAATTTTCCTTGGGGGAAGAGAATTTATGCATTGCTTGCCAATCTTACAATATTTTCTCGAAAAAATATCTTAGAAAATAATAGTTATCGAATACATATCCAATTATCTCCAGTTTAAGTTAAATATTTTCTAGCTGGATTTAGTTTTATTTGCGCCGTTTACTATTGTATGTCTATTCCAAACAAATCAGATAAAATAAATATTTCCATTAATTTGGTGCCTTGCCTGGTTTTTATTGCAATTATGTACCTGTTGCGTGTATAGAAAACCAGCATATCTATACTGATCGACGTCAGACCTTTTCTGGAATAAAATTGAACCTGTCCAGTGAAAAATAATTTCGCTCGAGGAAAATTAATTCCTTGAACAATTTGTACCGTCGTCGGCTCGGATGGTAAGATAAAACCCCACGGCATGCATCAATCGTCTATTAACATCCCGTCTATCTGTCGGCAAAAGAGTTCGATACTATGTGTCGCGGCTGGCCATAAATCGATCAAGAGGAGGTTTGGCAGTACGCCAGTTTTCGCACCCCGCTCTCTCTCTCTCTCTCCCCAGCGTGTTTTCGGCAACCTTTCCCGCGTGAAACGAAGACTAACGATGGCGTGTCCTGGAACCGTAGCGTGGGTTGGTGACCGCATTCACCTCCTCCCCTTTCACCATCCCCATTCATCGTCAACTATGTCACGTAAAACGTTCAAAGAGGTTGAAAGAGTTTCTTACACGCGATGCGATCACATATTATTTTCGTCAGTCATTATCAGAGGATCGTGCGGGCCATTGGTAGCGTCGTGGACTAGCCAGAAACAGAAGCTTGGGCAGCAATGGGAAACTCCAAACCAAGTTAAGGTGAGAAAGAAATATTAGATATTCTCCGAGGAATTTGGTCATTTCAAGGGAAATTACTAGAACGTCTTAAAACAATTCAATAAAATTCAATATATGTTTTGTTGCACCCCTACTACCCACTCTCATAATTTTAGACATAGCCTGACAACACGCTAATAAACTTTTCTACGATTCTTCGTTCTGTCTATCTCTCTTCATGCCATTTACTATGATTATTATTTCCCATCACCTACCTCACCTCCCTTTCTGCGCTTATATTTTTATACGCTTAAGTAACGTTGTCTTATTTTGTTTCTTCCATTGATACAATTCATATAAGTAGAGATTATAATAAGAAACAGTATATTTTTTATTTAAAGTTAAGCAAAATTTTCGTAGGCTTTTTTCCATGCTTACGACTGGTTTGGTTGATGGTTTGCATTCCGATAAATGTTTTCCTTTCCTATGCGCGTTAAGTTTTTGAAATCAAACAGATAAAGGGTCTGCCCCAAAAATGAGTGCAAATAATCCAGGGAAAACTTTTATTGCTGATCAAAGTACAAAGTAATAAATTTCTTCAAAATAGCGCCCTTATGTATCGATACACCGATGCAAGCGCCTCCATCCGTAAAGGTACTTACTCTTCCTGGAAGTCGTCGGAAACCTCGCGTTTAAGCATTTCGTCACGCCACCTTGGACGTTCTCAAGCGTTCCAAAATGGTTGCCTTTATAGCTCCATTTCATTATTGGTAACGGAAATAAGACCAGCGGTACCACATCGGGGCTAAGGGTGGTTGGTGCAGTGTTGCCAACTTGTGCTTGACCTGCTACTTGGTCAAGAAGGAGAAGGTGTGGGAGGGCGCTTAGCCGATAGGTTCAATATCGTTTCGCCGCAAATTGTCAGTTTTATTTGAAACGCCTCGAGTTTTTGCGATTAATTTAACCCTCTCAGTACGGAGATTTAAAGTTCATATGTATAAACTTTAAGTCAACTGCAAGTAGTGCATTACATTTCAATACATATTGAAATATAGTGTGCTATTTACCAACACTGTTAATGAATCCATACTAAAGAGACTTGGTACTTTTCCACAGATTCAGATAAAATCTGTGGAAAAGTACAAAGTCTCTTAAGTGTTGATATGAAGTAATTCTACGAAGTGAAGTCTGAAACAGTAGAATATGCTGCTAATGAATTTTATTTGATGATATTGCTAGACTCCGCATGTTCCTCAATCATGTTTCCCAATAAGTACAGCATTCAAAAACGATCATTACACAGGCCATCGGGCCATGGAAGGAGAACCTGAATCAATAATATAAAGGTTGAAGAATATATACTTCCAAAACGGACATACTGGAACTAGGGCTGAATGGCTAACTTATTCTATTCTATACACACTAATGAGAATTATTTTCGTTAGAATACCTCACACTTGAAAACAAGCTGAGTGATTGTGAATAAAGAGTAGGTTAGGATTCTAGAGAAAGGGAGAAATTTTCTTGAAAACCAAGCCATGATTGGCATTATATCAATTGTGAATACAGGGTTCGTCCGGAAAATAAGTGTACTGATTTTTTCCCGCCGCTCCAGGCGCGCCCAGCACCGCTCTGACGGGCTGCGATTGGAGGGGGGTATGTTGGCAAGCGACGCTGAAAAAGGTAGTTGGCTCTGAGCTGTGGTGTAGTGAGGAGCTCTGTTAACACGAACCTCCACGCTCGACCCACGTCACGGAACGCGATGCCGAAGCAGCGTTATTCCATCAAATTTGCGGTAAAGCTTGGGAAATCGTCTACCGAAACTGTCGGTATGATTAACCAGGCTTACGGGGAGTCAGCCATGTCCAGAAACATGATCTTTCGGTGGCACAAGATGTTCGTGGAGGGCAGAGAAGAGGTCGACGACGAACCACGGCCTGGACGCCCATCAACGACACTCACCGACGAAAATGTGCGAAAAAGTGCTCAGTGATGATCAAAGACTCAATCGTTTGGAAATCGCGACACAACTTGCGGATCACTGCAAAAATGATCCACATTTTTTAGAGAACGTTGTTTGGGGTGACGAGACGTGGATCTTTGAGTACGACCCGGAGTCGAAGAGACAAAGTGCGGAGTGGCACACCCCATCATCACCCCGTCAAAAGAAAGCTCGCATGAGCAAATCTCGGATCAAGGCGATGCTCATTGTCTTTTTTGACAAAAGGGGAGTCGTCCACTACGAATTTGTACCTGAACGACAAACTGTAAATGCTGCATTTTACGTCCAAGTGCTCGACAGGCTTCGAAAAAGACTCGCCCGCGTCCGGCCAGCGATCAAAAACATCTGGCGGCTGCATCACGACAATGCGCCGTCTCACACCGCGCTTGTCGTGTCGGACTTCTTGGCCAAGCACGGCGTGGCAACGCTGCCGCACCCGCCCTACAGCCCGGACTTGGCACCACCGGACTTCTTTCTGTTCCCGAAGATAAAGAGGAGTTTGAAAGGAACGCGATACGGGACTTTGGACGCCGTCAAAGAGGCCGTGACGACGTGTCTTCGAGAGGTTCCCGATGATGCCTTCGCGGGAGCGTTCCAGGAATGGGAACGCCGCTGGAACAAGTGTATCGACTCACAAGGGTCCTATTTTGAGGAATATTAGCTTAAGATATGTAAAAGTGTAATAAATTTTTTTTCCTGAGCTCAGTACACTTATTTTCCGGACAAACCCTGTATTTTTGATAGCTCTGAATTTTAATTTCAAGATAGTGCCTCGCAGGAAATTGTTGGTTTTCTTTAAAGCGCCACGAGTTTAAGTGAGTTCTGAATCACCTTGAGAACTGAGATATACTTAATTTACTATGAAACCTCAATCTTGGTATGTTCTTTGATACATTACACGCCCAAAACAACTGTGATCTCCATTTTTGAAAGTAGCCAATGATACGGTTTCATTCCACCCCAATTGCTTACTCTTCTTCATCTGCAGTATTTTTTGAACTATCAACTGATAATGCTTATTTCAAATGGAAAGTAAATTGAGAGAAAAGAGGAGAGTGAAGTGCGTCCAAAAGAATGGAAGAGAAGATACCACTAAATGGGCGCCACGCATTTAGGATGAATTATTCTTGAAGGAGAAATTCATAGTAGTAGACCGTAGGGAAGCAAGGTTGATTCTCTTAGTACTACATAATCTTTAAGAAATAATAAAAATAAAAATACATTTTATGGATTGGCGAAGACTATTGATGTTTATGATGAAGTCATTAATTAATGTTACAGTATTAATTATTAACAGTGGTAATTATTAGTTAATGCGATTATTACTTATTTATTGAATATAAGAGGGACTTGTTTAGGGATCATTCGGATTAGGTAAGGAGGGGTTTAGGAATTAGATTCAAGAGGTTGAATATATAAGATGTGATTTGAAAAGAAAAAATTAGTGCGGATGAGAACTTAAAAGGTTTGTGGAAAAATAAGAAATTAAATAAAAAAATTAAAAATCTCCAAAAACTTTCATATTTAAATATTTTTTGGCGGAAAGCTTAACTTAAAACACGTTTTCATTTCACCCAATAAAATAAAAATGAACCAAGACTGTTTCTACGACAGACCTTCACCATACCAAGACAGGTCATGCAGAACTGGAAAGTAGGAAGGGGATATTCCATTAATTCATGAATCTGAAACTCATGGTCCCTGCCCCTAAAATCACAGGTAGTAAAAATTTGACACCCCGCTGTTGGCAGCGCACGGTATCTGGCCTCACCCCGACGGAGAGGGTCGAGGGATGGAAGGGGGAGCTTAAAACACAACCAAAAAGGTTAAGGAATGCTATAAAAGGCACGGAATCAATTATATGATTGTCCCATTTGGTCATGCGGGAAGATATTTAACAATAAAACACAAGAGATTAGTGTAAAATAATTCATGTAGGTAAAAGTAATTATTTCTTAGTCATTGCGAGTCGCAAGCGACGTTCTTGTTACCACCAACCCTAGAGTTACTGTCCCGAATTGTTCGTTTGGAAGAAGGAGTCCTTGAGTCTGCTAGTTCTGGCGTCTATTTCTCGAATTTAATATTGATGAATCAAACGATCAATGAAGTTATGCATGCCACGCAAAAATACTGCGGCCATCGTAGTTTTGATCAGATGTGATTTTTTGTAGTTGGTTTATCATCAAGACTTACATCATATTTGCTTGGTCTCTCAGAGCTAAGTAAATTTTCATATTAAACTAACCATTGATTTGAAGTATTTTTAAGTTAAAAAAGTTAAGTTAAAAAAAAAATTCAGAGTTTAAGAAGACGCCTCGGTAGCTTAAGTGGCTAAAGCACTCGACCGGATATTGAGGGATCTGGGTTCGAATCCCAGTCAAGGCGAATGATTTTTACACTCTGAAATTGTTGCATTAAGTATTTTTGTTGGTTATGTAACCAACTTTATCGTTCTATGATTCTTAAAGAAAAGGAACGTATTTTATCATCCCACAGACAAATCGGGACATTATTTAGCACAAGTGCGTTCACGTTACACTTGAAGTGTTTACGTGTAAGGCGTGTAACTTAAGGGCACCATTATAAGATTCTGGATGAATACATTCATGTGTGTGTGGATTTATGATTTTCCTACGGTGCCTCTGCAGAATTGCGGTAAGAAGATTTGGAAGTAAGAATGAGCAGAACTTTAGATGGTATCATTTGAATTCGTAAAATTATATCTCACAATAAATTCATGAAACTTAACGCAAAAGCGCAAAACCAATGTTGTGGGAATTCAGCCAAGAAATGGAAAGATAGAAATTCTGAAGAGACGGCTGTGCATTTTTTTCTCCTTCTTAAGGAAAAGAAATTCTTTAAATTAATTTAACTTATCGTGACTGCTATGACCGTGCCCCTTAGGAGGTCGTCTAATGCACTAACATCATGGTGAAACACGTTCAATGGTCTGATGAAGTGCAGTGAAACTGACGAGTATCCCCGCGTATTGGCCCCCTAAACTAACGTTACGAGTTCATTTTATTCGCTATGAAATACAGAAAAATGTACCCTGTTATCCTGTATTTGCACTAAAATAGTTACTTTCATAATTTTCATATTAACAAAGCCTTCTCTTCCGCCCATCTTTGTGCTTGTATCTATACATAGATTTTGTTTCCATTGCGCACCGTCTCCCAGCCTCTTTGTGTCTTTTGCCTGCTCCATCGTTCTCCTGAGCAATCGATTCGTCTAGAGGCCTGCATCACCGCTCCCATCGAGTTCTCATTGTGCATTTTTCATCCTCCGCCCACATCATCTCCCCACACCGCTCCGATGGCCTCGCTTCCTGGCCGATTAGTCACAGGGTAACAAGGAGGGTGTATTTTAGGTCAGAGAGGCCTGAGTTTCACGACTTGCTTACGGCGTTTACTAAAAAGAACGATGAAAATAGCATACTCGAAGGCGATAACCTGATTTTTAAAAAAAATTATCGTATTGGAAAGCAATACAGCTTTCATGCAAGCAATAAAACTTCGGCTTGTTTACCAGGGCTGCTGTTTTCGGAGAAATACGATTCTGCAATGCATATTGAATACACTGCATTGATAGATAGATAAAGGTCTTTATTTGGGCGAAATTGAGACCTAATGGTCCCTTATTTTATTTAACCCATCGCAATGATCTGTATTTTTGCATGAAAACTGCATTCGAATATTGGGTAAACCAATAAAAATTTTAATATAGACAAGGAGAAAGAAAAACAGTTACTTTTAAAAATAACTCCAAAATGACTTCGTAAGGTCCCGCCATAGATTCAAACACTTGTATTGTGTATCGTCTCCATATAAATCAGGACAGTGAACATATTAGTAATACTTATTACATTGATAGTCCACCGCTTAAGCTGGGTTTTGGATGTTCACATTTCTTAAATCAGTATCCACTGCCAACTACTATTTCCTTCACCAATTTTTTTCTAACGTATACGGATTTTCCCCTTCAACTTCCTCTTCGTTCAATCTATTAAAAACCTCAGCGTTTGTCTTTCACACTGTCCAACTTATTTTCTCCATTCCTTTCCTCCATACAGCCACATCTCGAAAGCCTCCGATCCACGTTCGTCCTCTTGCCTCAAAGAGCAGGGCTTAAATCCATAAAACACTAAGCTCCATATCAAAGTCTTTATTAATCTTTTCTTCACATCATAACTCAAGTGTACCCGTCATAAAATCTCTTTTTCTTGCAAAAGCCAAATTAGCAAAGACTTAAATATGGGAGCGCAGTGCTTTATGGGTGTGAGTCCAGGTCTTTGAGGAAAGAGTATGAGCATAGATCGGAGGCTTTTGAGTGGTGAATGTGCGGCGGAGAATGGAGAAAAAGTAAGTTGGAGAAGTAGACTAACGCCGAGGTTTTAAATTGCGTTGGCTAAGAGAGAAAGTTGCCGGGAGAAATAAGAAGGCCAAGATTGTCAATAAATACGAACTTCTGTAATGTGTGCATATAAAATGGTGTTCATGGATCACGCTACCTTGTGTTTCAAGAATTTTACGAACGAGATTTTTTCCATGGATGCAACAAGAGAGAAACTAAACAAATCGATGACGGTCAATTAATGTAGGAACAGCTCTAATGCCATCATTGAGTCACCAGAAAAAATATTTTGCAAGGAACTATGGTTTGGAAACAAATATCAGACTGATAAGTCGAGATTTCAATTTTAAAGCAATATACTTCTCTGCATCCGAGTGAAATGTAATCTGGCTCACTATCCCTTCTTAATTCTTGGTCTAAGTAGTTAAGCAATCATACGAACCCGCTGTAACAGGATTACACAGACCATTAGACCCGAGACTCCGATTCGTCGTATCCTGCACCGTCTCAAGACATACTATCCATTTTATTTGGAATCATATATTTTATTTTCTTTGACTTTGAAGTGCCTCATTAAAATAATAATGGAAAAATCATTGATCTCAAAAAATCTTTAGCTCATAAATTGAAATTTTATTCAGTGAGAGTGCAAAATTCATTGAAAATTATTGGAATTGAATTGAATAAATTTTTACACATTTAGAAACGAGACTAATTGGGAAATTGGCTCCAACTATCAGAATCAAATTCGGTGTGACGATATACATTCAACACACACGAATATTTATATGTAGTTATTGCCCATTATTTTCGCAAAACAAAATATGAATGCTAATAATTCAGAGGTCGCAAATTATTCCAGGAATTGTAGTGTTAAATCATATCTATTTAGCATCCAATTAATATCTCGGATTTATTTGAATAATTGCTTGGTATTCAGTATCTAAATAATATTCGTAAAGCGAGAAAAATATTAGTATATTCATATTCTTATTTTTCCATCCCTGGACGATGACCGCAGTTGCTATTGGTCATTGTTCAATTCATATATGGAATCTTCTTGGCCTGATTAAAAGGTTGTAGTTCTCTATTGATTGTTAGCAAAAATGTGCAATCCATGGGGAAAAACGATATGGCACTTTCGCCAAGTTACCTTAAAAAAAGTATTATTTACTATAATCCGATTGGTATATATTTTTATAATGAACACAACTGATATGTGTATATATATATATATATATATATATATATATATATATATATATATATATATATATATATATATATATATCTAAGTATAGTTTTATTAATATTGATTCTCATCCCATACCTGTCGCACTGAATTTCCAATTTTACTAAACAATGCTTGCAGCCCCTTGGCTGACTGACAAACTAAAGCTTGGTCATCAGCAAACCTTACTGGTTTTACGAATTACCCGCCCACTTTCATTCCTACCTCCAGTTCTTCCCATGCCTCTTTGATCATTTCCTCTGCATGCAGGTTGAACAGCAACGGTGGACCCCCGCCAGGCAACCCTTTCCCTACCATGCTTCCTTAACCTCCCCCACCCCTCCCTCCCCCCGGAGGCTAACCTTAACTCCTCCTTCACAGTAATACCCCAATCCCGCTCCTTTCCCTCCCCCACCATCTCCTCTTCCTTTCTTACATCCATACACCCACCCCCACCTCCCCATTCCTTCTGTTATATAAAGAAAGATTTTGGCCTGTATTTCACCTGAAGATGACGCTGAGCGTCGAAACCTAGGTCGTGAATAAATATTTTATGTGGAAAAACCAAGTTTTCTTTTTCAATATGTATCGTTTCCACAAAGTGACGCCTGAAGTTATCTCCTTTATCAAGTGCACTTGTAACGCGAAAAAGGCATTTCTCTACAGGAAATTATCAATCAAATACAGAATAGCATCGTTGAATATATTCTTCAATAGCCAGTGTATCGTCCTCGGTGTCCTCCCGAAGTACATCAGCCTGAAAGGGAAGGAGAGTTGGTCTTCCGCTGGAAGCTACGCGGTGGCAGTTGGAAGACGGGCCTGGCTTAAAAAGGGAACTCCACGAGTGGTATGTAAAAAGGGACGCCATATCACATTATCTACTCCTGCTATACCTTGAATTAACCCATGAGCTGGAATGGACCGAATGGCTCTGCTTTGACGACATGGTCAGGCAAAAAGCCAGTGAAATCGCCCATATAAAAAGAGGTAATATCTCTCAGAAACTCAAATCCTTGGTGCAAAATAAGAAGTCGGCCTTTAACAGTAAATATAGTACCTTACCAGTTCTTGGTAATCACCAATTCGGGGAGAGATATTAGTGAACTTATCAGAGCACCAATTTAAACCAGACAAAACAGCCATGTTGGAGAAAGGGTTGAAATACGTCCCCAACCTCCCTATTACGGTCAACGAGGTGAAGAGCCTTGCGGTGGACTGTGAAGTAGCTCTCAGTAAAGAAAACCTGGGTGAGAAACAACTGGTGGCGCGTGAAATAGAAAAATGTTTGCAAAAATCCCGGTCTAGGAAAGGAAAAAATTTCCCTTCCGATTTAACGGCACTAAAATCAATCAGACGTAGTTTAGCTACGAATAATCTGATTGTCCAAAAAGCGGATAAGGGCAACGCAGTAGTGGTGATGGAGCAGAATAGCTACAACAGGAAGTGCGAAGAGTTCATCAAGGAAAATAATATCATAGAATTACCTAAGGATCCAACCACCCAATTCCAAAGGTATTGTAGGGACACCATCAAATCCTGCCAGCTTTTGTTTAAACCGAGTGATTTATATAAATTAGTGCAAATGAATCCCTCTGTTCCCCGGTTCTTCGGACTACCTAAAGTGTATAAACCTGATGTGCCCATAAGGCCAGTAGTTTCCAACGTTACAGCCCCGAACCATCTCCTAGCTAGGAAACTCAATGACATCTTTAGGCAGCACTCCAAATTCTCCCCCAAACATGGGGTAGTCAACTCCTCAGATTTAGCCAACCGTTTATCCTCAGTGGTCCTCCCTCCTAAATGCATCCTGGTTTCCTTTTACGTGGTGAATCTGTTTCCCAGTGTTCCTGTGAAAGAAGCCGTTCAGCTCGCCGAAGACCTCCTCATACAGAAGGCGGTTCCGTTCCCCATTATAAGTGAAGTGTGCTCAGGTCTAAAAACATGCGTTGCGCAAAATTATTTTAAATTTAATGGGAGAATATATGAACAACCAAAAGGGCTGGCGATGGGGTCACCTCTATCTCCATTATTAGCCGATATCTTTATGTGTCAGGTGGAAAGAGACCTTTTTGCTCACCACAACTCCTTAGTGAATAACGTCTATCGCTGGTTCCGTTATGTCGACGACGTTTTTTGTATATGGTCAGGATCGGAGAGACAACTTGACAATTTTTTAATGTTCATTAACTCAATCAACAAATCCATTAAATTCACTTTAGAAAAGGAGAGCAATGGCTCTCTTAATTTTCTAGACTTAGTAGTAACTAAAGTCAATCAGAAATTGGAATTTGCAATCTACAGAAAAAAATCTTACACAGATCAAGTAATCCATGCCACATCTAGGCACCACTTTACTCAAAAACTGTCTTCTTTTCATGCAATGATTAATAGAGTAATTAACGTGCCCATGTCTTCGCGCAATATTGCGAAAGAACTGTCTATTATTAAACAGATAGCGCACAGCAATGGTTACACGCCCCCATTAATTGACCGTTTATACCAGAGTAAAAGGAAAAAACTAAGCACGCTGTTAATATATGGTTTCAATCATAATGTTTTTTCAGAAGCCAAGTGGCGCAGGCTTCCCTTCCTAGGACAGTTGTCTCTCTCGGTCGCTAAAGTGTTACCAAAAAAAACGGATAAAGCCAGCCTTTTATAATAGACGCAACTTGCGAAACATCCTCGCAAATAACAAAGACGAAATACCAAAATCGGAAAGGAGCGGAGTGTACAAGCTAACCTGTGAATGCTCCGCCGTCTACGTAGGCCAGACGGGAAGGAAGTTCCGAGAACGAGTGAAGGAGCACCAGGCCTGCCTGAAGAACGGTAATGGAAAATCTCAATTTGCCAAGCATTTGATTGACCAGAACCATAAAAGTGATTTTAGCGTGGAGTTTCTCCATTTCGAAAGAAAAGGCCCCCGGTTGGACATTTTGGAAAATATGGAGATATTGGAAAGAGCGAATTCTACCTGTAATATAGTGAACGACGTGCTATGTAACTCCCGGTCACCCCTCCTCAACCTTAAACTCCCAAACTCTTTGTCCTATCTCCACTAACCCCAAGGCGGACCCCCGCCAGGCAACCCTTTCCCTACCATGCTTCCTTAACCTCCCCCACCCCTCCCTCCCCCCGGAGGCTAACCTTGACTCCTCCTTCACAGTAATACCCCAATCCCGCTCCTTTCCCTCCCCCACCATCTCCTCTTCCTTTCTTACATCCATACACCCACCCCCACCTCCCCATTCCTTCTGTTATATAAAGAAAGATTTTGGCCTGTATTTCACCTGAAGATGACGCTGAGCGTCGAAACCTAGGTCGTGAATAAATATTTTATGTGGAAAAACCAAGTTTTCTTTTTCAATAGCAACGGTGATAATGGGCAACCCTGCCTTACACCCCTTCCTAACACTGCCCAACCGGACCCCCCGTTCCCCACTCGCACCTGAGCAGTCTTAGACATGTACAGGTTGCGGATTAGCCTCCTTTCCCTCCAATCTATTCCTATTTTCTGCAATATACTCATTAGTTTTTCCCAATTCACCCTATCAAACGCTTTTTCGAAATCTACGAAACAGGCAAATACCTCCTGGTTGTGTTCTATATTCCTCTCGATTAATAATCTCATTACTGCAATGGCATCACGCGTACCTCTCCCCTTCCTAAACCGAAAATGATCATCCCCTAAGTAATCATTTGCCCTACTCTCTACCTTTTGTTTATGATCCTGAGAACAACTTAAGCTGCGTAACTTAAATGAAATTCTTACGGATGTAAATAATAATGTATATATATACACACATAATTCATTATATATATGTATAATTTTAGTGCTAATAATAATATATATTATTAGCACCAACATATTAATAAATTTTGTAAGAGGTATGTATCATTTCGCAGTTAGCCAAAGTTCATTTCCATTTTTTTTTATTCCTTTTTGAAGAATTATTTTTTTAAGCTTGCAAAATTCAATTATCCTCAATATAGCTCAATATAGCCTCAAAAAAATAGTGATGAAATACGAATATCTGAAGCAATAAAGGAAAATTTTACTTTCCAATCAAATGCCACCTGTCAACGAACCACAGTGAGAGAGAAAAAATGATCTTAAAACAATCAATGACAAATCATAAGTAACCCATCCGTCTATTATTGCTAATAAATAAGGCGCTAGTCCCTCAAGAGCTATTGCTCATTCATTCAATATTCTTTTCTGCAGATATTCCCATGAACGCATCCCAATTCCACGGTGAGAATTTTCCAATCGGTGGCGTTCTTCCAGCAATATGGTCTTTGTAATCTCTCTGTGACAGGTATATGAGAGGGGGAAAAAATACGTTTTCCTGTCTAAAAGTCTTCCGTTCCCGGCACTGATTTCACGACACAATCGTCCTCCCTTCCTTCTCCCTTAAGCGGCTGTTAATTGACGCTGAGCAGGTTACCCCGGGAATTGAGTCCAATAGAGAGAGATCTTTCCTTTTCAGCCTTTCTTTCCCACTCTCCCATCACAGATGAGGAGGAGTCATTTAACAAACCCTCTTTGAGTTCGCTTGTGAGTCCAATTCCCCCGCGCCTTTCACTTTCGGAGGGCAGAGCAGAACAGAACTTTCTTGTAGACGTTAATGTCATGTTTTACCCTTTTTGTTCGAGCGCACAAAAGTTTAGAGGGATTGAACGCCCTTTCCATTTGAACAAAAGGCATCATTCGAATGAGTGACACAATCTTCGGAGTAACATCATCTGATTGCAGATGTTAATCAAGCATCTAGCATGGCGTGGAACCTGTTAGCATTCCGAAAATGCCCTAATAAAAGAAGTTTAAGTATATCTTTAAAGTATTGAGGTTCACCAGGAGGCAAGAGTAGGATTATTTTAGCAGGACGAATTTTCAATACTATTTTACTTAATTTTAATTTAATTTATGTGAATGAAAAAAGTTCATATATATATATATATATACATATATATATATATATATATATATATATATATATATATATATATATGTATATTAATAAATAAATAAATATTATATACATATATATATATATATATATATATATATATATATATATATATAAAGCCCTTAAATTGATGAAAGAATAAGATTGTTTTCAAGAAATATATTGAAGTCGAAGCTTTTCCTTCGAGCGAACCAAATATCTACAAATTATTATCGTTGTTCAAAAATAAGTCCTTTCTGTTTGCTTGAATGAGGAGGCGGGAACTTCATGAAAATTCATGGTGAGCGATTACGGGTGAATTATTTGCGTTTCCACGGAATACGTCGTTATTTATTTCTTGAATACCCATAAATAACTCGGGAATCTTTTAAAAAAATTATTTGCCCTCATGGAAGTTCGAATGCTTTAATTCTCTCTTGGTCTTTTTGTTTTAATTTTACAATGACAAAGATAAAAAGTTCAAGGAAAATTCTCCGAGAATTATTTTGGGATATAACGTTTTGTGAAACGTTTTTTCAATTTAAATTAGAATAAAATGTATGCCTTTTATATTATTCTAAAGGTTATCATAATGAAACCAAAGTATAACTTGCTATTATTAATAATATGCACTCTTAGAATTCATGCAAATTTTGAAAGTAGATGATTTTGACTTACCACAATGGTTTAATAATATGAATAGAGTCAGTGAACTTATTTTATGTTTAATTTCAGGTCGTCCGACAGTAGTACGCACTAACATCCTTATCAGGAGCATGGGGCCAATCTCTGAATTAGATATGGTAAGAACTGATATTTGAATCTGGTGTGTTCGCATTACCTCTTCTATTTTATGCATAATCGATCAAGAGGATGAAAAATAATATGCTTGCCGCGAGATGAACATTAGCTATTAAGATTAACCTCTTTAACTTTCAGAGGTAATATAGCCTTCCTCCTAGGATTTAGCTATAAGTAATACCGTTTAAGTTTACTTCTATTATGTACATGAAATAATGAATGACGCAAAATAAAATAAACTCCTTATCCCAAAAAATAAATTTATCTTCTTAAAGGAACAACTGTATTCTTAAACTTCTGGCGGAATGTACAAATAATATAAATAATTTAAAAATTGACCGAAACAGACATTACTTCCATTTTTCACTCACGATTGTGTTAGGCTTACATAAGAATAAGTTTGGAATAAGGAGCTTTGTTTTATTTTTGCCTTTTTTGATGGATTTTTTTTCTTTTTCTCAAATATTAAGCTAAATTTTTAAATTTCATTTAAGTATGAATTTTATTACGGGAAATGGTAAATTTTTTTAATGGGAAAGTTTTCATTTCACAAATTTAATGAAACTCTATTCAGTCAACTGGAAATATACCTTAATTTTAAAAATATTCCAAATCAAATATTTTTGAAACGACGATTTTTAATCTAATATTCTCTATAGTATGTTTCTGTGTTTTTTCTTTAATATTCTAATTTTACCTGAGCCAGTAGATCCTCTAACTAGATACCATATTTGATGAAGTTTTTTCGGGTTTTCCAACGGATCAGGGGTTCCATATTGAACGACGTTTCGATGCTCGACTCGTCCTAAGGCTGAGTCGAGCATCGAAACGTCGACCAATATGGAGCCCCTGACACGGTGGAAGACCCGAGAAAACTTCATAAAGCAAATACGCCGGGAGAGCATCAGATCTTATTTTATATTGTATCTTCAAAATACCCGCTATTGACGGAAAATAGTCTTCCTAAATAACATTTCGTTTTACAAAACTAGCAATGTAGTCAAATTGACCAAGATATCTAATTTAAACTACATAATTAATAATAATATTATCTCAAAAGTTGATTTTAAGTTGAAACGTACTCGTTTTGTTAAATTGGTTCTCAGTGCTGGCAGTCAGTGTACCAAATGTGTATCTGCACACCAGCCGACCAAATAAACCTTCGCAGATGGAAATTTTTGCAGATGAATATTTTGTGCTATTATCCAATGAAAATCGATTTATTTCTTTTTTTCCTAATAAATTTCCGTTTTTCTAAATGAAAATAACGTTTTTGAACCTCGTTCATATCATGGCTGTTGTGCCAACTCTGGTTGTACGACCACTGTGAATGATATAACGACAAACCAAGAATATTATCTCCCAATATTTATATATCTAGTCCTGCATCGAGTGGTAGATAGAAAGAAAAAAATATATTTCTTGGCATTTAACTTACCACAGATACTTAGATGGTGAGTTAAATTCCACCACCAACTGATATTTTATCCATTCCTAATTCACAGGATTACTCGATGGACTGCTACTTCCGCCAGTATTGGAGAGATTCTCGACTCAGCTTCTCCGGCGCCGGACACATCAAAAGCTTGAGCTTAAGCATTAAGATGTTGGAGAGGATATGGCGCCCCGACACTTATTTCCACAACGGAAAGAACTCCTATGTGCACACGATAACCGTTCCAAACAAACTGCTGCGGATTGGACAGGATGGAGATATTCTATACTCCATGAGGCGAGTGATCTTACTCCAGGAAAAATTATACAAATATTTCCTCAAAAAGTAGAGCTTCCAACTTGGATTTAGCATAGCCACATTCTGCTGTTTCACGGGATTTGGAAAATATGTAAAATAAGGAACTGTTTAATATTTATACATTTCCAAGGCGGGCGTAGTTGGAATTTTATACTCAGATAAAATGCAGTATTTTCAATGTTTATGATGATGGTTATATTAGCCTAAGTTTTCACGTTTTATACTTAGGGCTTCGAAATAAAATCAGGATAACCATGCCTGTGGAGTCTTTATGTAAACAACTTCCTTTATCTATAGAGTTTAATCAGAAGATTTGCCATCTATCACATTAGTCTTCTCAAGTACCAGACCATTCCTAAAGCCTCTTTTTTTCTGACTTTATAATATTTCTCCCCTTGACAACATCTCTTTCTTGATACCAAAGTGGGCATCATGATCATCTGTTTTAATCTAATTTTTCCGAATGGTTTTTGCTTGTTGCCTGTTTTTATCTAATTTTATTCAGAACTCATTCCCCTTTTCACATTGGAATTCGCCGTCATTCTCAAAAATTATTTGAAATGAAATTTGAAAGGAAATCAATTAATATTTTTGACGGGTTGTCAATACTCAACGTTATTTCCTTATGTTTAATTAGATTGTCTACGCAACCGTCAGTTTTCTCGGTTAACACTCTTTAATTGAATTTAATTATCCTGCTTTAATTGAAGGGTATCTTATTTGAAACCCACCAGAACAGAGTTAATCATCTAGAATAGTTATTTGTTGATTTTTCCAGCGGGAAAACATTAAGGATTTTAAATTTTATTACTGAAGTCACCGAAGATAATAGTAAGAATTGTTAAAACTATCTCAGAGCCCTTAACGAGTCCAATATTTTCCAAATTAGATCGCGCGAAGTCTGGAGGATCTGTAATTGTAAAATTGATTAATGATAAAATTAGTAGAATAGCTCGATTATTAAATCACTCGGATAAATTGGAAGCAGGCCACCCCAGTTATTATGCTTAAATGTATAATTAGTCCCAAAGTACTAAGACAGAAGAGATCATGACGATAAGATTAGAGAAATGTATTTTTCTTTTTCCCTTTCCAGGTATCTTAGTATGTTGTTGTTTTTTTCATTAAACCTTATTTTATTGCCCACTAGCAACTATTCGCTTACGTGTAGTGAACTATATTATGCTTAGATTCCGCAATTCATGTATCTGTATTTGACTCTACCTACTTCGTTGAATGAATGTAAAACTCCAATAGCCGTAAACAGTTTAAAACTGTTTACGGCTATTGGAGTTTTACATTTATTCAATAATACTAGCCGTAAGAGCTCAATTCTACCAATATTCTACCTACTTCATTTGAATTTGTTTACACATGCTATATTCTAGCTAAAAATTAAGAAAAACTTTGATATAATGTTGCATGCTTGTTGTCGAATTCCCCTCTGCCATATGCCCCAAAGTTTTATGCAGGGTTCCATGTGCCTTATGATATGAATGCATGCAGATGAAGACAAGATAATGAATTTAAAAATTACATGCAGTAAGCTAGCTTTTTAATATGTGAGAGTCTGTGGAAGGTAGTAAAGTGCAAATTGTAATATAACGAATTTATCGGTACGGCAGATGGTTAAAATTATTTTTTCATTCTGAGTGTATATCAGTTTTTATTACTTTTTATGCGCATCAAAAAATTGTCAAGTGATGTTCGTGCTCTCTTTTTATGTTACAAAACCACATTCTGGTTTAAGTACTGGGTTGTTCCGTGTAACTTTAGGCAAAATTTATTATTTCACCGATGTTTGAGTAGCTCTAAAAATCTATTTATGATGAGACCCGAGTCCAAAATTAAATTATTTTTCCTCATATCCATTCCCACTTTGATTCTATATCTCATAGGCATTCCATTTATTAAAGACTATCACAGTTAACCTATTGCACTGCAAGTTATGATTTGGCATCAGAGAATCCGAAATTTGGAACCCTATGGCCTCCTGCCTTGACACAATTTCAATCAATTGAGAAAATAGGTGGACATTTCCGTAAGAGTTCTCAATTGTACTTGAGAAATAGGGCAGAGCATAGTGAATTCCAAGCATCTTCGTCCATTATCTAGATGGAAATCTGTAATTTCGAAGCATAGGGAATGTAAAAAAAAATTAGTTGGAAAATCAGAAGTTATCCAGAATTCGAAAAGGGAGGCATACCCTTGACCTATTTCACTTTTTTACTTCACGAATTTCATCTAGATTAAAATTTTGAACTGTCGCAAATTACCTCCAAAGAAGTCAAGTCGCCTACCGCAAAACCTTATGCAGATGCTAACCATAGTTCCAAAATGTCCTGAATTATAGTTACTTTTTTTTCGCGATACTGGAAATGAACGCGGTGCAGATATATGTCTACGAAAGGTTTCTGTAAGATAACCCCATAGACTTGAAATTCGGTTATCGGTAGCGAGCAAGGCTGTTGGATGGGAAGTTTGGAATCACCAAACAGATTGGCGTGAAGCCTTAGCCAAGTCTGGCTAAATATGATCTATCGAGGAGAAGGGACGACGTTTCATTGGCCGTTTCCCTGGCTCATTCAATCATGGAAGCGAAGCTCCAAATCTTTGATGCTTAATCAGTGGTTGAATGCGCTAGGGAACATTGTGAAGAAAAGAACTCCTGTAATTGAATCTGATTCGATTCGACTGGAATTGCATGGAGTTTGTCGTCACCAGATGGAGAGGGATATTGATTGATAACAACGTCAGTTATAATTATGGATGTTGGCTTGAAAACAGTTTATTAATTTTCCATTATAGTGGAATGTATACTTCCATCAATACATTATATAAACTTATAAATAACTTCTTCTCCTGGAAAAAGTTTTTTGTAGTGTTTTCATACGTTCATATCATTTTATTCAATGATATCTTGACCGGGTGAGCCCCGAAGTTGGATATATGTGATCAAAACCCTTAGTACCGCAATAAATACCAAGTTTTTATTTATAGTTCGTCATTGTCTTATCGTTATCATCAGCCAGTTTTGTTCAACATGCTATTTTAATGTAGCTTCTATTTATGTATCATCCATGGTCATGATTTTTATTGCAGTGGCTCCAACGCTTGAATTTCATTTACAATTCCCTCGTTTTGCTTAAACAAGTGAGCAGTAGGAAACAAAAGCCAACAAACCTTATTAGCCATTTCATCTATCATACCCGTTATCGTTTAAACGAGTACTATTGACAAATTCCGAATAAACTGCGGGAGATGCCGCAGCAGTAACTTTTAACGGAGTCATCTGCTAAAGTGCATTTCAATGCAACAATTTCAGAGTGTAAAAATAATTCGCCTTGACTGGGATCCTAGTGAAGGCGAATGATTTTTATACTCTGTAATTGTTGCATCGAGTAATATTGATTTTATTATTAATGTAAGCCCCTACCAATATCTAGAAACAACGCTCTTGGCAGCACGAGGCTAAGAGGGATAAACCAATCATGAAAAAATGTGGGAAGAAGGTTTTAAAGGACTTTTAGGTTTTCATTGGTTGGTGTTCCAATCTCTTTCGATCATGGTCATGCATAATGTTGGGGAAAAAATAAAATGAATACATCCAATTCAACGAATCTATATTACCCTAACTTTTCTTCTCTTATTCAACCCCGCGGTATGCGGATACGTGTGAACTAATTTCTCGGAGTCGCGATTAAAATTCATTCAATTGATACTTCTCGTTTGTCCTAGCGTTTAGCCACCAAGTGCTTCTATTCTAGGTTACGTATGCCAGCGTTCCGACACTTGACCGAATATACAAATTGGGCAATCGGAGTAGACGCCGGACTTCAGTGTGTGTTTACATCTACATCAATACCCTGCGAGCCACCAAAAAGGTGTTTGGCAGGGGGTGCAGCACCAGGAGGAAAGGGTAAGGGATGAGGGGGTTAGCATTTTTCAAATGGATGGGGAAAGGTGGGGGGAACCTGCAAAAAAAATATATAAATATACTAGTATAATCATGCACAGTCGCTACCTTGTAGGTTAATACTTATTATGTCGAGCCGACTAGCGGGGGATTTCGATTACTAGCATTCTGGTCTCTTATTGTTCTTGGAAAAAATGACCATTTAAACCTGTCAGTCTTGCAGTCTATCTCTCTAATCTTAAATTCGTGATCCCTCCGCCCGTAATACGTTGGGGTTCGTATTATGTTCTTGATGTCATCGGAAAAGGACCCATCTTTAAACGTTTTTAATAAGTTTAATCTATATTATAAACGCCGCTGTGTAAGGGAATCCCAACCTAAAGTTTCTAGCAAAGTAGTTACGCTACTGCGTTGGTCATAACAATTTTTGACAAATCTAGCCCCCCTCCGGTGAACTCGATCCAATTCCGAAATTAAATTTATCTCTTTAGGATCCCATATACTGGCAGCATACTCTAGGTGGGGCCTGACTAAGGCAAGAAAACATCGTTCCTTCACTTTTTCGTCACATTTACCCAGCACTCTTTTTACAAATCCCAATTTTTTATTAGCACGACCGCATATTTCCCGTATGTGCTTTCCCCAGGACAGATAGTGAGTAATTGTTACACTCAAGTATTTAAAGGAATCTACACTCGCGAGTTCTGTTTGCTTCACTTTTTAACTAAATTGGGGAGTGTTACTCTTTTCCCAAAAATAATAACTACGCATTTTTTCAAGTTTAATTCCAATTGCCATGTATCGCACCAAGTATACTGTTGAGTGTAGTCTCTCCGCCAACTATTTTAATATTTCATCTGCGACTCTTTTCGTTGAGGTTAGGACGATCTAGGAACTGATGAGTCCATGAATTGAGGTGAACTGTGATTCGATGTCTAGGTTCATAAATGTGTTTGTTCATGCCATGAATATAAAATATTGCAGTTTAAATTTTTTTCGGTTGTAATAAATTATGAACTTTTTTATTGTTTTTGCCAACTATTTTATCCAACCTATCTGGCAGCATGTTTTATGTAACCTAGCTAAGTTGAAGCAAAATTAATGACGTTAACTAATGCCAGTTTTTCTGAAAAAAAACCCATTTGGTAACTTCCAAATGAGATAATTATTTCACACTCCACATGTTAAATTACCTGTTACTATGAACAATTCAATATCAATAAGACGTTCATTAAGGTAACGTCTTATCGAATTATTGTAATAACGAAAGCATATTGCTTTTGTAATCGTTAATTTCTTATGTAAATATTTTACACCAATTTACTGAAAATTATCAGACATATAGTATATATGTGTAGCTAATGTTTAAGTAAAATAAAATTTTATTTATTGATATTTAAAATTCTATACATATGGATTCTTCTCATTACAACAGGCTGACGATCAAAGCAAAGTGTCCGATGGAGCTGAGAAATTTTCCAATGGATAGACAGTCCTGTCCCTTGATCCTCGGTAGTTGTAAGTATCGAGAGAAAATACTTGACTTTTTCTGGAGCTGCATATTCATCTCAAATAGTATAAACCTGGAGTTTAACATTAAGTTCGATGATGTAGTGAGTAAATCAAATTATTTTACATTCATTGCAAATACGGATATAGAAAAGAATTAATAAATTTGATGAGGAAATACGGATAAGTATTCATTTAAAAAAAATTATCGCTATAATGTCCAAAAATTAATTAAAAACTTGCCAAATCTTAGGATATATAATAATAATAAGATTCATTGCTAATGAAGGTTAAGACCTTTATCATTACTTTTACGCTTTCCTAGACGCATACACATCCAAGCAGCTGGTCTATCAATGGCAGTCCGGTAACAGCGTCAATTTTGTTCCTGGGATGGCGCTATCTCAATTTGACCTGATGGGCAGTCCACAAAGGAATCTTTCCTTGACACGCCGAGAAGGTATTTGTCATGCAAACTATTAAGCACGCCATAAAAAATAGCCTTTATGAAACGATAACTAATCATCAATTGCCAATAAATATGTCTTGCTAATGATATATCAAGGATATCATAGTTTCCAAAAAAAATAATTCAATCATTCCTGATATTGAAATTCAAGTAATAATTATGGAGTTATTTTGCTAAGAACGAATTTGTAGATGCCGCATATCTTTGTATTACTGTTTAGTGTAAACATAAAGAAAGTACTAAGTATTTTTTTCACATGTATCTATTATATGAACTTATGTATGTGTATTTTGGACTTTACTATTAAGGGATGTAAGAATTAATTTTATTATTAGCATGAATTTCCTTGCCTTATCAATAACTAAGTGATTTTTTAAGGATATCTGCTGTGTGAGCACGTTTCTACCATTTTAGTAGACACTCTTACTAGAATTAGGATTGAGAGGCTAACAGATTAAGGGAATAGAAAATTTTCTGTTTTTCTCTAAACATAAATTGCATATAATGTACTTATATAAATGAACCATTGTAGGAATAATAGTTACATTCACAAAACGGGATATATAGGGAGCTTATGCCCACATATTGATTCGTACCCAAGTCAGATGTCAGGAATCCCAAAGCTATGCATGTATTGTGCTCTTGACTGGATCATTAGTAATTAACTATATGTTTGGAAAATATTTTATTTTGTTGCTTTATTCTATCATTGTGTGGCATATATGTATATTGATGAGAGATCAACAAATGATCTCAGAATTAGAATCGAAATAATTTCGAAAATTTTAATTTGTAATATCAAGTTATATTGTAATATTTAGTTAAATTATCTCCAGTTTTCTTACAAATATTTTAGAATATTTTCATGTGCATAATTGTTAACAGACATTGGTAATTTAAATTGTCATGACAATTACATTTTCGATATCATAGTTATTTCCATATCTTTTGTACTTTTAGCCGAATGATAAAAATTTATTCAATGCATGCAAATACGTTTCATGATAAAAATATTCCTAATAATTTCTCTGAGACTTACGAGTATTTGTTTATAAAAAATTATGTGCCTACGAGAGATTGTGAATTTATCTTCAAATTACAATCAACTAATACATAGAGTGTTGGAGGAGTTTCAGCAAGAACTCCATTAAATTGCAAAGAACTTGATAAATATTTCGTAAAAGAACCGATTTCACAGTTTAAGTATAAGGGCTAATTACGGGCAAATTAATAAGCACTTAAGAAGAGCACCTAGAAAAATTTAGTCGAAATTTAGTTATCTATTGGTACAGATGAGAAAACTGTATCCACTTTTTCAGCTGAAATAAACCTTTATATTATATTAAACTCAATTAATCCAATAAAATTCTGTTTCATTTTTCGATAACCACCACGCATTAAGAAAGCAGGTTTATC
Organism: Hetaerina americana; assembly: GCF_022747635.1. Taxonomy (NCBI): domain Eukaryota; kingdom Metazoa; phylum Arthropoda; class Insecta; order Odonata; family Calopterygidae; genus Hetaerina; species Hetaerina americana. Next base: position 254,105 of record NW_027286315.1, read on the forward strand.
TTCCATTCATATGCGACTATTCACAACTTATTCCGCTTTGGTATTACAGACAGAGATAGAGTGAAGGAAATATGGCCGCAAGTTACATTCATTCAATCGTTCATTCAGCTCTAAAATGGGGCGAACGAAGTCATAATATTTTTATTTTAGCAGAATGACCTCCACACACGATGTGCAGATTAAAGCCAGCGTAAAACCTCGTCACCTCTCTTTCCTTCCAGGAGAATTCTCCGTGCTGCAGGTGAACTTCAATCTCCAACGTCATACAGGATACTTCCTCATCCAGGTGTACGTCCCATGCATCCTCATAGTCGTTCTCTCCTGGGTTTCCTTCTGGATCCACCGCGAGGCCACTGCCGACAGGGTGGGACTCGGTGCGTTCCAATCTCCCCACGACGGCCTCTGATCAAGGGAACGAATCCCTACAAGGCTGCACGGGGATAAGATTGAAATATTACGGAGGAAATCAATGGATGAGGTCGAGAATCATATCCAGGAAGAGCCAATCGTTTCCCCTTTTCAGCATTGCACTCTTTTGGTTCTTCTCCGTACGCATTGATGTCATTGGATGACCTCATGGGCATGAAAACCGTTACGGTGTCTCTCTCTCAGCAGAAAAAAGGGAAATTCTAAGAGATGATTTCAATATGCGACTCAACTCAACTCTAGGGTATTTCAACAATTCCTTCTCTAATTATTATCTTTACTTGTGCCGAAGTACATGGTAGCCCAAGCACATTGTTTTCTTACGGCAATTATATGGCAATTTGCAATTAACTCTGCAAATCTCCTTTACTAACGGCATGGTAGCAGTCTCGTATTCTAACGCTACGTTCGTGGGTTTGGTTCGCGCCTTGGGGATATTAATTGTGACGACTCTTTTCGATTCTGCCTCTGGGAAACCTGAAGACGAGTCAAGAGTGGGTCCTCGACATCTTTAAGACACCGGAACCACCAGAGAGGCATTCGGAGATCAAAATAAAAATAACTCCTTAGATCTCTACATAACGGTCCATTTATTCGCCGATTTAAATGAATATATTTACCGACTTTCCACTGCGTTAGGTTCTCATCCATCTCCTCCGATGTGTTTCGATGTCCGACTCGCTCCAGATCGTCAGGCCTTCGAAAGCCCTGGATAAGACAAGTGAATTGGTAATCGGAACTTGGAGATGGGGAGAATATAACGGGGTAGAATAATCGAGAGGAATTCGTTCGGTTTAGCATTAGATGAGCTCTACCCTCATTAAAGAAACAAACCTTCGGGTTGATCACGGTGGTTAGGTGATCTGGGATGCCCATTTGCCAATGTGAATATCTGCTCTACGTAAGTACAAATTGACTGTTGATAACAGTATTGGAGAACCAGGAGAGCAGGCTTTTATGTATCCATTAATACAAGTACTCCAAAAATATGTAACATATTTGCACAACATTTTAAATGCGTTTTTTGACTTCAACTAACATAAGACCCAATTTAATTAACTGGCGCTCTCGATCATGACGGACGGATATCAATCTAAATATTAGGTTATTGCAGCTGCCCATCCACTTTATATCAACTGGTTGCTTATTTCCATGATGATTTTTTATTTACGCATTGTTTCCCTCAAATATTTTGTTTTTGGTAATATTTGGCATTACATCCTTTTATACGCCCTTTAATTCTACCGATAAAGCCTGTGTTAGGCAGTCAATGCAGTACTAATTGAAATATTAATTTTTTGCGCTATAGAACGACAAAATGACTCTAATTTAAAAAAATGTGATTTCGGGAACGGAGAGTTGTAATAGCGCTCTGATTTAAACAAGACGCTAAAAAGAACGAAATGGGCCTTTATTTCAGGAAAAATTAGCATTGAAATTCAACTATTTTAATGATAGGTGAAACGTGTGTTTTTTGCAGAGAATTTATTTCTGTCTCGTTATTTGTCATTTTCAATATATTTCACGAGTGATCTTAAACTTTAGTCTCTTATCATTACGAGTTTGTTTGATAGGAACAATTTTAAGGTAAACGTGGACCAACTAATGGTGTGAATTGTTGTAATTTATTCCAGACAACCCAATTACATTGTAAAATTCTTTTTTATATATTGAATTATACATTACAAAAAGGTTAACATTTGATATGGAGCAAATAGCTCAGTAGTAACTGAATTAAAATATGAATTTGAAATGATATTTTTGGAAAACGCGAAACTTTTCAAAGAGTTACTTTTTGAAACTTTAGTAAGAATTGATTCAACCAGTCCGTCCTAAGAATAATTATTTGCTTTCGGCCATTCAGGTAGAATTCGGCTCCAGAGCAGTAAACAGTTTTTGGAAGTAAGATATTTATAAAACGTGATTAATGAGTAATTATCGTTAGCAAAAAAGACAGAAGCAAATTTAAATCCCCAGAAATTCGACCAAATTCTTTGGAATTTATTCTCCTGAAGTATGCGTTCGCCTGTGGATCATACGGCGTTTTCCAGCAGTGATGTCCCTACGTCAATATGTTAACCCAACTATCTTAACGATCATTCCTTGTCCTATTCCAACATCCTAAGGGGTTAACACGGAACTAACGGAACTCTCATAGCTTCATAGAACTTAGTTTTCAATAGAAACTTCATGGACTTCTACTAGCATGCTAAGTGCGAGGCAATGTTATTAAGGAGACTACATATATTTGGAGATATCTGGCTCCTTCGATCGAGACGTTGTATGGAGGAAGGGGATTGAGAAGGAGTGAGAGGGTAAATGGAATAATGTTGGGCGCATTGAAAATGGGGCCAAGGATGCGAGGGTGGGATCAAAGATGATTATGGAGTCAAGGGCACTATTCCTCATTCTATGGCGTTATGGTACTTTCATCTTAAGGTCAATTCCGTTGACTATATTAGGCTGCCTTAGGAGTTCAATAATAATTTCTTCACCTCACCCATACGTTTGAGACTAATGTTATGTCAATGTGTTATATATCTGTTAAAATTAAGGAAACATACTCCATTTATTGTTAATTGACCATATAGATTTAATGCGTATTTAGCGTACAGGTATTCAATTTTTTTTACTCAAGAGATTATACAGATGAAATGAATCTGAATTTTGAACTTATAACATTTAAAACCACATTATTTAGTCAGTATTTTATCTAGCTCATGTTACTGTTGGCTATGATTTTTTTAAAATTTAAGCCAAGCGAGATATACGACTATAAAAATCCCTAAGGAAGCAGTATCTATCTATTCAGTAAAAAGGGATCAATTCCAATAATAATATGACTAATACAATTTGTAAAACAATTTATGACTAGTCTAGTATAAAAATATAATTATATGTTGACAGCAAAATCTAATAAGTTAAATCTTACATTTCAATGATAAATACTTACGAATTTTCAAAGATTAACGAAAAACAGTGAAAACGTTTAAGGCATCAATTAAGTTTTATTCTTTTCTCAGTAACCCATTAATAAAATAAAAAAATCCTTAAGCGTTTCATATTTAATCCTATTTTATTTTATGCTAATTATTGCTCCTTGTGCGTCAGAAATTATTTTTTTGCCAAATAAAAATTAATATTTTACGTTAAATTAGACGTAGAATACCTATCTTGTCTAGTGGTACTCATGAACGATTTATAAACTATAGCCCTTCGTCAAAACTAAATAGTTTAATTGACTTTATTTATATGGTTATAATCGGGCGTGACTCAGGGAATCAGCTGATATCTACAGTATAAATGAAATGACTAGTTTCCTTCTCTATAAAATCAGGGGAAACGAGTATGATTTTCCTTATGAGTTTATAGACGGAACCAATCTTTGTAGTCTTGGTATCCGATATGGACCACTAGTATATTTAATGATATACCTCTGAATCAACGACGCTATACGGCCATGAATTCCCAAAAACATTTGAACAGACCTAAATACATAACTTGATTCCATCACCAGCACTGGAGCCTTCAGTAACCGCTTGAATAATATCGTTGAAGCAAGTTAAGACAGTTGTTCTGAAACTTGTGTCCTTGATGTTATCACTAATTCAATAGGCGTAATTTACATTACCAAAGTTGTATCTTAGGATCCCTTCTCCCTTTTCTTTCTTCCAGGGATCACGACTGTGCTGACCCTCTCAACCATCAGTCTGGACAGCAGAACCGACCTCCCTAAAGTCCGCTACGCCACGGCCCTTGATTGGTTCCTGCTCATGTCCTTTTTTTACTGCATCGCAACGCTCTTAGAATTCGCCGGAGTCCACTATTTTACGAAGGCAAGTTGTTCAGTGCGTCCACTAAGCTTCCAGAGGTATTTACAGATCATTTAAGATAACCAATAAAATTTTGGTTGTTACAGGGTCATTCAATAAGTGCATGTCACAGGGTCCATTCAATAAGTATCGCGACTGGTTCCAAAAATCAAAACGTATTGCAGTTATCATTACAATTACTTAATCATCTTCAAAATACATTCCTCCTACATCGATTAATTTAGTTTGGCGCGTCTGCCACTCGTCAAAAGCCCGCTGGAAGTCGTTTTCCGGTATACTGTTGAGAGCCTTTGTCGCCGCCACTTGAACCGCCTCAATGGATCGAGCCGATATCCTTTGAGCTCCCTTTTTATTCGCGGAAACGAGAAAAAGTCAGGCGGAGCCAGTTCGGGGCCGTAGGGGGGATGAGGCAACGTTGCCACGCCGAATTTCGTCAGCAGCTGCCGCACAATAATCGCACCGTGGCACGGCACGTTGTCATGGTGAAGTTTCCAATTTGCAATGGCTGGTCGCACGCGCGTTACGTGATTTCGCAGGCTTGTCAGTACTTGCACGTAAAATGCAGTATTTGCAGCCGTTCCAGTAGGCACCAACTCCGTGGGAACAATGCCTTGTCGGTCGAAAAAAACAATCAGCATGGTTTTGATTCTGGATTTTGACATCCGGGCTTTTTTCGGACGCGCCTACGAGTGCCATTCTGAACCATGACGTTTTGTTTCCGATTCGTACTTGAACACCCACATTTCATCGCCGGTAATCACGTTGTCGAGAAAATCTTCATCCTCCTGGACGCAGCTCAAAATTTCTTACGAAATTTCCACCCGCGACAGTTTTTGTTCCTCGCTCAAGACTTTCGGCACCAGCTTCGCGCATACTTTCCTCATCGCAAAATCTGTTACAATGATGTGGACGGTTCCGACTGAAAGACTGTTCTCCTCACTGATAAGGGCGATGGTTAAACGCCTGTCAGAGTCCAAAACGTTTTTCACTTTGGCCACCTAAGCATCGGTTTGAGCGGTCGTCGGGCGTCCGACGCGGTGATCTTCTTTGACGATCCCCCGACCTTCCTTAAACATTTTGTGCCTTTCAAAAACTCTTGTGCGGCCTAAGGCATCATCCCCATAAGTCCGTTTAATGAGTTCAAGGATCTCTGACGCGGATTTCCCGAGTTTAACGCAAAACTGCACAGCGTTGCGTTGCTCGACGGTGCGCTACATGATGGCGCGACGGCACCACAAACAATCACACGTCACAAAAATCCACCTCCTTTCTCAACGCATGCCGGGAGGCGGCTGAACTAAAGTTAACCTGAATGGTGGGGGACGCCTCTACCGAGCCGACCGGTCGGACCCCCATCCACTGCTCTGTCGAGGCTACAGCGAACCAGTCCCGATACCTATTGTACGGACCCTGTGGCTATGAATAGAAGAGTTTTCTAAGATAGATTCTAGCAATTAAGACTTGTTTCAATGATATAAAATTCCCTGCTTTAAAGTTTCTCGCATAGATAATGTGTAAGACTGTAAACAATGCGTCAAACTCTAGATCACGCAAGAATTTTACTTCGCAAAATGATAAAAGCAATGCCGATCCTCCCGATAACCTTTTTTTTCTCTCAGCAATATCTTATATTTATTGCAAAACGAATTAAAACTGAGCGACATCAAGGACAGGATCACTTGTAGAAATATTTTAGTGCCATTCAAATTATGATATAATTGATAAACGGCCATACGACATTCATCATGTCTGAGATCTTTAGGTAGAATCTTATTTATACAATATCAGCTTAATTTATGGTACTAAAATTGGTTTAAAATATCTGATATAACTTTACATGAACCCCTTCACGAATTATAGCATGCCATTAGGTAATTTTTTATTTTGATGATGAATGTTACGCAAAATTAAAAGTCCACATTTATAATATCACCCCAATTATTAGAGAAATACAATTTCCAGTAGAAACAGTGCCCTGTTTGCACTGAAATTCCTTCATCCTTTTTGGAGTATGAAGTGAGAACTTTAATAGGAAATCACTACCAAATAGAACGAAGGATAATGAAAGGGTAAATATTAAAAGTATTGGGCTTCATCATTATTTCTTGCGATAGACTAGAATGGAGGGTAGAATCAACTGTTTCAAAATATCGGTCGTTCAGGTGGAAGGATAAGCGTAGATTAGATGTTTTTGCGATGTGAGTGTGGAGAAGAAAAGAAAATAAAATGGACTCTAAGGAAAGCACACAATGAAGTACTAGTCATGATGGGGGAAGATAGAAGATTGTTGGGAAAAATAAAGCAGGGTCAGAATAAAGCAGGACAAGTGGATGCAGGTGACGTTGAGAGGTAGTAGGGTGCTAATTGATAGCAATAAAGGGGAGCATGCTGGGAAATCCATGGAGAGGAGGAAAATAATACGTGAATGGGAAAACAAGAGGTATTTTGAATGGAATTTAGGGAAGGTAGAAAGTATTCAGAGTTGAAGAATGAGCTCTTGTAGGTAATATGTAAAATGGTATCTAAGGATATGTTGTGTAATGTTAGCTAGGGCTGAGGCGTAGTGTGTCGTATAAGAATCCATCAAAAACCTATTATAAGTGGGCAGACTACTGCTAATAGCAATGTGAGCAAACTAACTAAAATGACGATGACTGTAAAGTAGAGACAATTCGATTTGAAAAGTAATTTGATGGTACCAGACACAATTTGTGCAAGTTTGTTTTTATTATACAATAGAAATATATAGCTTTGTAATGGCACATTATTTTATTAAGAGACGACCCTGGTTTCGATATATTTGACGTAATCATCAGGATATACCTCATTATTAATTACATCAAGTGTCGTAACTCCAGCATTCCCTAATAAAATACTGTGGTATTAAAATGGTATGTTTTTCATTTTAATGCGAATCGAATCGACAAAGTTTCGCGAGGAATAACCGATTGTTTTAGGTTAATTCTACATTTATATATCTGGTGCTTCATTAATTTGAAAGATCGACTAAGAAATATTCGAGAGGTGACTAAATACCTCTATTTTAGAATGTTCATATTAAGGAAAGAGACGCCACAAATGCTCAACTTAACTTCAAAGTTTAGTCCACCTCTCTTCTGATGTCTCGAGGAAGGAAATTTTCTCAAGTAGACTCTCGACTCCCGTAAGAGTGCGAAATTAAAGCCGGAGAAACTTAAGCCAGCTCAGATGTTCCGGGGAGAGAATATTTGAAATATGTGAGAGGTTCATTTATCGGCTTAAAATATAACTCGCTAGTTTTCGTTGCTTTCATTCAAGAACACTTAGAAAGAAGTCTCGAGTAGTGTAAACGGAGATTCAAAGTTTTTAAGAAACGCGGGAAGTTGACTCAAGAATCTTATTACGCGCGGCCGCCCCCTATCATGCTAACTTGGACGGGGAATCCTGTGCGACGAAGAGAAAGGGAATGCCTTTAAGACCCCCCTTAAGGCTTTTGCCATTCCGGAAAGAAAAATTATGGGGATTGTATATTACAATTGGTTCAGTTGTGAAAGACATTGTAATTTCCCCACCTTTATTTCCCACTTCATCCCCTCGGCCATTATCTTGGGATTTCATTACGCATCAGAAGACTTAATTTCATCCAAAGATTTAAGATAACTTAAATGTAATGGTACAGATTAAACTGTTAAACAGTCAATATTTACTTGTGTATTCTTATTTGTGTTTCAGAGCAAAAAATAAACTAGCACAAAAATAAGAGCAACGCTGGGTTTAATGGATTTGATCTCTTTGCACCTGGTCTCTAAATTGTTTCTTAATGTAGTTTTTCAAAACAAATAATAGAACGTAGCAAGCAGAGGTCTGTGGTGTATTGACCCTATTGAGTGGCGATTTGGTGCGTCTGATGACCAATTTAGCCAAAAGGCGATCGGAATACTTTCGAAAAATAGGCAGTAACGAGATCGGCGTCGGGGAAAAAGAGTTTGAATGCTTAATTTAAGTTTTAGTGGTGAATATTTTTAGTTTTTATTAATTTATTAGTTACGTATTAATTGAAAATCTATTAGTTTTAAATTTTAATTATGTATGAGTCAAATTTTGAAAGATAAAATCATTACTGTACGAGGGTTCTATTTGGTATCAATTATGTCCCTTTGCTTTCTATTGAATATTTTGGATTTTGGTGCAAAATGTCTTTTGACGACAATACTCAAAAAAACTTTGTGATCTGCAGCTTTTGGGTTAATTTTGAACTCATTTATCATTGTTTTAAAATTCTTTCAACTTCAATTTTTCGTGAATTGATTTTTAACAATCTTAATTGCCATTTTGTTATTTTAGAATCAAATCTTGATATTACATTGAAATTGTCAACTTTTATTTCAAGTCTTGTAATAAGAAAACTGAAAGAAATGCTTAGCACTGAAACAAATTTATTTTGCCATGAATTGCACTCATTTCATGAAGGATTAATTATTTAAAATATAAATCATTTATTATGGAATGTTCGACGAAACAATCGTGCAATGTTCTTAACAGATCTCAAAATGAAAGAACGTTTAAAATTATATTCTTTTCAGGATGAGGAGAACACATATTCCTGATTAAGAAGCAAAGAGTATTTAGTTAAAGTTGAAAATGTTTTGTTGAGAAAATGTTTTTATATGATGTAATACGAATAATAACTAAAATTTACCTCGTAAAATATTTTAAGACAAAACATATGAAGAAAACAAAAGGGAAAATTTCTGGTACATGGGATCATTCCTAAAGTGCAATAAATATTTGTATGACCCAATTTAAATCAACGGAAACTCAAAGCACAAAATGAGATTACATAAAACTTAAAGATTTCAAATTGTACGCAGAATCACGTAAAAACATTCAGCACATATATGTTGTGTTTTTTTAATATAACAAAACAAATATAAAACCGAATTCCGATGATAATAGATTTATCATCTCCAATCCCAGATAAGAGGAGTGTCGCATTGTTTATTTAATGGATTAATTATGCAATTGCGAAAATTTTCAAATTAATTTACCTAACTTTGTCTTTCAAATTTCTTTTAAGTTAAGATTTATCGAGTTTTCTAACGGCTGAGCTTATATTTTCATCAACATTAACTAATTTATTTTTTGATAGTTATAATGCGTTTATTTAGTAATAATTGTTAATCACCAATATTAGTTCAATTAAAATATTGCCTCTTTCCTCTTTCTTCTCCAGCTTTCTACCAAATGCTGAAATTTGCTCCCTCTTAATTTGCCCAACGTAGTTGTACCACAGTTTCCTCACGGGAACTTTCCTTTTATTTTCCTTTCCATTAAGTTTTTAACTAATCTATCCGTCTCAAGATAAGCTAATCAAGTGAAGATTTGCTCATTTTGCCCCACGTTCTTTTACGTCTTAGGTAGAGCTTTCTTTCCAGCCATCCTAATCCACCATAGTGTAGATTAATCCGGATGATTTAATAAATAAACCATCATGATCAGAAATTAACCTCTATTGAATAAAGAACACTTATAATAAGAAATGGAATCCCCATATAAAGTGATTCCAAAATGTGATGGTATTATTATTTATTCCAAATTTTATTTTCATTTGTAATTTCAAATTTAAAAAATAACACTTTTCCGTTGATCATCCACGGGGAAAATAAACAATTGTAAAATAAGGCAATGATAAGCGAACGAACAAACATTCATTTTTTTTAAACAAAACTTAGTCTAAATATTCTTCATTCAAATGGAAAATAACAATTTTGTACCACTGATTACTGGTAATTTTCAAGTATGCATGAAATTAGTTTTGATAAAATTACGAGGAATCGAATAAATGCATTGTATTGTAATTTATATTATTTACGAAAATATATCTGCGGTTTGACAACGGTATGGAGGCTAGGCTTAAAAAAAAACATTGTATTCTGCCTTTATTTTTAAAGAACTAAAGGGTATGTTCCAAAAATAAATACGATACTAAAATCCAGGAAAAAATTACTGATGATAAAAGCGCAAATTATTAAAATTCTTCAAAATATAACCTTTGTGCATCGACACACCGATTCCAGCTCCTCTGCCAGTCGTGGTACGCTTCCTGGAAGGCGTCGACGGGAACCTCATTCAGGCACCTTGTCACGCTTTGACATTATCCAGCGTCCCAAAATGGGTGCCTTTCAAGCTCCTTTCTAATGTTGGGGAAAAAAAGAAGTCCGGCTGTACCAAATCTGGGCTCTAAAGCCGCTGGTTCAGTGTTGTCACCTTGTGATTGGCCAGGTACTCGGTCACGAGGAATGCCGGTTTTGGACGGTGCGTTGCCGTGGTGCAGCCTCCAGTTCGCAAACATCTCTTTCCTAATGCGTTGAACTCTTCTCCGTAGCCATTCGAGGATTTCCACGTAAAACTTACTACTCATTTTCTATCCTTGGGGCGCAAACTCTTTATGTATTAAGCCTTATGTGGCAAAAAGAGGATGAGCCTAGGGATAATAATTTTTGGGATAGATTCTGCAGTCACCTTGCCTTTATATCTCAGGTGTATTTTGTACGAACATCCTAATGTTGGATTTAAATAAGCAATGCAGATAATGTTGATTAGAAGGTTGGACGTTAGGCATAAAAATTAAGGCTATGAAAACGGACAGTGATATTGAATGAAATGAAGGGAGAGCGAAATCATGCTGGATTAAAGGGCAGCTTATTGAAGTTTTCTGTGTTACGTTTTGACTTGTTAGGCGAGACGAAGAAATCTAGGAGTGTGCAGCCGTATGCCTATCCAAAACCTATTATAAAACGGTTGACAAGCAAATAGTAATGCAGATAGAATTGTGAATATGATTATGTAACATGAATTAGGGAATTTAAAGCACATTTAAGGAGAGCGTTCATCTCTTTATCATTTAAGGAAGCGCATTACCCAAAATGCTCTCCTTTTCCTCACTTAGGCCACCCTCCACCCGCCAAAATAAAAAGAAAACATAAATAAAGTGAACGGCGCGGACTTGCATCCACGTCGCCGGACGTCACGGGAAGTAGATGCATGACGGGAAATGAATGGCGCCGACTACCCCTGTCTCTCTCACCCCCCCCCCCCCGCTCCTCCCCCTCCCGAAGGCGGAGATTCTCCTCGAATGGATTCAAGGCTTCGCTCGTTTTCCATGCGGGTTGACCGAGACTTTTGCTTCCCTCCTCCTATTCACATGACCGTGTGTATGTGCGCGTTGACTCACGTTATGCGCACCTCCGTCACTGGTGTGTGTCGGTGGGCATTCTCCGCTCGAGTTCATCCCCCTCCCCTTCCACTCCCCCCCCCCTCTCGTCAGAATGAGAGGGCAGAGGGGCTTGGAAGGGGTAGAAGGGTTAGATGAGGGGTCAAGTGCCTGGTGAGTGAATTGAAAACCATCCTTTTTTTCATTCCATCGGAACCCCTCTAGCCTCGAAATGCGACGCCAGCGATCCGTGGGGGTCTTCCCGCGAAAGCCGAAAGCACACTCTCGCGAAATCGCGTGCTCTCGCACGAACGGTTCCTCTGGAGTCAACGGCCGATCTTCCCGACTTTTCTCTCCCACCCTGTTCCCCAATCACCATCTCCCTTTATCTTCCCTCTCTCCTGTCTCCATCCCCTATCCGTAGCAGGGCTTCCACTCGTTCTAATTCGGGGGTGCCGTGACGACCTAGCCTATACGGTTCCATTCTGCGTCCTCGGAGTGCTAGACGTCGATGATGTCGAAGTTAAGAAATTTATTTCACCGTTCGAGTTCGGGGGAATACGATAAGGAAGAGCGCTTTGAAAAAAACCCTTATTAGAAAGACGAAACGGCACTCTTGCCATTACATATCTGCTTAACTTTAACCTGCAGACAATATTCAGATAAAATGGCTGTTTATATTTTGCGGAATAAAGTTAGGTTCACTATCTTTATTAGGTCCACGTAAAATGTATTTGACTGACCCAGATGTTGGCTCTCCCATAGTCATTCTCGAAGGTAAATATCACTATCACGGGTAAACAAAGATAATTTAATCTCTAAATTGGTTAATACTTTCCAAAAAGCGACTCCTAAGATCTTTAAGTCTAACCAAATCCTACATTTTCAAAATATCCATATTTTTCGTATTCTACCATTTCTGTCACCTCAAGATCCTAAAAATTTCTCAGGATAGTATCTTTCTCCTTTCGGAATACCTCTAAGGTAGCGACCTTTGATAGTTTATTTTATTGTTCGCATTTACTTATTTTTCAGCATTGTATTTCACGACCGAGCCTTGACCTGACCATAAAAATGCACATAAAAAAAACTCAAATACGTATTTAAAACAACACGTAATTCTTCGAGTGAAGCGATTGTAGGAGTAATTACGTAAATTATTCGCAGTATAACCAAAAACTTGAGCTATCTTTTCAAACTCTTTGTTAAGCACATCACGCTATGCCGGCCTATATTGGCTAAAATATGTATCCATATTAAATTTTCATGTTCTTAACCAAGAAAAATAATTTTGCCATCACTGAAAATTGAAAAATAAGATGCTTCAAAACCTTTTGTGTGAAATATTTTAGAATCCCTTCTGCAGTTTATGCATTAAACAATTATTGGGGAAAAGGAATCCTGCATCCCAGTAAAATTTTTAATCGTTTTAATTTTATTTAATAAATAAGTTCTTCGTCATTAAATTTTAATATACTCAATTAAAATAATTATGCGTCTTGTAAATCATTTTGATAGAGAGCATCGTAATAACATAGTTAATTAAATAAATTGTGATTTAGCTAAAAACATCCCAACTATTAAAAAGTTTCACTTCAATAAGCGTGAGTAATTAAATACAATTCGCGCCAATAGAATGATAACCTAAATTTTAAGGATTATTTCCACATATTGCTTCGATACATTTGGCAAATGGGAAATTTATCATTGAAACGAGTCTCATATTAAGCAAAATCTTGAATTGATTTAATATTTACAAACAATCATCTCATTGTAACCCTAGTTTTTAATTTAATTTTCGAGTAAAAATGTACACGTATTGTTTCCAAATCCACGTGTCACTCACTCCTTGATGGATGTTACATATCGAATACGATAGTCACAAGCACATAGTGAGGGAAACGCCGTCTCTTCAGTGATCCGTATCACTGATCTCCAGAGGGATATGCATTCTCGTTATGCACCAACCCGGTTATCCGGGTTTGTTTTCCCCATAGGAATCCACGGCGAATGGTTGGAGTCTTCGTTTAGAGAGGATGGGGGGAGTGACGAGATCAAAGCGAGTAAAGCAGAGCGGGAATGGTTAGGATGTCAGTCGGAGCACATTGCAGAGAGTGAAGGGAGAGCGAAAGACAATAATCGCTGGCTGAAGGATGATCTAACAATGCCGATGCATGAGGAATTACGGAATACCACCATATAGTATTAAATGGTGCACGCGGGGCAAAGCTAGGATGTTAGTCTACTCGCTGCGATGAGGATAATGTAGTAACTGAAACAAAGTGCAAAATTTTTCGTTGCCCTTGAGGGTAGCTCGTAAGTGATTGGATGCATAATTCGGGTATTTTTATGTATAATTTATCTGGATACCATGAAAATTATTTCATAGCTTCAAAAAAATGCGTATAATGCATGTATAATGCATTTTCTTCAGTAAATAATTTTATAGCAGATGAAGAAGATAATGCAGAATTAAAAAATCAAAACTTAAGAAAAATGTCTGTTGAATTATTTAATTATGTGAAGAGCCATGCTTTGTTTCGAAAATTACGTGATATAGTTACCAATTTGTTTGCTCATATTCTTTCGAGTCATTTTTCACTTTACATATTTCAGCCTTCTAACTCTTTCCATGTAAGTTTGCTGTCGCAAACGACAATTTAGGGTATATGAAATTCTATGAATAATTTGAATATGAAGCATCTATAATTTGCATATGAATAACCAATTATAACCAATAAATTGCCTGTGTATATACCTACTTTTTTTATTATGATTGTAACAACTACAGGGAAGGTTCCCGATACCCGTGGTAATCTGAACCAGTAGTGGCACATGAATTGTGTATATATTTATATATATTTATAATATAATAAATATATATTTTCTATAATTTATATATATATATATATATATATATATATATATATATATATATAGGAGCACCTGTAGTATTATACATGACTCCTCAAGGTTCGCAGTCAACCTTCAACTCTACCATTTTTCCAAAATATTTATACTCAATAGATTTGAAACTTGTCCTCTTGAGTGACATTGTCGTCTCCCGGGGAATCACGTTTATACATGTATATTTTAAGTACAATTGAAACATCTCTTTAAAAAAAACGAAATCTAAAAAGTGATCAAACTGAAGGTATCTACTACGAGTAAATGCCAAATTCTGTGTGTCAAGCCAAAGAAAAGTCATGAGTTAGGGCGAACAACCAATTTAATTTCACGTTCTTCCGCATTGAATACGGCCGATAAACGTACGCAAGGTACGCAAATTTCTAACGCAATAGCTCTGGAACGAGTTAGTTTCTTCAAAATTTTGCTGACTCCAGGTGGTGAAAAGGAATCGGTAGAAACCGGCGGAAATTTTATAAACAAATCACCCTGCCAAAACTAATCACATCAATCTTAAAATATAAATTGAAAACAAAATAATTTTTCAGATTAATTTAAAAAAGTTTTCTGCAGAAGGTATCGGAAAATAATGTCGATATAAATGAATTATCAGAGGAAAAAAATTAATAAGAATACCGATGGTTTTCAATATATCGTAGAAAAAATACCAATATGTCAACCCACCGGTATACTTTGAGCATACTAAGTTCTAGATAATGGCGGTCGATGGAGAACTTTTAAATTATATAACACCATGTAAAATTTTATTAGTATTTGTTGCTGAATGGCATTCGTGATATTTTTCCTTTAATGAATGACCACTTAATGATCTCTTTAGTGAATCCGTAATTAGACAGAATAATAGTTCAATATTGTGCAAAAAAACTTGTAGCCAATGTACGTATGTATCATTTTGCAAGTTTCCGTGAGAATTGGTTACAACTTGGAATCGACAGAAGAAGGAAGGTTTAGAATTGAACAAATGTTGAGCAATATCAGATGCCATTACGGCCAGCACATAAACGCACTGAGACGACGAAATTGCCTGTGTATCAGTCCTTAATTCCGATGACAATTTTCCAAAAGGCGTACCCATTCCCTTCAATCCCTTAGGGACCGTGAAACAGCCCCGTGACCGTTTTGAGGCGCGACTGAGTGCTTTTTTTGTGCCGGCGCAATCCAAAGGAATGGCACCGCCTCGAAAAAAATGGTTCGTTCTTTTCCCACTTTCACGAGGGCCATCTGAGTCCCCGACAATAAGCGTATGGGGAAGAAGGAAGGGATTTCGGGTTGGATGAAGACTTGAAGGGTGAAATGGGGTTGATTGGGGGCCGTAATCCGGATTAAGACGGTGTGTGGGGGCTGATGTTGGCATTTCTTCGCCGGCGGATCATAAATGCGAGTCCGATATACATTTGGCCTCTTCTTTTTCGTTTCCATCCAGGAATCAGCGATATTGTTTCATTTCGATATGATCTCATGCATTGGGGGCCTCAAGGGGATACA
This sequence comes from Hetaerina americana, assembly GCF_022747635.1. Taxonomy (NCBI): domain Eukaryota; kingdom Metazoa; phylum Arthropoda; class Insecta; order Odonata; family Calopterygidae; genus Hetaerina; species Hetaerina americana. The sequence goes on from NW_027286315.1 coordinate 269,969, forward strand.
ATGGAACCATACATAAACCCCCCGCCCAGACACAACTTGCAGAACATATTTAGTCTAAATAAAATTAATAATTAATAACAATATATGAGCAAAAATACTTTTGAATGCCATTCAAGAAAAAAAAAATAATCGGCTACAGGGTACATTTCAGTATCTAAATTAATTTAACTAGCTTAAAACTTGGCATATAGGGATCGAGATGGTGCGGGGGCTAACGTACTGGCTTCCCACCGTGAGGGCGCGGGTTCAAATCCCGGCGGTGTTGAATATTTTTCAGAGGTATCTCGATCCCTACTTGAGGTGCTTTGTGGAGGGCACTTTGAGTGAGTACGCCGTCCGTCGGATGGGACGTTAAACTGCGGACCCCTTGGCGCCTTTCGTAAAGAGTAGGCTAATGCCGACGCCGGGTTTCTCTCCACCCTTCATCCTTTCCTGTCCATCTCCTATGGCGCAAATGACCTTAGCTGTCGGTCGCCTCCCCTCAAAACTACTACTACTAACTTGGCATATGATAAGAGTTTAGTTTCCTTTTTAATTAATTCTGTCCAGGTATGAAAAGCTCTCCTCCTTAAAGAGGCGTTCTGCATATAATATTCCATTGACTACGAAGCGCAAAATTCATCAGCGAATATTCATTCAAATTCAATCGATTCCAGTTCTTGGTAAAGGTTTGTATCTGGGGTGAAAAAAATATATATTTTGTATTCTGTGTATCAAATGGGAGAATTCCGCGGCACATACCAGAAAACGATTCCGTAAAAGTTAAGCGTCGTGTCATTTTCAGTAGTCTGTCTGATTATAAAATCGATTTGGACGAATACCAGATTCATAATAACTTGTCGTTTACCTTTATTTAAAATAGGCCTCAATAACTCATGTGATACACACCCTTAATTTGCTTTAAAAGACTTCCTACTCCTTGATCTAACAATCTAAAGAAAAGAGGACGCTTTATTGTACTTCACCAAAACATTATTCATGAGATTCAATTGAAAATGCTATTTGATGAAAGCAGCGCTTCAGATCTCAAAACACCTTTATTTTTGCCGAATCGAAATATGCATTTTATGCATAAAACCGTTTGTTAATGAAAATAATAATAACTAAAAATGGGAATGTGTGTGTGTATATTTATTTATATATAATGTGTGTATATATATATATATATATATATATATATATATATATTTACATATAATTATTATGAAGTAATCTACCGGTTAAGGTAGGTTTTTGGACGGACGAAGCTCCTAAATAAATATTTTGTGATCCTAGCAAAACATCTATATCAGGTCCCTCTTCATCTCTGAGTACCTTTTTCCTCCCTTCTTCCCGTCCAACATCCCTATCCTGTTCCTTCCGTTTCCTAGTTTGCCTAACATTCTCCCCTCTATCACAGTCTTCAACATCCCACTGCTCGTCATTACCCCCTTCATCCACTTTTCCTGCCTCCATAGGATTTCTCCCAACAAACCCCTGTCATCGCCCACCATTCCAAGTACTTCCTCATTTGTTTTCTTCTCTGTCCATTTCACCTTCTCCATGCAACAATTTCAGAGTGTAAAAATCATTCGCCTTGACTGGGATTCGAACCCAGATCCCTCAATATCCGGTCGAGTGCTTTAGCCACTTAAGCTACCGAGGCGTACTCTTAAACTCTGAAATTTTGGGGCTTTTAAAGGAACAAGATGTTGTGACGAAATACCGTACATACAATGTCACAGGCATTCGTAGTCGTGCGCACATTATTTTGTTATATTATGTGTATTATTTTTACACTCTGAAATTGTTGCTTTGAAATGAACATTAGCGGATGACTCCGTTAAAAGTTACTGTTGCGGCATCTCCCGCAGTTTCTTTGGAATTCACCTTCTCCATTCTTCTCCACACCCACATTTCAAAAGCCTCCAATCTACGTCTATCCTCCTGCTTCAATGACCACGTTTCCGCGCCGTACATAGCTACGCTCCACATCAAAGGTTTTACGAGTCATTTTTCTTAATATCCTTACTCAACGTCCCTCTCATGAACTCCTTCCTCCTTGTGAAAGCATATAAAAATATATATATATATATAGGATAACATCCTCCTATCCATCCTCTCTTTATATATATATATATATATATATATATATATATATATAGAGAGAGAGAGAGAGAGAGAGAGAGAGAGAAATAATTAAATAAATTAAGCGGAGATTTATTTATCTGTGTTACTATCCTGATTTGCAACTGATAACATCCTCCTTGTCGAAATTTTAATAATAAGTTGGGAAATATCATGTAATAACAAATAATTTCAGGTAGTATCCATTCACGTATTTAGTTCTTTAAGAGATAGGAGGAATTATGTGTCTTGAATTTCAATTAGCAATTAATGTTTAATGACTCATAGAGTATTTTTTTCCTCTCTCACGGGTAAGTGAAAATAGGCTGGTCTTATTTTGAACCCTTGAAATAAAATGTTGACCTCGTGTAGGTAACCATCACATGGAACCGTCTAAAATCAATAGAAATAAATCCCAATGTCACCGATAGAAATTAACAGCTGTTTAATTGGACCGTGAACTAGATAAAGGTAATGTTTCATGAAGCTTCCACCTCAGGGACTCTATTTCCATTTATCAGTCTCATAAGTTCAACATTCAATGGATAAGGTAGTTTTGATATGGTCAAAAGAGTTTATTTTTCGTAATTACGAATACATGACTTAATTAACGATTACAATAATTTTCTTTTATTTCATATAATTTTTTAGTATACTTGGATGGGGTCGGAAGTTCAAAAATCTAAATGTCGATTAATTGATGTTTTTGGGTCATACGATGTAGCTCCAAGCTTTACTTTATGGTGGCGATGAATGGCTCAAATACTACACTTCGTATTCCACATAAAATATTTATTAATGCTAGGTTTAAATACGTAGTATTATCTTCAGGTGCACATGCAGGACATATGTAATGTAAAACTATGATTCTGACCTCTAACACCACAAAGTTCAAACCAAATCGTCTCTTTAGAATGTCACAATAACAGTGGAACGTTGACGAAGAAATTCTCTGTGAATGATGCCTCGACTATCAAAAAAGTTGCTCAACATTGTTCTTAGTCTTTTGTTTGGAAGCATGAACTAACATCGTGCTTGCAAACCCCTCAGTTGATCATCAAAATACACGGTCTTAGTCATTTCATACGTTTTTGGAGTAATTCGCCCAATTTAAAATAAATTTTGATGTTTGTTCGTTGCTCCAAATTATTATAACCCATCCAAAAAATATCCTTCGATTAGAAGTAAATGATCGTAAATCATGCGTAAATTCTTCTCGGGTCCTCCACCGGGAGGAATTAACGCAGCTGATACGCCGGGAAAACACCAAATCTTTTACCTATCTCTCTTGTTCTGACCGAGAATTTAACATTAATACATTTACTACTGTGGGCTATGACTAATATAATTACAATGGCGATAAATGCTCTTAATAAGATGATGAGCAATTACAATGTAGATGACTTCGGTCACAAACAAATTATCACTTGAGAAACTGGTTTTCAATTTCAATCGCTTCCACCAGTTTCTCTCAGCATCATAATCCAGTTGTCCCAGTTCCGCGTGGGAGTTGTGGTTTTTGGTTTTTTCTGAAAGGGTTTATGCCTATTGTGCTCTCAAGGGTGGTAGATAAGGAAATGCAAGGTGTCCCAAAAGTAGTAGGACTTATTTTCCCCGATGGTCGGACAAGCGTTGGTTTCTCTGGCTTTGTTCGAAGCAAAGGGTCTTAGGAAAGGCTGGAGGCCGGTTAAAGTTGGCTCCCAGCTCATATAGAGTACGGATCGTTCGTTTTCGAAACTTCTTTAACGTGACCACGTTACGCTCCGTCATGAACCAGTTATTGAAACAGCTCTAAGTCATCAAATTTTGCGTGAAACTGGGTAAAATCGGGAAAGAGACTCATGACATGATCAATGCAGCTTAGGGTGATAACTTGATAGGTAGGTCGTGTGTTTTTGAGTGGTACAAGTTGTTTCGGGAGGGTAGAGAAGACGCCGAACGTTCAGGATACCCTTTGGCCTCAAAAAGTGAAGAAAATCTTGCAATACTGAAGGCTTTGTTGGACATGGATCGCAGATTAAGTGTTCGCATGGTATGTGCTGATCTTGGTATCCCTAAAAGAGATGTGCCTCGACTTGTTACCAAAAACCTGGGTACGGTAAAGGTGTGTGTGAAGTTGGTGCCATGCTTTCTCTCAGACGAACAAAAGAAAACTCGCACGCGGATCTGCCAAGAGCTTCTCTACCATGAGAGTGAGGATGGACATTTTTATTTCAGCGCTACCAGACTTCTTTCTCTTCACCCACGTCAAATCCATGTTGTAATGATGTCATTACGGTTCGGTGGAAGTGTTACAACAGACTGTGACGATTAAGCTTGGCAGCATTTCTGGAGCCGCCTTCCAGTAGGCTTACGAGACGTGGAAAACCCGCTGGCAGCGGTATTTGGACGCACAAGGGTGCTACTTCGAAGACTTTTGAGTGGATTTATCAATTCTGACACTACATTAATAATCCACTCAGTCTCACTACTTTTGAGACAGATCTTTTACGTTAACTCCTGAACTAAGTAAGTTCATGTTAGTAGGTTTTTAGTAAAGAATTCCGGGATATAAGGCTTACGAGGTTTTTCCTGTTACAAGAGTAACAATTGTTGTCCAAATAATAGAAATATTACACTAGTAAAAAACTTATAACCCGATTTAGTTGATACATTTCAAACCAGTGGAGAAGAGGAATCAGTTGGTCATTTATTTAGTCCAATTCCACCATATCGTGGTAGAAACTGCGTCATTTAAAGATTAATTTTCGAGCGTTGGAAGGTCTTCAATTTTTTTGGATACAGAAAAAAGCTTATTTTAAAAAATTGAAGCATTATTTAAAATCTTGACTAATCTACTATTTTTTTACATACTTTTCATTTCGATAGATCGTTTTTGTAGACACTAGGGTATTGATTGTGTGCCCATGCCACACAAGCTCGATGTTTGAATAATTTTTACATTGATTTTATTCATTTAAGGTGGAAAATTGGAAATTTTTAAATATCATATAGGTTAAAAAGGTCCTGTAAGTGTAAATGACCTACATGAATCCATTTCATTGCATAAGATAATGTAGATTTTTGTGTACCATAGGGTGTAGATTATTTCATTTCCATCGAGGTTCGTAAATAAACGTATTTTTGTCTCAAATGATGGCACCGATGTTGATCAGTAGTTATACTTCTGAAATTTCATTGATCTCTGTCCTATTTTCAAATTAGTGCATCAAAATACTACCTTGATCAAAAGGTTCCCGGAATAACCACCGTGTGGCGCTCCCATCGTTCCGATTTGAGTTCTGTTTTTTTTTGTTAAATTGGTACATCTGTTGTTGATATTCCTTTAAATCTTAGTGTCATAACTTGACATTTGCAAAAGTTACGTAGCCAAGAGTACATCTATCCCTGTGTGTGTTGGCGATTTTTTACAATTTCAGAAATGGATTTAAATTTGCAACAACGAACTTGTATTAAATTTTGCGTAAAAAACGGATTTAGTGGCGCACGGACGTTGGAAATGTTGGAAAAGTGTTTCGGCAACGATTCTCTAAAAAAAACCGGTCGTTTACCAGTGGCACGAGCGGTTCAGAAGTGGTCGTGAGTCAATCGAAGATGATGAACGCAGTGGCAGACCATCGACATCGAAAGTCGGTGAAAAAATTGATAAAGTAAAAGAAATGTTGGTCAATAACCGCAAATTAACCATCAGAGAAATAGCGGAGGACTTGAACATTGCCTATGGATCCGCCCAAGACATTGTGGTTAATGATTTGGGTTTCCGTCGTGTAGCAGCAAAGTTGGTGCCAAAAGACCTCAATTTCATGCAAAAAAGAGACCGTGTTGACGTCGCAAAAGACATGATTTGCGAGGCTGAATCCGATCCCACATTCATCAAAAGGATCATTACTGGAGACGAGACGTGGGTTTATGAGTACGACACGCAATCCAGACATCAGGCAAGTGAATGGCGTTCACCAAATGAGCCGAGACCAAAAAAACCACGTCGTTTTCAGTCAAAAAAGAAGGCAATGCTGACGGTTTTCATGGATTACAACGGTGTAGTGCATCATGAATTTTTGCCAGAAGGCCAGACAGTAAACAAAGAGTATTATTTGGGCGTTATGAGACGTTTGCGTGAAGCAATTCGCCGAAAGAGACCAGAAATGTGGGCAGAAAACTCGTGGATTTTGCACCATGATAACGCACCGTCGCACAGTGCTATCATTATTCGTAATTTTTTGACGAAAAATGCAACAAATACCATCCAACAGCCACCGAATTCACCTGATTTGGCTCCCTGTGACTTCTTTCTGTTCAATCGAGTTAAAAAACCATTACGGGGAACGCGTTTTAGCAACCGAGAGGAAGTAATGGAAAAATCGCAGGAAGCACTGATGGACATACCGAAAACCGAATATAAAAAATGTTTCGAGGATTGGATCAAGCGCTGGCATAAGTGTGTTGCAGTCGATGGGGATTACTTTGAAGGGGACAATATAGATTTAGATGAATAAACTTGTATTTTTAATTTTCTGAATAAATTCCGGGAAATTTTTGATCAAGGTAGTATTTGTGTCCAAACGGATTTTCAATGCCACTTGCGACATTTTAATGAAAAAGAAACGATTTATTTAATTTAATAATTAATTTCTGAAACCCAACAATTGATTGCAAATGGTCGTTTAGTCATTACATTTGTTTATGCAACGATTACGATAAACATATGCCCAAAAATAATCTATACATAAAATCCAGTCACTTTAAGTCCACACGGAAACAAATTTACGAAATTTTATGAAGAACTAAATTTAAAAGGTAGTTCAATATACAACCAATGGTTCAGATTGTTGTATTATCTATGATTCCGTGTTTAAATTTTAAGGAGTTAGTTATTATTAGGTAATCTACCGGTTAAGGTAGGTTTTTGGATGGACACAGCTACTAAATAAAACATTTTGTGACTCCTAACAAAACAAAAAAATTGAATGGAATGAAGAAATATTGAAAGTATTCTGAATTAAGTAATTCTGTAATGCAGAGTGGGGTGTGTCAGATTACGTCTTTTTGGATGTCGCTGGTAAGTGCAGCGATGGTCATTCTATGCCCATCCAAAGCATACAAGTAATTTAAAATTTAGACTATCAATAAATATAACTTTACCTTTATGTATTTATTTATTTGGCTCCCTCGCGAGTTGGATTTTATCTTGAGTATTTATTGTCCAATAAAGAAATACTATTATTATTTTAAGTCGCTCATGCGACTTCAAATTGAGACTAAGCCTACTCCCCAATTTATAATGTGACTTTCGCCATGCTCATCGGCACTTTCCCAAGCCATAGTGTAAGTTCTCTTCAAACACCGACCGTTCTCTGCTTTGCAGGTTGGGAGTGGTGAGATCCCAATTGACGAGGACGAGTGGGACGAGGCTGAGTTGGAGGCGGAGGCGACGGGGGCGTTTGGAGCGGACGGCGGGTGGGTTTGGGAGGGCCACCGACGTGTCAGCTCCTTCGCCGGGGTCACCGTGGGACGAGAAAGGGTCGTGGTTGGGGTCATGGCCCTACCCTCCGACCTCGACCCCACGGGACCACCTCAGCCTCCTCCACAAGCGCGACCTCGCCGTCGTAGCAGCACCCTCATCTGCCCCATCTACAACGTTAGTAACACAGCCGTTCACCTTTGTCGGAAATGTTTGATAATTTTAGAGGTGTATTTGGCTCATCAGAGACTCTTTTAAGTTTGGCATAATTTGGTTGGAAGTAATGTGTAAATTACTGATTTTAATCTCTTGCATAGATTAGGAACATGTTTTGCGATAAATTACTTAGTTTCAGGCGTAACATGGTGGAAATTCTTCATGATAAAAGAAGACACTTTGATTTTCCACATTGAGTCAAAATCTTCAACCTGAAGATGTTACGGAATAACGAAACCTTGGTTGTGATAAAAAAATTCTATGTGGAAAAGCAAGTGTCTTCTTTGGTCGTATTATGCGATAGTTTTGAAAATACATCATTGGCTCCGTCTGGTATGGATTGATGATGAAAGTTAGTGAAAGTGATCAATTGTCTTACCAACATATTTAAAAATTTATTCCTTCCCACGAAAGATAGCGATGTGATATCATAGTTATTTCAAACAATGGTGCTAACAAAGCAAATTATGTTTATTTTTTATCGTTTAACCTGTATATTATTTTATCTAACCATTATTTAATTTTTCTCCTTGATATCAGGTAATCTCACATGTGCACAGAAGTATTATAAACTTAGACATCATAGTGAATATTGAAATATATTTTCGATTGCCAAAAATTTAACATTGCTCTAAATACAATTCCATTGTCTGAATTTTGGTATATAAGATTTTAAGGAGGCTAAATTTGGTTGTCGCGTGCCTGTAATGGAATCACTCCTTGCCACATACTATAAATGTGTTTTGCAGGGTAGAAAACTTTTACAAGACCAATAAATTTGGCGTTAATAAGCTTATGTATTAGTTTACGGTAAGGTCAAATTAAAACCGCAGTTTCTTGTTAATAAATTTAATTGTCTGCCATCAAGAGTTTTGGTTTACGAAAAAATCAAGCATCAAATCTTTTACTCTGAAAGCTTTAAGTTTTATCAATATTGTTTCCACATTATTTCGTCTAGTTTTTCGTGTCCAGAGCTTTCCCTTAGAATGAACCTAGTGAGTAGATCAGCGTTTGAGAGGCCTACGTCAAAATATAGAATTAGGTCGGCATTGTGGAAGCAGGGCGTGTAGCTTTAATGAAATACGCGAAACGAAAACGGATCTTTAAATAGAGGCAATGCACACTGCATGCTGCTCTTTTTCGTAAAATGGCTCTTCCATTAACGTTTTTAGGACCTTTCTGCTTGTCATGACTTCTATGTTGACCGTGGTCGTTAGCAGTGATATCATTCATTGCGTATAACACGTAAAAGAGCCGTATTTTTTAATAAACATGACCCTGACCTAATATTGAATCCGCTCTATTTTTGTTGATCACTCGATATTTATGGACAGTTCAAAGCGTTCATACAATTTATTCTAATTACTATTATCTTAATCTGTTTAACAAGTAATCATTGGAGGGTGGATTTCGGGTCGTTTTAATGTTCAAACATAAAAAAATATCCTCTTTCCTCGGAAATAGCCGTAGGATTTTAGACTCTAAGGGCTTCAAGACTAATGGAATTTTTAAAAAGCGCCTTCAATTGACTGAAGTTTGCCTTCTTGTGTGAGAGGGTCGTTACCTACATGCAGTATCTATTAACAAGACAATACTATGCTAGTGAACTCAACGAAAAGAATTTTAATCCTTTGAAATTGCAAATTTGAGCGCGATACTGATCGAAAAAAATACTATTGTGCCCTCCGAAGAATGATGAGCGTCGCGGACGGCACACACAAATTGGTCGGATAATTTTTTTTATCCTTCCTACGTAGGTACATCATTCTTTTTAATAGTCTACAGAATTTAATAGGAGAATATTTATTTAATTATTTAATTTATTATGTGAGGCTAATTATTCAAATAACTTTTCAAATCACTCCTAAAAGTGAGGTCGTCTTTCATATTTTTCCAGCTCAAAATTTCTCACGACTAATTTTTGGCTAACGGATAATCGTGCATCGTAGTCGACTGATTTATTCACAGTCAAATCAGCGGATATTTAATTTCTTTCATTACCTCTTGGCGAAGAAACAACTACTTCACGAGGAAAAATAAATTTTATCAACCAGCACACTGCGTCCGCTATATCCAATTTTTTTATGAATAAATTAAACTATGAGATAAATAGCTCTATGTGTAATATAGGTCAAATAAGGAGTCAAACTCCAATGGTCGCAATGCATTTGGGGCACCCAAAAACGATCAAATGATTTGCATCTTGGGTGTTTGTATCTAGGGCCGAGGTTAACGGGGAGTTTAATCCAACTCTTTCGGGATCCAACACGAAAGATTACTACGCACATACACACAAACGCACTATAATTCATCAACTGACTTTTTCGACGCAGTATCATTAACTTGGAACTCTGCGGTCAAACCTCGCCAAGAATCAACGCACCTACTTAAGACACAATCAGACTCACACATTCTGTGCTTGTTTTAGAACTTGTAGTGTTGTTGAACTCTTTGTCAGGGACTATTACAGGTAAGTGCTCTAAAACTCTGATGCAAGACCCATTGATGAAGCAGAATATATCTCCATTAAGGTATCTCGAAGAAAGATCCTTGATAAAAAGGGTTTTCAGCAAGTCTGGGACTTCTAAATTGTTATCGTCATTGAATTTTTTCCCAATGAATGATTTGAGATTTAATGTCGGAGTGAATGACCCCTTAACCGGGTCACTCCGAATGTGCAGTATCCGTTAGTCGTGTTTGCCTTCATTTTATATAGAGCTGGAGATGACCCAGTTTTGTGTCTTTGAGGCAATCGGTGCTATATAGGTTTCTCAACCCCGAAATTGTGTGAGTTGGAACGAGGAGGTCGCCGTTTCTTTTGCTCCCGTTCTCCAAATTATCTTTTATTTTTTCGACCAGTCCCTCAGTAACATCCGAAAAGGTTTAACTAGGCTTGATGAAAAGAACGAGCAATGGACGAAATTATTCCGTAATCAATATTGATCCAAACCCATTTATTTATAACTTCCACGTAGTCAAACGCCATTGAACGAAACAAAAGGCGAATGTTTTCCGACAAAATGTAAGTGCTTCATCGTTGTTCCTCAACAAAGTTCATCAAGAGCTGACCACTCTATGGAAACTATCAACGTACTTTTGAACGAATTGCTTCTCGATATATCTTCCGTATTTTCATCGATTGATAAAGAGGCTTACTCCGAAGAGAAAACATGTATTCAATTTAAAAAAAATCCATTAAGGGAGGACAAGAACTTGACGCATTTAAATAACAATAAGTAGTCTTTTCTTATAGTTTTTCATGGCCAAGCACATATAGTAAAAAACCAAGATGTGTTTAAGTATTTTGCTATGGGAAATTGAATGTAAAATAAAGATGACTCAAAGATCTGACTAGGATTCTATTAGGACATGATGCATGGACTGGTATCGAGGGAAACTCTTATCAATCACGCATAATTCGTTTGTAACGTTATTAAATATTAAATTGTAAATCCAAGAACGATAAAATACCACAGAACAGGATTCTAATAAATGAGTATTAGAAATTAGAGCAGTGCTGACGAACATTGAAAGGATAAATTGCCCTCTGAAGCATGGTATAAAATAGGGATCGTGATATTTTACAGCTTTCATTGATATTGTAACTCTAACAGAAAATCCACGGTGAAATTATATGAGCATTGCAGCAAGTTATACATAGCCATAGTATAAAATATAAATAAATCGAACGCAAAAAAAATCAAAAAAATCAAAGCGTAGATCGTATCACACATGGTTGACCCATATCAAAAGAAACTGCAAGATGTATGAAACCCGGTTCGATGATATTATAGAGCATTAATAGAATATCCGAAATTAAAAATGTATATAATGCACTAAACAATAATAAAATACGTTAGAATAGAATTAATATTAATGGGAATTTGAATAAAACATTGTGGTTTCATCTTGAGAGGCCAAATGATCCAGGGTTAAACCTTCAGTTTATTGCGCTAGTATCCCGGGAACGTGACGAAAAATTCCCGGAAAAGAGACGAATGATTATCCTCCACCGAGAGATGGGTGTCGAGAGAAAACTTTAGAACGAAGGAAAAAAGACAGTCTGGGAGCTTTGCGGGAATCTAAGATCTTGGCCAAATATTCTCCGCGATCTCATGAACTCGGGATGACGATTTAATATTCAATTGGACTGTGTCCGTGTTTTCTTGGAATGGAGAGGTTTAGATACTTTTCTTATTGGAATGTTTTAGGACACCCAGTCTGAATGCTTCGATTCGTAGAAGTAGGTGACTCTTGTAGGATACGTTCTCCTGAGAAAAGTCTTTCATTTACATCTACATAATACGCCCCATGCCGCCGCCAGGGTGTGGGGCTGTGGGCGCTAGTACAACAGCCATCTACGAGGGTCATCCGGAAAGTAGTACCCGTTCGTGAAATAAAGCCACAAAAGTAAATATTAACAAACATAAAAAAATTTATTTGAAAGAGGATACTTTAAACTACTTCTCAACATAATCTCCAAGCAAATTAAGGCATTTGTCATAACGTGTGACAAGTTTCTGTATTCCTGCTGCATAGTCCTTCGCCGCCAGCTCATTGAGATACAGGGTCACTCCTTCTTTAAGTTCTTCATCGCTGTCAAATCTTTTTCCTGCCAAAAAGTCTTTAAGCTTTGTAAAGAGATGAAAATCTGAAGGGGCCAAGTCCGGGCTATACGGTGGATGGCCGATCGTTCCTCACGAATTCGTCAACTGAGCTCACCAGTTGGTCTGTAATGACAGACGGTCTCCCCGAACGCTCATCGTCGTGTGTGTTCCCCCTCCCCATGTTGAAGTTGCGACACCACCGCCGAACAGACGACTCGTCCATTACATTGTCTCCATACACCTCCTTTAATTGGCGATGAATATCACATGGGCGAACGTTTCTTGCATTGAGGAATTTAATCACTGCCCTCACTTCACAACTGGCGGCGTTCTCAATTTTTTTAAACATTGTAAACAATCACAGAAACAACACAGGCAATGCTAGCGTCACGCAACTTGGCTCAGAGAAGGCAGACAAGCCACTGAAGCTATCTGACCTCGTCCAGCGGCTACTCGCGTCGTCAGCACTTCATGCGGCACGAACGGGTACTACTTTCCGGATGACCCTCGTATGTGCACAGTCAATAAACCTCTCACTCAAATATCAGGTAGATCATAAACCCGAACAATAATATTCACACAAAAGAAGCTACTCACGAGATAGAATATTCAATAGCAGGATTATTTAACAAAAGTGTATATTCAAACCATGCGAGAACAATGTTATAAAAATGGGTCTATTTGAAATGCATGCAGATATGCAGTTGTAAGAAAGTATTTTTCCTATTAAAGTAATTCTGTGTTTAAGTGCCATGCAGAATTTTGTATAGAAGTATAAGATTGGTTTTTATTGCTCATATTATCACTATCCTAATAATTTAAAAATTATTTTAAGCGCAAAAAACGAAGCATTAATAAGTAAATTAGACACTTCAATTTTGATGTCCCCAACAGTAGCTAATTTTTCGCGATATTTTCATGCAAAAAGAAATGTTTCATTATCTTCTGAGGGAATTAATAAATATATAAATTTAGGTAGGCATATCTGAATATTTAAAGTCTACCATGTGTAATATGAGTGTCGATTTAGATTACGAGTTTACGACCTAATACGAGTCTAGAGTTAGTCTCGCTGACAACTTGCGGCACCCATTTTAACTGTTTGCAGTGAGCAAAGTAGAAAAAAACACTGTCTACACTTTACCACAGTAGGATGCGTACTGAGTGTAGGGGCGTTCAGGCACCAATATGGTGGCTCTAGCCTTACCCTCCTTCACACTAGACCGAAACGTAAGTAACTTGCTTCACAGCCGTAATTAGTCCCATAGCAAAGAAAGTCCGGGATAAGTATATTAACATAGCAAACTGCCCTTCTTCAACGTAGAGTATTCAAATGGGGAAGCTCTTGCTTTCTTAGTAGAATTACACATTATATATATATATATATATATATATATATATATATATATATATATATATATATATATATATATATATATATATATATTTATACAAATATATATATATATATATATACATATATATTTTTATACAAATATACATATATATATATATATTTATATTTTTATACAAATATATATATACATATATACCTCGTATATATATATAAAATATAAGTACATAAAAAAATGAAATGAGGCGGACACTCATCCAAACTTATTCATCCACTTATTTTAGTCTGAGAAGGCTTTCTGGGAAAGATCTTTGCGCGTTATCATTTCTTGTTACTAACCTTTATTAAGGGGGATGGAGTGGAAAATAGGTACAGGAATATACCTGTAAATTAGAGTGATGATTGGGAGTGGTGGTCGCCCTAAGAAGTCTTCTTCCCTCGTAGCCCGGCGTTTCCCAGATGCAGACCAGCGCCGGAAACATCGTGGCCCCAGTCCCGCTGTTTCTGAATCCGGACCCCGGCGCCGCAGGCCCCTCGGCCTTCTCCTCGCCAGTCCCACGCACCCCCACCATGCAGCAGCAACAAGCCACACAGCAGGATCCTGCCATCGAGTGGACGCCCGCCGACCGTGGCCCTAGCCTCGCCCCTTCCAATGTCGGCTCTCCGTCATCCAAGGAGGTCAGGCCGTAAGGACCACGGAGCCGTGGTCGATTGACTTTGAGAGTCATACTGTCACCTCTTGTACGGAGGCTGCATGGTTATCTCTCTTGAATTTAGATAGAGTTTATGAGAAAAATGTCATTTCTTCTCATAGCTTTACGGATGGGATTAGGAACTGTTAGCTTCCGAAAGTCGGAAGGTGGTCACTGGCCCACTTACAACTACAGAAAGAGAAAAAAAAACTTTTTTGCGTGGCATAACTTTCCGGAGTGCTGACGATAGCTCTGGACACTCAGAGGGACGTAAAAATACTCGTATTGCAAGACTAAGTGTCTTCCAGCCATTGCTGTCACCTTTCTCCAATTTTAGTGTCCTGGTGACTGTCTAAAGACTTTTCACAATGAAAGTACGAAGAACCAAATATATGAAATTTGGAAAGGTAATAAAAGAGAATAACTTGAGATAAGTCACTCTTTTAAATTTGTATAGAATTGCGGGTTTAACAATGTCTGGTTAGAGTAATTAAACATATTTAATGAGTGTAGATTACCGTGACATTGATAAAATTAAAAATAAGAATGGACTTTGATCATATTTTCAATCCGAGAGGAGATATTGGCGCTCTTTTCATAGAAAAAATTGCTACTTTATTGACGATAGAGTGTATTTAAATGTGGATGTCGAGATGATTTGCTAACAGATATAAATCAAGATTCATTTACTAATGCAATAATACAACTCATATTTACAAGGACTTTAAATATTGATACACATACGGTTTTTGTATAACTCCAGGTAAGAAATCCATAGTGCTAGAATCTCCGAAATCAAGACATACTATATTTGTGTCCAAACGGATTTTCAATGCCACTTGCGACATTTTAATGAAAAAGAAACGATTTATTTAATTTAATAATTAATTTATGAAACCCAACAATTGATTGCAAATGGTCGTTTAGTCATTACATTTGTTTATGCAACGATTACGATAAACATATGCCCAAAAATAATCTATACATAAAATCCAGTCACTTTAAGTCCACACGGAAACAAATTTACGAAATTTTATGAAGAACTAAATTTAAAAGGTAGTTCAATATACAACCAATGGTTCAGATTGTTGTATTATCTATGATTCCGTGTTTAAATTTTAATGAGTTAGTTATTATTAGGTAATCTACCGGTTAAGGTAGGTTTTTGGATGGACACAGCTACTAAATAAAACATTTTGTGACTCCTAATAAAACAAAAAAATCCAGAATCCTACTCTATATCAGGTCCCTCTTTATCTCTGAGTACTTTCTTCCTCCCTTGATCCCGTCCAACATCCCTATCCTGTTCCTTCCCTTTCCTCGTTTTCCTAACATTCTCCCCTCTATTACAGCCTTCAACATCCCGCTGCCGGTCAATACCCTCTTCATCCACTTTTCCTGCCTCCATAGCATTTCTCCCAACAAACCCCTCTCTTCGCCCACCATACCAAGTACTTCCTCGTTTGTTTTCTTCTCTGTCCATTTCACCTTCTCCATTCTTCTCCACACCCACATTTCAAAAGCCTCCAGTCTACGTCTATCCTCCTGCTTCAATGACCACGTTTCCGCGCCGTACATAGCTACGCTCCATATCTAAGTTTTTACGAGTCTTTTCTTAACATCCTCACTCAACGTCCCCGTCATCAACTCCCTCCTCCTCGTGAAAGCCTCTTTGCCTAGCGTAATTCTTCTCCTTACGTCCTTACTACTTTGACCGTGTTGGTCCAAAACACTACCGAGATACGTAAACTGGCCTACCTGCTCTAGTTTTTGCCCTACTATTTTAATGTTTAGCTTGGCCTTTTTCTTTCTAGAAAATCGCATAACCTTTGTTTTATTAATATTTAGAGTCAGAGGATCTTGCCGTTTTATTTACCAACATATGATTAATTTAATAAAAAATAACCTACAGTAAAGTAGGCAGTTTCGGTAAAATACTTACAATTTCTTGCATCGCTGGTTTTAGTCTCATGAAATCATCGTTGTTTTATTATGTTTGAATTCATCAAACCAAACGCTCAACCGCAATCCTACTGAAGATGTAACGTGAATGTAAAGATGTTACTACACTAAGAAAAAATGATAAATATTCTTCCATATCCATCATAGTTGGTAAAACAATTCCTAATTTGTCTTTCTCTTTCGTTTTTTATCGTCCCATGATTTCCCATCACATCTGTCTTCAGTGAGCCATGTGCTTCTTTATCCACCCATCCATTACTCTTCCCTCTCCACTTGTCACTGCTGTCCACAGGCTTCTTCAGTCACGCTTTCCTTGAAAGGAATCGTTTTCAGGCTCTGAATCTATCTATTCATCGCTTTTTTCAAACAGCATTTTCCTGTTTACAATTGCCATGTCAAACAATCATGTGCAAGTATAAAACTTTGAAACGTTAAAATTCGCTCAAAGGTTCGTTTATCTACGTCCAAAAACTCCCGTAGTTTCGTAAATAAAACACTGCAATTATTTCTTTTTGAACAATATTATAATCTCCAGACTTTAGTTACTTTCTTTTATGTATTGTCATTTTCTGATTGCCTTTTTTTACGGTGTATGGCTCAATGATAACTTCTTAACTCTTCCATCGCTATTGATTCGGCTTCCAAAAAAATAGCATTATTATTCCACATTTTTAAGCTTTTACATATTCAGTACGTTTTTATGATTTCTTCATTATGATTCAGAGGGGTGAGGGTAGGTGGAGGAGGGATTGGTCGACGGTGAATTCAATGGGGAGGATGGACGTAAATATATCAACCGACCTTCATGTAGATCCTTATCAAGTGGAAACGGTACATTTTTTGTTCTGAATTCCATTCTTTTATTTATTTTTGTTCCTTTAGCGACCGTCCCAAAAATAAGTGGAATAAAGCCGGGAAGAAGTGTCTCTACAGTTAATGCAGTCTTTTATGATGCCTATTTTAAAAAAAGTGTAAATAAGGTCTGTATTCAAGTCCGCGAGTATGACATCCAGGTGTATGACATGGTCATGTGAAGATATTTGTAAAAGATGCTATTAAACGCATGCTACAAAAACACCTTCGAAGATTAAATGCCACTCTTTGCTGATGAAAAATTGAGCTCCAAAATCACTCGGATCAAATATCAGTTCCATTTACAAAATCACAAGATTTTATGGAATGGATCGTGGTGCTGTTGTGTGAAACACCACATATTACACCATCAAAAGGATGTTTAAACTAAGGAAACGAATTAATAACAACTTGAGGAAGTATCATGTTCTCTGTTGGCGAAATATTCCCCAAGTGCGTGGGGGAAACAAGGTATGCAAGACGAATCGAACTAGTAACGACCTCCCCCCCTCCCCCCCTTGTCTCCATCTCCCCCAATTGCAGCACCAGTACCACCAGCCGAGAGGAGGGTGCGGAGTTGACGTCCACACTCCCGTGGAACCAATCCGCAGCCTCGCGGCCGTCACCACGACAACCACATCGACAGTAAGCACGGTTCCCGGCGGGAGGCTGTATCTGCGGACGGTGGTCGAGCGTCAGACGCAAACGGAGAAGCGACTGCCATTTTGGAGGCAGTTGCTCTATTGCCTAGCGGGAGACGACCAGTATCGCCGGCAGAGACAGCGGCAGGCCGCTGCGGAGGCCGCTATGGCTCTCAAACTGACTGGCGAGCGGTCGAACGGGGTCCCAAGGCTGATGGGCCTGAGCTCCTCGACGGCCGGCAGGGTGAACAGCGTGTCCCAGATAGACAGGGCGGCAAGGGTCCTTTTCCCCGCCTCCTTCGGCCTCCTCAACCTCTTCTATTGGGCGGGATACGTGGTCGCCTCCGGGGACGAGTTCACCTGGAAGGACGCCCCTGGACTCAAGCACTGAACCTGGAGGAGGTGTTCAGCGTTTGGATTGTGAGCGGATCACTCATGTGGTCTCAGCTTGCTCCATCAATCTAATTGCAATTGTCGGGTTGAATGAGTCAGACATTGGGTTGATTTCAAATCAGGCCCCTCTAACATCATTTGAGTAGCTCCCTTAACGAGGGGAAGCCCCTCAGAAATCGTGATTTAGTCCCTCGAAAGTAGGCTTTTGCTCTTCACCCTTTTGTCCTTGTCCAAGAGCTGCCTTTAATACTGAAACGGAGTACGCTTGATTTGCAGGTATATAAAACTACCTAACACTATCACCACTAGTGGTATCCGATTATGGAAAAGTTTTTCTAGTATTAATCTAGCTGTTGTAGCGATTGCATCAAACTCGTTGAGTAAGTAAGGTAGAAACAAAAGTGAAACGCATTTTGTATGAAAATCAAAACAATTTGTTTTATAAAATTATCGTGGAACGTTCAATATTCGTATTTCCTCATTCGCACTGGTGCAAGGGAATTCGTGCGTGTACTTAAATTGACAAAAAAAAAAGGTTTTTCATCGCCCGAAGAATTCGACTCTATTACCTAGTCTTTATTGGGATGGTTCCGGGCTATCCAAATTATAATTTTTTTAAATAGTATGTCGGGTCCCCAACATTTTTACATTTACTGGACGCGCATTGAACTCAAAGCAACCTGAATGTTGTCCTGCTCTTTCCTATTTATTCGTATATGCACTAATAAAAAGCCCTTACGAATAATTTTAATTGAAAAGATATTTAATTTTTAATCCATAGATTTGAGCACTGTTTGAGTGCGAATGCTTATCTTATTATAAAAATGCTAACTTGCGACGTATATAGTTGTATCATAGATCATTCAGCTGGTTTGAATAGAATAATTTGGTGAAAAATAAAATGGTAAAGGGTTAGAGTAGTTTTTAAAAGTAAATCGAAAGAGACTTTTTACTTTTTTCCGATACTCCAGCACATTAAAATCATCGATGTAATTAGAATACGTTAGCTTACAGTACGAATACAGAAAAATATAGTTTTTATCTGCTATTGGCTGCGTATTTCACAGGGGATGAACAATCCAGATTAACCAGGCTATGTATTTATTTGAGATAAAAGTTGTGAATCTGCTTTAATAGGTATCAAAAACTATTCAGGGGATTACGTGAGTCTGGGAACGCTGTCGGAATTCTGACTGCTTACTTTTATAGACGAAGCAAATAACCTTCTACGCCATTGAATTAATTAGTCGATGACTTTAGACAAAGAAATCGGCTATTGCAATATATTCATTCCTCCATGCTGGGTACTGTACATTGACGGCTCCATGCAATCACGACGGCCGGTTTAAGGACTTTATTGATCTTAATATATACAACACATAGATTACGTTCGCTTTTCAATGGTTTAGAAAGAAGATGTATGACCATAGTCTCTTAAGAGAATAATTCTAGTAAATCCTAATTGTTTAAAGACTTAAAAAAATTCATTGGGGTAAGAAAAGTTTTGAATGTGAATTTTTATGTAGGCGTATCAAACGTCTTGAAGTTGAACGCAACAGAATTAAATTAAAACTCGGACGCCTTATTATTAATATTTTCCCAATTATTTGAATCGAGCGGATTTCTATTTTCAATTTTGATTCCATTTTAATGTCCGTCTTTGGATTGATACAAACGAATATTCGTTTCAGACGCTGATTGCTTGATGTGGATATTTGACACATTGTACAGACCGATATGGCCAAATATTAGCTCAAGATTTACCCAACAGATCAATTTGCAAATGGCGCTGAAAATTAATACTGTATATCCAAATAAATACCATATTTTATAAAGTCTGCCTTAATGCGGATGCTGGAAAATCCAACGATACGGCTTCTGTTAGTGAAAATCCAGAAAACCTTTCTAAGGTTTTCTAAGTAAATTAAATACAAATTTGGCAGTTTAAATATCAGTTTTCACTTTATTTACATTCTGTCTAAGTACGACGGATTTAGACGTTTAGTGCCATCTTCTCGTGCATGCCAGTGATGTTTAAACCTAACTTCCACAAGAACACTGCGAGGTGAATTTAAAATATATATATAAAGTGGAAAAATACTGTGGTTCAATGTTGTTAACACTGAAATGAATCGATTTCACTAAGTATCGCCTGAAACCGCAAATATTATGCGCAAAAGATTGTATGCATAGAATTCAGTAGATTTGTTATATCTTGGAACCTAAGAATCAGATTAGAAAAATCGTTGTTACATCAAGCGATTGAGCCGAAGAAGATTCCTCAAAGTTCTCGTATTTCTATTTGTCCTTTCTAGCATTTCCTAAAAAACATGAAATTAATGAGAATAATGCTATGCAGGAACTTTAATTGCATTGAAACTTCGGTGAACTCTAGCTCTGTGGGGATGCAATTGAATCCGAAATGACTTATTGGGGGCATGTAGTATATCAGATTCGGTTTCATACACAGTGCTATTATTAAGCAATTGCACTCTTGCGATGAAGAAACACATCAGTATTCAAGAGAGGTTAATCGGAGTGGCTGAATAATTGAATATTGTACATCATATTACAATATTATCATTTCATAAAACACTACTTCCAATGTGCTTACGGCAAGTAGTGAGGCTTCAAAATTTATGGAAATGAAATCTATTCTGATGATCAATGTTATTGAATTATACGACCTTAGAATTATATGTCGCTTTCTCTGGAGTGTCTTACTAATCCGCTGAGAACAGTTCAATTTTTGTCTGAAATCCTTCGGAAATCCCTCCCTAGCTCTTGTTTTTCTCGAGCCTCGGATGGACAAAAAAAATTCAACTTCCCCACCGTATTTTTTTCCATTCGACTGAATGGCAATCAATTACACTAACCAGGGTGGGGTAACTCCAAACATTCATGAAATCGTTGAAAATGAAATAAAAGGCTTACTTGCAACTTCCCCTTCTTTTATAACGGAAGCGAGGATTTTAAATATCATTAAAATTTATGGTAGTAGTAGTAGTACCCGAATAAGCAACTATAAGCTTAGTAATGTAATTCGCGTAATATTATATGAAAAGAAAGGAAATTGCAATTGTATATTTGACCGAAGAAAAAAATGATAAATATGATATCCTACATCTGCATCTGCATATTACCCAGCAAGTCTTCGCAAGGATGTGTGGCAGGGGGTGGTAGGTAGGTCACCAGCAAATCTAAACACATTCACTCTATTTTCTCATGCACCTGACATCCCGCGATCCACAAAAACCGCGTGGAAAAGGGGCGACCGAACACCAATTAGGCAACATGCCTACATATACAACGAGTATTACATGGTTAGCGGTTATTCCAATGCCTACACAGAGTGGAGAAGAAAATACAATTAAAAAACCAGTAAAGAGTAGCTTGCATGCGGAATTAAAAAATTGAATTAAGGATCGAGAATAAATAATTAATTGATTTAAAAAAATGTTTTTTTCGGTCAATTGATTTAGTTGGATGGGATTTTACATTTTTTTGAGTGGCTAATTTGAAATTTTTTAGAACTATCCCAGATGCAGGTTGGCAGTTTGGGAAATTTGCATTTCGTGCCGGAGGCAAAAGATTCATTTCTTGCGAGAGTTTCTTTTAACTACAACATTTTTTACGCCTGATTGGAGAATGGCTGTTGAAAAATTTCGTGCAATAAATTTATTGAGGACCGTTTTAATGTCGTGGTAATATTTTTCTAATTATTTCTGCATTTTAATCCTTTGATTTGAGAAAGTTTTTTATGTGAGGGCAAGCAAATTTTGTGTACTTAACTTGCTAGTGATTTATTATTTTCTATCACATTGAACTGTTCCTCATGACTCGAATATTTCACTTATTAGTTACCATAAACAGTTAATGAGTCAGGAAGCTAGAAATTTTACAAAGAAATTCTTACTGGACTAGTTCATGACGTATATAGTCGTTTAAATAATGTACACGTAACGTGTGCTAGTTAAATGCACTTCGACGTATTCTCTTGATTATTAAAACAGTTCGAAAATGAGTCCTTTCTAACGACGGAGTGATGACGTAGAGTTCAATATATGGAACAAGTGAAGCTCTTATGGATTTTGTTTCACTAGTGCTTACTGGAAACCTGTCTGATGATATTAAAATGGAGTAGTATGTGTGTGCCTACAATACTTTATTATATTGAACAGTATATCTAGCCGCTATTGTTTCATATCTTTTGCAAAGTGTGCTGGAAAGACAGATAAAAGCCTCGACGACTATATCAACAGCTTTTATAGGGCAACGTTATTGCAAATAATCTGAAATTTTAGCAACCTTCATAATAAAAAGAAACAATTGAAGAATCATCATGATTGAGAAATGGGATATAGACATGTAGTCACGCATTCATTCTTAGAATAGGCCTCAGCCTATTCTTAGATAGTTATGAGAGAGTCTCGATGCTATTCATCAGTTAATTTCCGCTAAGATTTTGAGAAGTTTTACGTCATTTGCCTTAAGAAACAAAGCCCTATTTCGGGTTCGTTTCAGAAAAAAATATTGCTTCAGTAATGAACTTAATATCTACACAGTAAGTCACTCGAATTTTGTTTTCATTTTTATCTCAGGATACATTATGTAAAAAAATAAGTATTTATTCATTAAGGATATATTTAGATCCCAAGGAGAATTTCCATTCATTACATTGTACCAATTAACCCTTGATTATTATTTAAACTTTCGGTGTAGTACCTTTTAGAATTAGCTATGAAAATAACTGTCAAAGTCTAGGAAGGTCCTTCTTCTAGAGGTCACTATAGTGATAGTTCATGAAATATAAAATTATCATGCAACAGTAAATTGTTTAGATCTATAATGATTGTATGTACCCTGGAAAACTTTTGTCACTGCAATTATCAGTAGATAAGTATTCTTATAAGGTAATGTATTTAAATTAAATGTAATAAATTAGGATATATTTTTTGAAGAAATGAAACATGAATTGCCGTATGACGGAGAAACATATTGTGTTATTTTAATATCCCAATTTTAGTTTATAATTATTTTTATTTTTAAAAAAGTTAAGAAATTTTCTCTCATATAATTCATAAGCATACCCGGAAATTAATCCTGTAGAATTTACCTTGGTATATAATTCCAATGCCATTCTTCTGTTATGCCTTCACTGTGCGAAACATTACCAAAAAAATAATAAGTTATAAAACATATATATTGTACCCAATGAAAAAATACCGATACTAGTAAACAATAAATAATTCATTAACACCTCAGTAATATTTTTAAACGAATATTTTATTCCATCATATAATATATGAATACATTAACAATATTTGTCAACCATAACAACGTGAATTATTTTTTCGATAAACATTTATTACGATTAACGTCGTAATATAATTTTATGGGTTCATATATGCCTTTCATATACATTAATTACATTTTTGCATATTTCCAATTTGAATAGATTTTCTACACGGCAACCTATTTATTTACCCTGTTATAATATATCCACCTCTGAAGGTTTAAACTAAGGTCACTAAAGTTGCCTATTATAAGGATTACGCTATATAATATGTGTTTTTATTTTTTGGATGCACTGAAATTTTTAAGTAATGCACCTTCAGTAACGTCTTGAAGTTTCATACTCGATTATATGATACTGAAACCATATTATTCATTAAAAATCAGTTCATGTATTTTCTTCCGATTTATGCACAGATATTTTTAGCGTTACTCTTTTGTAACGTTTCATCTTGGCAATTCAAATTTACGAAAAGATAACCAGAGGACGAAAAAATTCACAGATTGTCTTTTTGTTGCAAACCAATATGGCCAAGAGTAAAATCCTCCTTAGGTTAAAGGACTTCGTGTTGAAAGTTCAATAGAATTTTGAGCATGGTTGCATTAAATGAATTGTTTTAGAGTTAAAATTGCGCTGGTATCAGCGTAAATTCTTAAGGATGAGTTGAAGGAAAGGTGGTGAAAACAGCAGTGAAGAGGGGTGAGGATTTGAAAAATACTATGGACACCACATCGAGTTTTTAATGGCTTTCTGAATCTTGATTGAAATTTCAGGGCAATGAAAAATGAAACACACATGAAGGAATGGTTTGAAACAGTTACGCAAATAAGTTATGCCTAGTATCCTGAATCTATAAAATTCTAATAACATTTACGGAATGGGTAATACTTTTCCCCCTTCAAGTTTGGCATTCCAATATTAGTACTCCCAACCCCGATTCGAAGGACTCCTGGTTCCCCATTTCGGTGTGTTTCTAACGGTATAGAAGATGTAAAGGAGGGGGTCACTTTTAAAAGTGGAATTAATATGAAGAGGTTGGCCCTTCGGGCTACCATTCCTTTTTCTGTCTCTCCCTGGACAGAAATATTACTGAGGTGATCCAGCAATAGAGGAATGGAGTAACCTTTGAATGACTTATTACATTTGAAGAAATACATATGAGTAATGTGGTTGCTGATTACATAGGGAACCAATCCTTACTTAGCGTTTGAGCTCTGTCATTTATTTCGAAATAAACCCTCAGCATATCCGCGCCAATTCTTCCTTATAAGAAAGGACTTCTCGAAGCTTTCAAAGACCAGTGGAAAGCTTGAAATTCTAATCATGATGCAACATTACAACGGGTTTTTTTGTATGAAAAGGTTCAACCAGGAAACAATTTTCTTAAGGGCAGAATTTCATGAAAATTATACTTGGGGAAAACGTGACCACTTTGTAACCCTGTTGAGAAATTAGCATCACGGAAGTAAAGCGTTTTTCTTGTCGGGGTTTGAAAGGAATATGTCACGTACTTAAGGCCAAAGAGACTCAACTGTCTCATGAACCATAGGGGATGACCGACTATAGATGGAGACTATGGAATGGTTACAGAGTACAATGAAGCGTGTAAAAACGAACGTGCGGATAATATCTCAATCTGGTTGGCCCTAGTAAAATCATTAGTCAAGCGCTTTGTGTCCAAATATTCTTCTAATAGATCAATAAACAGGTAATATGATTATCAACAACTCACCGATTTTCATGTGTCAACACAGTTCCTGTTTATCTGTGTACATTGAATAATATTGAGAATCAACTCAAACTTCATTTTTATTTAAAAAAAATTAATATTGATATATTTATCTTTCACCAAAGTCGCTATATGTATCGTGAGTATTTGTAATTTCACTCATATATCCCTAAATCAAATGTATGTGTCCTTAAAAATTTGAGAGAATACTGTTTCGTGTTGAGCATTGCCAACGCAGAGTCAGCATCATTCCTGTTGACGTAATTTTCAAAGATCAGATGAAAAAGGTGAAACTCGTGTAACGGAAGTAATAGAAAGTCAGAGAAGGCTTTTAATAAAATGAGTCTTTTTGGCTGGGAAAGAATCATTTAATTTAATTTCTCTGTTCACTCACCCACGCGTTGACTTAAGATGTATTCGTGGGCCCAAGAATACCTTCAATGGGGAAATTATAAAAATCTCCCACCGCCTACATCACTTTGATTTAACATGCATGAGGATATTTTCTTTCGTGAATTTGATGCACGTCTTCTGGAAACGCCGTGGTCCAAACTAACCCAAGGCAGGTATATTCAATAAAAGGCTGTATGTTATTTTAAGAATTAATTCCTGCCTACAATTTATTTTAATGCCATCAATAAGAGCCCAATACACGGCCCACATATCACAGTCTCTATGTCATTGAAGCACACGCGATTTGGACCATTGCCGTATAGTTTTTTCCTTAGGCAAACATTTTAGCCGCATCTCCACTAGAATCGATGAATTTGAATCAGTAAACACCGACCCCCTTGTCACCGTAGGAATTGTGATTGGGCCGGGAACATGAGATAAACCATGAATACAGGGGCCATGATCATAACCCTGTGCTACGATTTGGAAAACTACCCTAATTGCTCCGACCTTGGGACTCATAGCATTCACCCGATCTCCGTCCATATCAAGGAATAAAGTGTGATTCCTTTAAAGGAAATCTCGGTCCCCTGGCAACACGATCGGAACTGTAAAGGTATATGACAAGATTTGGAACGAACCATTCCCGATCAAACCCATGGTGAGCGAAATAAATTCCTGGTGACGAATTGTTTCTGGAAGTTCTCCCTACAAGGAGTTGTTGAAGAGTATCGGGATGAGGTTCGCATTTGAGGAGGAATGTAGCGATTCGTATATAAGGGAAGCCACTGGGGGGTGGTGGATGGATTCCCCCATCTTCCTACACCGATGGGGGCGATCTCGCCTCGCGGGTGAGGGGGTTCACAGCCGACCGGGATGGCTTCCCATCCGCTCGCTCCTCGCTAGGTACGAGTACCAATAGAAGAGGTTGATGGCGAGGAAGCACAGCGGGAAGACGACCCTCGACGCCCGGTCTATCTTCGAGACGGAATTGTAGCGCGGAGTCCGCTTCTTTCTCCGGCTCCTTGTTCGGGAGCCGGCCGCGGTGGTTGCGGCGGCGCCACCGTTCGCCCCGCTGCCGCTCTCCCGCCTCTGGAAGCGCTCCCGGATGCTATCGCTGAGGCGCCGGCGCAGAGGCTGGTGTCGTGGGTGCATGTGAGGGAGCGGGGACATCTGGATCGAGTCGGGCGACGTGGGCTGGCCGGGTGGGACATCGTAGCGGCCGATGGACGCGGGATGGTCTCGGATGGGGGCGGCACGGTCTCCGCGGACGAGGCAGCACAGCGTCGGGGTCGGAGACGTGGGGGTGGCTGTTTTTGCAATTATGGAAAGAGGAAAATATATTAGCGAATGTTTGCGGTTTTGCTTAATAAAAGCGAAAACATCAAAAAAACGAGTTATCTCAAATCTGTCAGTTTCGCAGTATGAGAAAAATCTCGAAGATAAACACGGGAGGGAAGAATTATTTCCAAATTAACACAGCAAATCATTCATTAGTCATTTTTAAGCATGGTCATTCTTGTTTTCTCACAAATAAGACCATTTAAGTCGTTTTATGTAGGTGGTTGCTAAAATATATGCAGAAAGTAGATATTTTAAGGGCACTTTCAATAAATTAGTTCCATTTTGATTTTGGATTTAAATTTGAAAGTGACTGAAAATTCGGAAGATCCCTGTTAAATGTCATTATTAGGTTAAAAATTTAAAGCATTTCATGCCTCCACCCAATATTTTAATATATATAATGCATAAAAAATATAATCTAGAATGTCTCGTTATGAATCTAACATGGGTAATAGGTTGGACAATAGTGTAACGGTTGAACTGATTGCGCTCGTTGTAAATCATTACGTTTCTTTTAACATTAAATGAAACACAAGATATAAGTAAATGGATAAAAAGAAACTTAAGGTGTTTATAATACGAAAACATTTTCTAATGACGTATAGCCTCTTTTGACTCAAATTTAGAGTTAAAATGACATATCATTCACGAGATTTATCTTTCGGAAATTTTTGTTTTCCATTACCACGCCAATTTCCTCCTCGGTTAAGTTATATAGACGCGCGTTCGCTCTAGCAAATATGAAAATTTTTTAAGTGGAGAAATTGTGATTATAACACATGAATAAAGAAGACGGCTTATTGTTGAGAATTTTAAGTATCCACTGAGGTTATTGTCGTTCTGGCAGTATCAGTATCCGACCAATCGCTGTGTTTGCTCCTCAAAATTCAATTCGTAACTCAAGCAAAACCTAGTTCGCTGTGGCGGATCTGGTGGTTGCAGCGTACCGTGAAAGTACTCACCAGCAAAATCAAATGAAATTTGACAAAACTTCAGGATAAAGACAAACAAAAGAAATTAGCATGAATAAAATCCAATTAAGATAATGAATGGAACTTACAGACCAATGCGCATGCTCGGAAATATGAATAGATTATGCGGAAATGCGGATCAACTATCGAATGAGAATGTGATTAAATAATTAAAAACCGTGTTTTAATGGTTTGCTGACTGGCTACAACATAATCTCATATGTATTTCATCAGTTGAGATCGGTAATCCGCCCAACATTAAGAATATCTTCAGCTTGTAGTTCATAGTGTAGTAGTGTCCATTGGTATGAAGGAAAAAAATCTTTTATTTTAAAATCTCCTTTATCTCCCCGTTTATGTCAAAAATTCCCAGATATTTGCGGAAGTAAATGTACGGTGACTCTATTTTGCCGAAAGACTGTAAGTAGTAGTCATTTTTTAGATTTTTATCAGTATATAGCCGAATGGAGACTATGTTGAAAAATAAATACCTTTTTATCTAAATATTTGTTTTCTTTGTTTGGCCGGGTACTTCTGGGACCACCCTCGTTCAGCAACTTTGTGGTAGAGTCTGCATTTAGTAAATATACGTTACAGCCTAAATTTGATAATGATTTTTCATAGGAGACTGCTATTTAGCAATTGATACAATCATTTTCTCAATTATATACACACACCTTTATGTGTGTACATATTATTATAAGGTAATATACAGGTTAAGTTAGGTTTTTGGATGGACACAGCTACTAAATAAATATTTTGTGACCCCTAACAAAACACAAAATCCAGTAACCTACTCTACATCAGGTCCCTCTTCATCTCTGAGTACTCATGCCCTCGAGTTCAATTTTTCTCAACGGCATTTTGCAAGCTCTTGAGCGAATGAAAACTTTTGCGAGCTATACTATAATTCAGTGATTTAATTAATTTGTTTAGTATAATTCCGTGAATTAACAACGTTCAAAGTTAAAAAATAATGATCAAAACTTAAAACGGACCCGTAACGTCCAGAGATACATACACAAGTTGCTTGGTGGCGCGAAAATCTCCAAGGCATCCTGATCTGGTCAGATGAGTACGGTAGCAATTTAGAGAAGCATTGTTCATTTAGATGTTACAAATGTTTTTTAATCGGTGGTACTCAGAGCAAAAGTTTACATTTTTCCAAAATATATGTTAAATTTTTATTTTCAAGGAGATGGTATGAGCTTAGAAGGCTAGGCTGGGAGGATATTTTAAAAACTATTAATTTTCGCTAATTGGTCGGATTTTTCAATGTAATTCCACAGTATTATTTAAAGTTTTGTAGCGGAATATCTGTTGCCGAGTGCTTTAGTCAGTTAAACTATCGAGGCGTCCTCTTAAACCCTGTAACTTTGGGGGCTTTAAAAGAATAAATGTTGGGACGAAATACCTTACATACAATGTCACAGGCATTCGTAGACGCGCCTCAGTCCACGAGATTAAAGCCAACTTTAAACACTTGGTTGTTTTTACCTCTGACAAATTCCAATAAACTGCTAGAGATTCCGCAGCAGTAACTTTTAACGGAGCCATCCGCTAATACTGTATGCATTTAAATGCAACAATTGCAGAGCGTAAAAATCATTCACCTTGACCGGGATTCGAACCCGGATCCCTCGATTTAATGGAATTCTTTTTTGATTGTTGGTTTTAAGCATTTTTATTAGATAAACATATATTCGCGCATGCTTATTTTTAATAGTACAATTTGCACTTGAAATCCGGTAAAGAGTCGACTCTACACAATAGACTCAACGTTTTATGTACGGGCGATGTCATGATAAGACGTCATCTTTTTTTTTATATCTGAGAAAAGAGCCAGTCTCTGCGAAACTGCTTTAATTTAATTCTTTCTCCGAGTTGATGCATGCAATGTAATGTTTTGTTGTGTTGCGAATGTCTTGGGGTCGACTTAAATTGCGTTTTGGACTGTAATTTCGTATGAGGCGTTCCACGGCTTTGTGACTAAAGCCGTAAAGGAAAATGGTTAATTAGGCCGGGGTAGGAACAATGGATGAGTGGTGGTTGGGGGAGAGGGAACACTACGTCAGATTTTAACCTTCCAAGATGAGGCTCCAGAGGTTAATGCTCTGTCCAAACGGATCCTTACCTCTGCATGCAAAATACAATGCAAATAATATGTTCAGAATAACATAGAGAAATTCCTCGTGCAATAAAAATAGAACGTTGGCCGTTGAAGAGAGAAATAATAGATTTCAAATGGAATAATTAGAAATTATCGTGAATCTCTGTGTTTTTGCCATTAAATGAAGCAGAAAATATGATAAATTTATGAAAATTATATTAATGTGAAATATGTTCAACGTGTAGAATTTTCTTTGGCTCATTCCTAATGTTTAGTTTTCATTTGACTGATGAAAATTCAATGTGTACATTTGTTCTTTTTCCTCTATTATAAGGAGGAAACGAGAATATTTCTTATTTTTACGCTAAATCGTTTTTCCTGAGGCTAAAAGAGTTAATTTTGATGCAACTGTTACTTTCCTTTTTACGATTCTATAAAAACCAATTTTCAGAGCACCTGCCTAATTATACAAAAAAACATTTGGACCAAAACACTGTTTGCTTAACTAGAAGTCATGAGCAAACCTAGTTTTTCGATATATTACTACTTAATTTTTGATTAAAATTTGCTTATACCTGTAATACATTATACGTACCTTACCATTGGAACTATATTATTTTTAGTTTGATTCCTAATATCAAATCGAAATCCAAGTTCTTTCACTCGAGCGATACTCATATTCAATTTTACATTTCAAATTATACATCATCTTAAGGCTGAGAATTTTCATTGCTCTTTCATTCTTTTTTATTTGTAATTTTCACGTAATATAAAGTTTTATCCGGCTCAGAAAATTATTAAAAAACAAGAAAGAACTTTTTTGATGCAACTATTTAGAGTTGATAGAAAAAACTTCAGAGAGATGCATTTTATTACATTTATTGATAATTTAGGAGGAAATGTTAGGCTACGTATTCCCTCTTGCCAGGACATATTGCAATTCGTGGCACCACGGAACGGTGTTGTATAAATGCGATTCCACTTCCGCGATCGCTGAATTGGGTGAAGGTAACTGAAGCGTGTGAGCCTAATTCTCGCTGGAAAGCAAAAAAAATAGTACTCATTTCGCTGCAATTATCATTTTGCCAGCTAATAATTTTCATTTTATTCTCACCTTATTTATTCTCATCGCGGCCCTCGACTAAATAAAAAAACTCATCGTATCCGAAGCAGAACATGCACCCACCCACTTGAGGTTTGAAAAACCGCTGGTTTTAATGTTTGGGACGCAGTTCCTCGACCCATTTTTATTCTCTGTTTTTTTTTTAAATCCTTCCCACCCCTGACATTTTCTGCCTCACTCCAGCATCAAAAAGACGAGGGGGAGGCTAGTAATTTCATCGTCCTTACGGAGTGCGCGCTCGGTACCCGGTGCCTTGCGCGCGCGCCTCCCCAGCAAGTCCCCCGGCTGCTGTTGTGGAGGGACCAGCACCACGGACGGTGGTGCCGCGATTATCCGGTTCTGGAACCTTCCGTCGTGGCCGAACCTCCGGTGGTGATGGTGGTGGTGCCGTTGGGGCTGCGTGGTGAACAGGCTCCTGCGGTCGTGGAAATATATGGAGGGCGGCGCAAGGGGGATCACCTCAAGCCTCGTTATGTCCAGACCCCCTCCGCCCCCGCTGCCCCCCCTCCCGGAGGTCGGGTCCGGTCCCGGGACACCCCCACCCCCAGACCCAGGCTTCCGACCGTTTCCGTCGACCCGGCCCCCTGCTCCGTTTCCACCGGAGACAATCACACCCGGGCCTGGGCCGCCGCTGCCGCTCCGGCTCTCACCCTCGTCCCATTCTCCCTCAGAGCTCGATTCGCCCGAGGTACTGAAGTCGGAGCTGAAGTACACTTCCCCGGAGCCGTACTTTGTGAAGTAATGCACGACAGCAAACTGCAGAGTACGGGAGAGAGAGAAATTGATTTGAGAATATTTTTTATTAGTTTCTATCTAATGTGGTCAAGGTTGGATTGTGCATCTGTGGGGGATGGAGGATTGGCAGGGTGAATTCTTTAAATATTATAGTGCAGGAATATTTTTAACACAGGGTTTTACCACGAATTCTCGCGCAAGAAATTAACCTGCTAGGAAACACCCAAATTCTCCGATAGCCTAGACCTGTTTTTTATGGTGAGACCGTTCATTTTACGGTAGTTTCTTATTGAAATATTTTATCTCTCTTGGATACGGTGAATAAATTTGACGCAATTACGTGGCAAAAGTAATGCAGGGAAAAGACAATACATGATATGATATGGCAAAAGTATTTAGGGGAAAACCGTTGCAAGGATTGATCGTGGTATTATTAAGTATTGCCGTCAGAGAGCACTGTCTGAGTAAGGAAATTTGATCTGCACACTGATTTTAATTGTGCGCCAGGCCACGATAGTTCGACCATATTCCCGAGAATTCGAATGAATGCATCCAACAACGTAAACTTCATGTTCTATGACGTAAATTGTGTGGAGTGAAAGATATGTCTAGAAGCAAAACCCTGTTCAATTATTAGAAATAAAACCCTATCCCATTTCTTTGGGATGTCTAATGCCCATTTGGGTGGTCAAATTTTGTCTATTTATACATGCATTCATATATATATATATATATATATATATATATATATATATATATATATATATATATATATATATATATATACATACAGGGGCTAAATTCCTTTTCTAAATAAGTCTCTTCTAAGCTTCCTCCATTAATTATACTTGAAGGGTTCTAGTTCAGAATTAGTAACATAATTGCAAATAAACGGATCCACTTCAACTGCATACTTTTACTCTTTCTAAGACACACCTGAATAATGGTGGCAAATATGAACCCAAACGACAGGAAAACGAAGAAATCGAGAGCCGTTGGATAGGGCACCTTCGGTAGATCCGTCCTTGCCTCCAGTCCGAGGAACGTCATGGTGAGCACAGTAGTTATTCCTGTTAATTATAGAAGGATTAACTCAAATGCAAACAAAGTAAGAAAAAGAGCCAGAGTGTTATTAATATACTCATGGACATATAAATCATGATATGGTTTATCAAATACCTGAGCATTGTATTTAACGAGTGTCAGTAAATATGGTTTAGTAAAAATAAAGTATGAAAATTAAATGAGAATAGAGTAAATGTATAATTAAGATACTCTAAGAAATATCCGGCATGACGTGGTACAGTTAATTACTTTGTTCCAATGAAATATGTGTGCTGTGTGCTGTATTCCATACACGTCTTGAAATGACGAGGACAGGTAACATTTCCTGAGTATCCAGGAGAACGAAGTATTGGTCCTATTTGAAATATTATAATACCACGACTGAAAATTGATTTTAGTTAGTTGAAAGTATTTTAAAAACCTAGTTCAATGGTGTAGTTCAAATATTTCAAGAATATATCAAGGTTATGAAAGTATTTGTGACCATCTTATGAATAAGTAAAAATAAGTCGCTCTGCCATTCAAATCACGAGAAATTCTCTGCGCGAAAAGTGTCTTTCCAGGCGAATGGACCCTAAACGACGCGTACATTTTTTTCTTTGGGTCTCACTACTTTAACCGTGTTGGTCCAAAACACTACCGAGATACGTAAACTGCTCTACCTGCTCTAGTTTTTGACCTCCTATTTTAATGTTAAGCTTAGCCTTTTTCTTTCTAGAAAATCGCATAACCCTTGTTTTATTAATATTGATTCTCATCCCATACCTGTCGCACTGAATTTCCAATTCACTAAGCAGTGCTTGCAACCCCTTGGCTGACTGACAGACTAAAGCTTGGTCATCAGCAAACCTAACTGATTTTACGAATTCCCCGCCCACTTTTATTCCTACCTCCAGTTCTTCCCATGTCTCTTTAATCATTTCCTCTGCATACAGGTTGAACAGCAACGGTGATAATGGGCAACCCTGCCTTACACCCTTTCCTAACACTGCCCATCCGGACTCCCCTTTCCCCACCCGCACCATTGCGTCAGAATAAATGTCTTTTATTGCTCTCATCCTGATAGTGTTAATTATAACTTTTTTCAGTAATAGTCAAGAGAAAACAGCTTTCCAAAATGGCACGGAGTGAATTTAATTTATGTGTTCATTTCTGCAAAATATTGACTATAAAATGATGTGTCGGAAATATTCCAGAGATAAATTAAAGAAGCATGCAGAAAAACCAAAATACTAATGTCTAGATGTTACCTCATGTAGGGTCTTAAAGGTTTGTAATGCCAAGGGAATTTTGTCACAAAAGATTTTCATCTTGGTAGCATGGACCCAAGATTATTTTGTGAACTTTTCATCTAACTGGACACACTCAGCATCTGTATATACTCACCTAATGACACCCTATCCGCCGTTGCTTCTCGGTTAAGCCAGAATGACACCCAAGACAGCACCACGAGAAGAACGCAGGGACCGTACACTTGGATGAGGAAATTTCCCATGTGCCTCTGCAGGTGAAAACTCACCACAAGCATCGAATACTCACCTGAAATGGAAGAATACAACTAATAGTACCATAGGTAAGATGTTATACTGATTGAAGGTATGTGTCTGTTGGCCTTTAACAGCTGTAAGTGTTCTATATCGATGGGATCTCCTTTAATTTGGCCAAAATTATTTCTTCCGGCAGTTCTTTGCCCATCCTATCAACCTTCAAGCTGTCCAGAAGACCTTTTCCATCCTCTAACCCATGTACATACGCCATCGTACGTTATGTTCTCTCTTTATCACGACCTTTGAAATTCCACTGCCTTTCAATATTTCCTTCACCTATCTTTCCGATATTCTTGAGATTAACAAAATAACTTGCTCTCTCAACATACTCGTATTTCAAATCTGGTCGTCAGTTTTCTTCGGTCCAGATTATTTATTTTAATATTTACTATGCCCGTACTCTTTCTTCAAAGACCATGTATCAGGTTCATACGGTGCAGTGTAGTCGTCATTCATGACTAGGTTACATCATTATTTTGATCAATTCATTTCTTGCATATTACTTTTCTTGGCGAGTGGAATTTTTCTACCAGTATTCTCAGACTACGCTCATATCCGTTCAAACTCTGTTTGTCACTCTCTCTCTCTCTACTATATGTTATGACTTTCTACTTTAATTTTTAACTGTTTTAGGAAGAAAACTGTTTCAAAAGTTGGGTATATAGAAGGAGTGTCTGAAGAAGGTCGAAGTAAGTGGATTCAGAAGAAGTTTTACAGTAAAACCATGGTTTGATTTTCACTGAGCGGGAATGAGCATTCACCTGAAAGGGATATTAGTGTAAGGTAATACAATAGTATGATGAAAAAGTGCGAAAATGGAATGGGTATGTTAAAAACCACTGCTTATCATCGTTGAATTTTTCCTTTTTCCGGATAATGGCCCAAGATAAAGCATCATGATTACTGCCGTTTCGAAAGAATTCATAAGTAAAAATCGGAAATTAAAAAGTATCCTCTGAAGCTACATATTTCATATACTGCATAAATTCAGCGAAATTCTCCGACATTACATTTTCGACAAAGTTTTCAATTTTATTTCGGTAATTATTTTTATAATCCATTAATTTGAATGTGTAGGTTTACTAGACAACGATATATGATTGACAGCTGCTACAAATCGTTTCATATGCTGTAATTTACTCCGTTCTTCCTAACAAGTACTATTTATGTGTGGATTGCTTATATCAAACAAATATAATACTAGCCAAAGATGGATTTATCTATTGAATAGGTATTCATTTTAGGATTACCTTTCAGCCTTTCTTCACTTTAGAAAATATCCTATTGAGTGAAGTATTTTGCTAATATTTCTTGCAGCATATTTACGAAATTTTGATTCTATTTACTTTTGACGCACGTTGATGACGCATTTAAGGTTTGGACAGGGTAATAGGCGGTTTGATTAATTTAAAACATTTGGTATTAATTTAAATAATAATACGATCTTACCAATTCCCCATCAAGTAATTGCTTATTAATGGATAATTTTCACGCTAAAACTTTAAAAGATGCACTCCACTTCGCTTTTTTTCATATTAATTCAACCTTTTAGCTTTTTGGTGATGTAAAATCCTAGAATTAGTAGTGTAAATGTCATAAAAAATAATGAAAATATCGACACAGTTGGACGAAAAATTCTTTAAACCATCATTCGTTCGACGTTGTGAGCATAATATGTGTTTTTTGAAACAAGAAAAAACTTGACCCTTTTCCACTGTTGCATTGCTTGAAAGATTAACGAGCGCTCTTTAAATTGGCTAGCGTTTCAATAACGCTCGTCATTTTTCCACGAGACAAAACCGAAAGGGCGTATTCCTTTCGCCCCAGTTCCTCTCGCGTTTCCCTCGAAGAGTCACTGAAGTGGTGCAATTTCCTCACGCGGGCAGCCAATGAAAGGAAAGGAAAAAACTTGTCCTGCATACGCGGAAATTTTTACGCAATACCCGCTCGTTTTGAAAGTCTGCGCCAAGTGGGGGTTTAAAAAAAGAATTTATCGCAAGTGCTCGCTCCTAGAGATTGGTTAGGTTTTTGTATCATGATAGGTTTCCTTGCGATCTTGCATATATAGATATATGTAGTTTTATGTGCATACGTGAGAGAGAGAGAGAGAGAGATACCTCTCAGAGGAATAGGAGACAGCTGACTTCGGGCTGGGGGCTGTAGTCAAGGTTCGAGTTTTATGCGATGAACGGGAAGTGGGTGAAAGAGGTTTCAATCCGATTCCCAGCAAACGGGAGTGGAGTTAAAAGCACCGCTTGGAGCGTAAAGATGGGGCATGACAAGTCGCAGAGTGGAATGAAATACTTCGTCGGGAGAAGGGAGGTGGCGTGCCAGAAAAGTAAGATCCTCTGCGAGGCATAAGGATTCAGAATCCCTGGCCTGTCGCCCCCCATTCAACGACACACGAAATTTCAAGGATGGTAAAACATCTTTAGGGGCCCACTCTAATATGGCCGGGATTTATTGCAAACGATTGCGATGCAATTTCTCACCTCATGCGTTTCTTTTGGACCTGCTAAAGGGAAAATAAATTATGCAATGCGGTATTAGATGCAGTCCAATTGCAGTGTATATATATATATATATATATATATATATATATATATATATATATATATATATATAGACACGCACAAACACACATATGTTTACATTTAATTTTATTAATTTTTTAATCGCTCATAAAAT
Organism: Hetaerina americana; assembly: GCF_022747635.1. NCBI lineage: Eukaryota > Metazoa > Arthropoda > Insecta > Odonata > Calopterygidae > Hetaerina > Hetaerina americana. The sequence continues at coordinate 307,254 of NW_027286315.1, forward strand.
TTTCTGTCAGGTAAGGGTATCGTTATTTGATATCTATTTTTTATTTTAATGAAAAACATCATTCCTTCACTATCCAATATTTTCTACAACTACGTTACGCGGTTTTATTTGATGACATTGAGCTTGATTTAAATTTAAATGTCATTGAATCTCTTACAGCCAAATTAGAAAAATTCTCTCCGGATCGCTATAAATCCTGATTTTTTTCTGGTGACCGAAAAAGGAATAGTTTAATGCACAAATGATTATGTAATAGACGAAGGGTTTTGGGCAAATGGAGATTTGAAGAGTGGTTTTCCGTCCTCAATGACTGTCCATTGATACAGACTCCGTCAAAAATTACTGCTGCGGCAGCTGGCGCAGTTTCTTGGAATTTGGCCATTAGAAAACCGTCTGACTGATTTAATAACAAAAACTAATTTCGTTTATATACGTATTTAACAATGGTTACATACATTTCAATAGTACGTTTAATGCTTGATTGAAATCGTCTTTATGAATAATACAAAACCTCGTTTCTTTAACAGGAAAAAGGTTTGTATTGGTGTAATGAATGTGGTGGGCTACCGAAAGGAGAGCCAGCGTTCAATTTACAGGGAATCTCCTTGGTATCCTTACGCACATCCTAGCCGAGTGAATTTTCGAGTATCAGACCTTCCGGGGATTTCTCGGGCGTGAGAAACCTTTGGTTCCCCTTAATATGCTGAGATTTGAATTTTACACACCTTATAAGGCTTATTAGTGTATACTTTGACATCGCCTATCAGATTCTCCGCATTCAGACTTCTGCGGTTACACGAAAAACTATTGAGCATATATTGGAAATATTATCCCAAAGGCCCTTTATTTAACGCTATGGTTACCTTCCCCCCCTCCCTCCCAGACATCAGGACAATCGGAGGTCATCCATATACAAGGAGTGCACTTACTGACGGTCACCACGGTTGCGGACCTGGGGTCAACGTGCGCAAGCGTTCCCACCGGTGAACCCGCGATGCCCCCAACTTTGGCGGCCGCCGCCCGTCCTCGTCCGGTCTTGAGGGCGTCCGTCTGGTTGGCCGTCGGAGTCGTGATGAGGTCGAACTGGGACAGCTTCATGTCCTCTGCTATAGCCACCCTCCGCGCCGAGTTCCATCGGTAGAGCACGTCACGTGTGGTGTAGCCGACTGGATGAGGGAATAAAGTGAATTCTTAGAAAATGTCACGTTTGGACCATGAGGAAACGGAGGAACGAAATGCTGTAAACAAAGACAAGATAGAAAATCATTCTTTTAAGTTACCATAAGGCCCAAAAGCATAAATTGTCGAATAATGAGCCCTAGGTAGAAGAACTTGGAAAGGAGTGCATTGGTAATCATAGGAGAATAGTGATATCTATTGATTGGAATTGACTGACGGCCAATTTATAGGTCATAGTCGTTGGGGTAGTTGTTTCGTGTTTGGTAAGATCAAGAAGAAATGAGGTCAGGGAAGGGAGGCAAACTTTATTGCCATAAGACAAGCCACGCAGTAAAAGTATAACATGTGCGACAGCATAAAATATGTGTTGTGAAAGAACATTATGCAAACAACAAATACCTTACAAGCACTGTCATTTATGAAATGGATCGTCATTAGTCGGTAATTTTAATGGCATAGTTTTCGTTAAGCAACGCAGTAATTTTTTTTAATATCATTTCGATAAGCGCAATAATTTACCGAATTGTAGGTGAGTTGAAAAAACATTTACACGCATGCAAACAAATCAATTTCAAACTAAATTTTCAAGTTTACTATCCGAAAAAATGTTAACTCAATCACGAACATTAAGGATGTATGCTGTAAAATTGAACGGTATGAACGTAATCATGAGAAATTTTTCTTCCATTTCCGGCTAATTTTTTTCAGGTGTTCATTACGTTTGAGTGTAATCTAAGTGAAAAAAATATCGAATTAATGGGAAGTTATTTCGTTTTGAAAAAGTAGTTATCAAATGCTGGAGGCATTTAGTTTCTTTATCCTGAAGGCTGACTTCAATCACTTCTAGTAACTTAAGATTAGGAGTAATGCACTCATCTTCTCTTATTAAAAGAACAAATACCTTGAATCAAACATAACACATGGTGCAAAAGTGACAGAGAGAAAACTGGGTTCGTTATTACGCTTCTATTATACCCTTTGATATATGCTTGACCGTTCGACGTTCGAATTTGCCGAAAAGCGTTTTAAGTAGGCATAGAATGAACTGAATATATTAAACTAAGGTTGTTTCTTGTAATGTGAACATAATTGAAAAGAATAAACTGATGTAGGGTAATAAATCCTTCACGGCTTAGGTAAATATCAAATAATATAGTCAGCCTGAACGTAATTCACAAATTTATTCTGGATACCATTATTTGTATCAAATATATCCAACAATAGCTGTTACAACAGAATCTTCAACGGCTTATACATTTATGCTTCCGACCACGGGATTGATGTGTTTTAGAAGTGTTACACGCCGATATCTTCGTCACTAATACATGTTTAAGTAACGCGGTAATGGAGCTTACTGGCCTCATATGACTCTCTTGAAATCAAAAAAATTGGAGAAGAACACCTAAAAAATTACATCCGCCGTAAGTGATTCGGAAAAAAATAATCTTTCCTTCCTTTCCCTCGCACATAAAAGCTTGAGTGCAGCAATGCCTGTCGGTGTCACAAAATTATTCTTCATGAGAAAACCGATTTTCTGAACACTACGCAACAGAGAATCTGAATGAATTGCAAAAAGGTACGATATTAACAGATCAAAAGAGCGTCAATTTTCAATAAAAAATATTTAAAGCCAAAATGATCGACTTTAAAGCGAATGATCCTCACCCATACGTCGGCTCTGATAGACAGCGATGGATGCTGTGGTAAATCCAAGCTACGGTGCTTCTTTCGTTTTGGGAAATGGAAAGCTCGTATGATTTTCTTTCAGAAACTGAGTTATTGCGACATGATGAGGATTTGCACATGGCCCCCGGTTGACTGCGATCACTTGAACGAATCCAACGGTCTCGGTGGAAAATGCTAAAGAAGTGCATTTGAAGAGGCGCTCGACTACTCATAAGAGCAGGGGAACGTCGTTTACTAATCACTTCACGGGACGTTCCCACGGGGAAATTCAAGATGCCCCTTGATGAAACATGGCGTGAACTACATGGACTTAATTTCCATTACTTTGGAAGAAAGCAAATTACGAATGAACAAAATTGCCAGCATTTTAAGTTTCTAAAACTCTTTGATTAAATGAATTTCTGGCAGCAACTTCATCGAGATAGCTACGGGCGTGATTTGAATCTTTTGATATGGTAAAGTATTTATCTAGGAAAGAGATACGTTCCAAAATGAGAAGCTATCAGTGTTGGGAAATTTCGGAAGGAGGCAGGATGAATAAATTCAAAATATAGTTCATAAGTTTGTTCAGAATACTTAACTTAATATATCGGGGCTTTCTGCCTATTTTCAGGTTAGGTTTTAGACGATTTAAATTATTTAATTTGAAGTATCGTGGGAACTTCCCATTACTTTCTTCATTTATTTGTAACTTCTGATTGCCTCCGTTATGTCTCAAAAAGCCACACTATTCCATCCTGGTTTTGCTAATTAATTTTTCTATTTTGATCCATGTGAAATTAACTGGAATATTATGTATCGGAGATGTTTCAAAATTAATCATTCGTACAAACAATACGTTAATCAAAAGGCTTTTTTCTTTCATAACTCTATTTAAAGATACATAAACGCGTTATATTTACGAATTAAAGTTTCATATACGTAGACGAATTCTGTAGTATGATATATTTTCGATAAAAACGAACCGTTGGTGCATTAAGGAATAATCTAGCTTACTACCACGCATATTTATGAAAAACCTCATAGCATAAGACTCATTGCAACAATATGGTATTTTTATATTCATTAGGAAAATCTACTTAAAGATGAAAAACGAAACATATTTCTAGGCCTTCAGTAAAATGCATATGACACTTTAAATTTTCAGATAGTTACGTTTGAATTTCCACTTCTGACTTTGTTTTGCCTAAAGATATCCTTATTAGGTATTAATCTTGCTATTTTCCGACGGTCGTATGTGAATATTGTCTAGAACATTCCACTCCCTATCATACTCTTACTTATTCACTATTTCTGTTAATGATTGAGTAAGTCAAATATGGATACGGCTGTCAGTATTTTTGCTGATAAATAGCATATATCTACAGGCCAAAAACATTGAGAGTGATTGATTCATTCAAAGTACCTTTGATAATTAGGTTATACATATTCTGAAAGCTTCGGCTGTGAGGTTAACATCCATAAAATCTTCTTAAATTTGCAAGCATTACCTAGGGGTAAACATTATGGAGATACAGAAAATCCTAATCTCACGAAGCCAACTTTTGATTATTGACTTAAAGTAGGATTGAATGAAGAGAGGCTGCTGATGCAAAATCACTGGCAAACATTGTGGGGATGCAAAAAATTTGCCAATCTCGTGGAGCCAAATTTTGGCTATTGACTTAAAGACGAATTGAATGAGAGACGGCTCCTCCAAAAACACTGGCAAAATTTAAGATGGCAATACAAATCCAACGTTACGGATTTGAATTTTTGTTGAGTTTCACCCTGTAGGTAATCTGGAGAATACACATACGTACCCGGATGAAATTCGAACAATCTGATGAATCGCCACCCAGCTTCTACAACAGGGCGAACAATTGAGTAGAGACGCGTGTTTGTGGGAAGTTCCCTTCCTACCACCCTTTACCATTTGAATCCCCTGCGCGCAGTCATTACCATGTACCCGTTTAACCTCAACACGTATGATGGCCATTCCAGTCTGGAGTAATTGCGTTCGCAACAGTATTAATGGAAATCGAAACAGGATGCCACAGCATGCATTTCGGGTCCAATATTTCATTTGACAAGACGCAAATCAGCGAAATTTCTCCTCCGATTTTTAAACGTCAAACAAAAATCTCTGGAATTTCACCACTTGACATAAAATATAAACTATAAATATTAAACCTAGAATCATAAAATTACGCTAATATTTAAGTATATTTCACTACGTTTTGGCGCAGACTCTTATAATTTTTGATTTTCTGTCAACGAAAAACAATTTAGTGCTCATCCTAATGAATTGAAAAGACAGCTGTGCAAATCCATTATCTCGATAAAAAATAATAAAAAATATAACAAGTAAGGTAATTAAGATTATACTACGAACTTGTGGAAAAAGAATGATAATTTTAATTTAAAGCTTCGTCCTTGCCATGTGACACCAAAGATTATCATTGATCATGTGCTCAAGGCTAGCGATAGTCTTACATCACCTTCCACACGCACTTTTGTAGATTAGATATGTACAAATGTAGCAAACTTGAAAAGAATATGTGTTTGCTTTTCTAACTACCACAACCCATAAGATCAAGTATGAAAATAAATACAGGAAAAGGTTAAATAATAATGAATTTTAAACAGACTTTAAAGAAATCAATTGCACATTGTTTCTTCATGCTGGCATTAAATACTTTAAAAATACTCCATAACAATGGAAGGAAAATTTGAAAGAGGCAAAAACATGATTAAATGTTTTTTTAGGTGTAAACCAGGTGACATGGTCCAAGTTTGACTCAGTAGTCAACACATAGTCAACATGGATTATGGTGAAAATTTTTGCGGCCAGATTGATTGCGTCCACTCGTTACCGGAAGATGCCTAGCGACGCGGCCTCATCCGATTGACTAAACACTGTGCTTGAAGCAAGCGAATGCAATCATGTAGCAATCGGAATACCAATGAAATTTTACCCATGTCGGTATTCAATCCTGAATTGCTGGCTCACAGTAGGGCAGTTTTCCGTCTACTGGTTCAATAATATTCTCCAAATTTATTGAAGTTTACAAAGTAACAAAATTTTGTAATGGCATTAGTTCGACCGTTGTTTTAACTGCTGCCTTGGCACGGGAAGACTGAAGAACGCAGTAATATATAGAAATTGGATGGCTATTCAAGATGAAAATCTAATGTTTTATCTTTTACTGGGATGGTATAAAATATATAAGGTGTATTTAAAGTTGACAGAGCGTCGTTGATGCGCAAGAGAAGTGAATCGTTCAAAACTACCACGGGTGATATGTGCGTTTCTAAAAGGGTAGCATGCCTTTATTTTTCAAGTAAAATATTCAATTAGTTATTTACAGATTGCAAGAAGTAATTTATTCTATTTTAAGAACTTGCACTAGACTTACATTGTGTTTCCTATTTCATAAATAAAAAATATTATTTTTTTTAATTTCTAAAATAGAAAACACAATGACAGAGATACTATACAATGAACTTTGTAAAGTATGATGCCAAAAATATGAGCAAAAGTAAATATGAGGACATTTGCATTTGAAAAATTTGAATTGGACAATATATATACATACATATATATATATATATACATATATATATATATTTTTTTTTTTAAACATTTCCTGTTTTATGTTCATTTTAAATTATTTTAGAAGCACTATTGTCTGTTGTTATTTTTTAATATAAAATGCGATATCGGATTGTTCTATTCATTTTAAATCGGAGCGATTCTCCAGTCGTTTTGAAAATATGCAAGTCTGTTGTACAATGCTGTAATATACCTATGGATAAAAATGCTTCACATTATTTAATGCCTGCCATATTAATTTTTTTACTGCAATACAATGAAGCAGGTGAGTTGAATACACATTTCAAGGTGAATGATTTTAGCGCTTTGAAATTTTGGCGTTTTAATATGAAAATATTATCGGATAACTCCGTTAAAAGTTACTGTCCTTGAATTTCCGGCAGGTTTTTGAATTTATCAATGGTGATTCTTTGTAAATGAACTTGACTCAGGTACTTGAAATAAAGTAGGTAGTAGTACCTGAAATAAAGTGGTGGATTGGAACAAATTGTTTCTTTTTCATTTATTAAAATGAACTTCCACAAAGTTGAGGCTGAAACTATTGGGGTGATTATTTGTGTTTAAAACGTTGGATTTAACCTCGTGGACTGTGGCACTACGCTCACCACTACGAATAATTGTGCCATTGTTTTGCCCGGTATTTCGTCATAACATCTTTTTATTTTTTTTAATTCAGTTTAAAATTTGAAATTTTAAAAAACCTGAGGCTGAGAAATACCGATTATTTTTCGACTTCAACATTCAATTCAAAAGGGCAGTCACTCAATTTGGCAGAATCCAACATCTATGAAAAGATATAGACTCCTAATGCAAGCCTTCCAAAGAGAAATGAGATATGAGCTTCCCAAATGAGAGCGCATCAAGTTTTGTGGTGTTATAATATTAGTTTAATTCTGATAATGATTCTACGAAATCGAACACAAAAAATTTATTTTCAGAAATAAAACTATAAATGTATAGGAATCCGCATAGTGTACCCAGTTACGTACCCAGTGCTCAATCATTTATGGATGCATGATTTCTCTTTTACGCAATATGAATCCAAATTAATTAAAAACAATGTCTGAGGACAAAATCTGGAGCCTTTTAAATTTAGATTAAAAAATTGTTGAGTTCACTCACCATAAATTTATTTATGCATACTTATGGCCACACTATCTTCGATTAATTTAATACTTGTAAAGACTCTTCGCATTGAGGTTACGATTTGCAGACCTTATTGATTTTTTTCTTAATTTTCAGTAAAATTACCTTAAAGCAAGATGTAAATAGTATACCGTACTCAAATAACTATTCACCTAAAAATTCGTATGAATTTAAAGAGGTTCAGGATGTGGAGAGGAAATGACATTTTTCTTTCATCACTTTTCATAATGCGAATTATTGGCGTATTAATATTAAATTTGGAAAATATTTCGTTCAGCCTTTAAACTTTCGTACTTGAAATTAACCTTACTTTAGGCTCACTATAAAGTTTTTGCACGGCAGGGGATCCAAAAGGCTTGCAAATTCAATATATTAATTTTTATGGTGCTGAAGGAATTAAATTTTTAAAATTTACATCGATTTTTAATCAAAACATATCTAACTAAAATATTACTCTTGCCAAATATTGAGTAGATGCAGAAGATAGCCGAGGCGCTAAATTTGATAATTTATTAAAAGAAAGAATTCTTTAAATGGCGTTACGATGTCCATCTTCCAAAGTTGTTCTCAAAACCGATTGCGTCAGTATCGTTCGCAATGACAGACGTATGACAAGTTAAGCTTTAACGGCTGCTTGCTGCAGTCCGTTTTCTCCCCCGAAAGGCTACGGTTAGTAGTTAAAAGAGGAGAAATTAGAGAGGCATTTTATTTGGTATGGGAGAGTCCTTGGTGGTGTCTTGGAAAAAACCTTGGTTCCGGAAAGAGCTCACTGTGCTGCCTGTGTATGGCAAGAGACGGAGGAGGCATGGAAAAGGAAGTAGTGGCGGCCCAGCGGAGCCGGAGGTACGAGGCGGGATCCTCAGGAGAAGGAAGAGGGTAAAGTCAACTCAACCACGGTTTTCGGCCGTCATCCCGAAGAAATTCACCGGGGGATTCATTAAGAGTGAGTGCCCGTGAATTCGTTTATTTTTGTCCCCGAAATTCCCCAGAGGGATGAGATGGATTTAAATGAGAAAATGAGTTTTGAAATCTTAATCGGAATGTGATTCGTGTTCACTACCATTCTCTGTATCTAGGCTTTACTCTGGTTTCATTCTAAATAACAAGCTTATTAATGAAAACCCTTCGTATTATTTTCCGGATAATCGCCGCACTTCCCTGAGTGATTGCTTTTGGTATATCCACTCACACACGTTCATGTGAGCTTGACAAAGTGTACTAAAATTTCAAAAGGACCTGGCCATTCTAATTAAGGTTAAAGTTTCGGTATGAAGAAAAGGAGTGTTCTCTGTTGAGAATGGATTTTACTTCATGTGATTTTTATCAATTTAGGTATGCTCGATGCTCAATTAATTTTTTAACCATGCAGTTTTTACTCAAGGGTGAAAGAACATTTTCAAAGGTGTCTGAGTTGAAATTATCCCTAGTTATCGGGGATATTCTCCTTATCTACAATTTCGCAAATTTTATTCTTTAATTTTAAAGATTTCGGTGGATTTACGTTAGGGAAAATTAAACAAACTAGAAATGGGGTTAGGTATCAGCTAATAAGATCAACTAATTTCGTAGTGGAAAAGTAGCAGTAAAATTTTGTGATTTTCGCTAAAATTCTATTTTCCGACCTGTCGTTCGACCGTTTGAGTCATCTCCTGGTGAATATGATCCAAGGTGTCGAAACCCGGATCATAAAAATAAAATATTTGAGGAAATTAAAATGTACGATTTTTCCTTCGTGGATACCTTTTATAGTTTGGAAAATTTCCACAAAGTGAAGCTTGTAACTGTTCAACTCATAATTTCATACTTTCGAAAAGAAAAATACACCATTATATTGAGGTTTATCACGTTTAGATCTGCCTTTCCCAGCTTACGAATGAAATTAAGTTTATTCCGGATGATGAACCTGTTCGTAGTTACTGATATAGAAATAACCTTGTCTGTATGTAATTCTAATTACTGAGTTCTATCTACTAATCCAACATTTATCTACTTCTTAAACACTTGCCTAGTAGGTCACGAAAGGATACTCGATGTATAAGTGTGCACTTAACAGTGCCATTATATCTCTATTTGAGATATTAATTCCTCATTTCTTGCAACTAACACATCCATTTACGATTACGTTTCCGTTCCATGACAATTCAGAAATTCACTCGTCTCACGAATAATAGCGCAGGAGTAAGATTGTTGAATTTCACCGTCGACTGACGCGTAATTTGATGAAATTAGGAAGACGATAAAAACCCCAACATGCAGACAGACGTAAGTAAGAGAAAATTTTTACTGCTGAAATAAAAATATCAAAGTACATTTATGCTAAATTTTTATTGCAAATGGAAAGATATATTGGTATTTTCACTTCAGTGATGATATATTTCCACAAAGTTAAGCCTGAAAACATCGAATGTAAGCAAATTTTTGCTGTCGAAAGGAAGTAAGAAACAATAAAAATAATAAATGTGGTTAAAGACCATACGAATTAATTGTAAACTGGTACTACTCCTCAACGCAAGTTCTACTACAGGCCACTTCTTTCCATTGAAACTTTGACCAGCTTGAATTGCTCTATTTGACGTCCAATATCACATATGTGTTATTATACTATTACGTTAAAAATGCAAGCAGACATAGGTATGGAGTGGTTGTGGGTATTATTATCCGATTACAAGCTTATGTCATGAGCTATATTCATCATGGAAACACCCGGGGAGTAAACCAGGCCAGGCTAGTTTGATTAATTGATTCATTTGAATCTTCTAAAAGGATGAAAATGTACGAAATTATTGGGGGCGGGAGTTGATGAGAGAGAAATTTCGATCGCAAACTTTAAGAGAAGTTATCTGCAGCACAGACCAACGCCATAAACACAGCACATTAAGCCGCGTTCAATGCGGCTTGGGAAATAAATGGGTGGAGACCTTCTGCGAAAGACGCTTCCGCGAATAGCTCCGCCTCTGCGCATAGCTGTTCACTTGTTTGGGGGGGCCTACTCACTCTTCACGGCCAGCGTACTAACTCGCCCACGCGAACGGCGACATAACCCGCCCTTTTGATGCATTATTTCGTCCTATCTCTCGCATCGTCTACTCCTCCCACGCGTCTGCTTATATCTCTGCCGATTAATTCACCACACCGCCCACATGCGTAGGTATCGCATGGGGATTTCCCTAATCATCGAAGTTCCTTTATTATTTTTTTCTTTCGTTAGGGAGAAAAATAAAAATCATCCCTCAAATTTTACGATCCTTTTCCCCAGTATTTGACACGCGGGGTCCATTTTTATTTCGTCTCCCTCCCAAAAATACATCTCAATCCCGTTCTGCCTCCCGGCAATTTTTTCCCCCATTTTCTCGTTCATTTCGTACACCCTTTCGGTTCGCCCTGTGGCGTGTCAAAGCGCTCCCCTCCCCTCTCTTTCTCTCTCTTCCCACCTGACCTCATCCCTTCCATTCCCTTGACCGGAACGCGGTCATCATTAAATGGTGCCGTAATACGGACGTGGATTTCGGTGAATCCCGAAATTAATTTTTTTATTTCAAATATTACTTTTTTCCCTCCATCTCCCTCTCCACCCGATTCCTCACCTCGTATCCCATTCGAAGCTCCACACGATGACTTGGGTCGCTTTAACTCCCAGTGGGATTAATAGAACGAGGCGGGGAGGATTAAATAGTAATAATACAACCGCACAGATTCAAGGACAGTCGGGGAGGGGGTGTGAGGGGGGTGAGAGAAGGGGTACACGCCCACACCCCCTACCACGCCTCATACTCAGAATGGGCAGAAAAGCGGTGCAATTTCGAGTTTCGTGAGTGGCCGTTTCGTACATTTTATTTCTTTATCGCAAGGATTTTCGCATTTTACCATTCATATTTAATGTTGGCTGGAAATCCACTCGCCTGGGGTAATTTGAAAGCGTTGATCGTTATAATGGAATTAGTACGGATCACGGTCGAATTGTGTGGGAGTTTTTTTTACATTTAATTTTTTTCCATCCAAAAGTATCGTTTTTTATTAGGAATTCATTTTTATTTCCAATTACGTAATGGAATGATAGAGATAAATTAATGTCATAAAACTATGATTGGGTGTGCATGATTAAAGGTACAAGTATGTTATTATCGATTAATTTTTAAATTTAGCCTGATGGTAATATTTATAGATACATATAGTTAATGACTTAATGGTGAAATTTATCGGTTAAAAAATTCAAAAATAAAATGATGAAATAAACATACACTTATCTCGAATCGTTTTGCGCTCCGCCGTAGTTTCATGTGAATTTAGTGATTTTTATAAGTATATGTCTAAAGGCATCACTCATATATTCAATTTTATTGTTAAATGGATTGTTCCCAAATTGATCGACATTTATTCCTTCAAGAAAAGCATTTTTACCAGATCTTAAACTTTGTACTTGTTAAATAATAGCGAGCTTAAGACCAATGAGAATAGCCTCTTTACTTTGACTCAATTCTAAATGAAATTTTCATAATTTTATTTCTGTATGTATATGTGAGTGTGTGCATTTACATAGAGTTCCTTCTTTCCGCAGAGGAAGTTTGTCTCGCCAAAAAAAATTTCTACATACGAGTGAGTGTCCTTTTTTATGTGTTATTCCATTTATTTGTTGGCCAACATCATCTCTCTCCTTGGGCATGGATAAATTTTTACAACATTCTAAGGTGCAATTGGTTGATGATCGATAATATATGTATTTGCATACGTGTCAGTTGAAAGGGTTTTTCCATGAATGTATACGTCACGATGGGTGTAGATTTGCATGAATGTGGTAATTTTCGTTTGGTTTTCTTTTCTTTTACGGGTGGTGACCTAACATCCCCCGCCATACGCCCTTGCGTCGGTTTACGGATTTTTATATAGATATAGATCCCATGTATCCATTCTCAAAGTTATTCATCATTTTATGCCATTATGGAAATGAATTTTTTCTTAAAGTTTGATCGATTCAATATACATATCTACGTGCGCGTTTGCTGTGCATTTATCCCTTGTCACAAGGCCAAACGGAGGCTTGCGTGGTTGAGAGTGGACGTAACGGGAGATAAATGTCAATAGTCATTTTAATAGTTATTATGAATCTAATTGATCCATAATCCTTTCACGTAAAAGTCCTCTTCCCACGAATTTAACTCTTTCACGCTCATTCCGTTTGAATCCTTAAATCTCTTGCGTGGACGACCGACGCCTTCGGCCGGAGTCCGCCCACCCTACGCCCCCGAGTCACCGCCGTCCCCTTCTCCCAGGGGTGCCCTCTGCCCTCACCGCTTGCTTGAGCGGTCTCATAACCACTTTCACACCTCGCTTGATTTTTGATGAGAATTTCTTCACACCGAGCGAGCATCGGGACGATTCGTCCCGCCCCGAGGATGAAGGGGGGCGCCGCTTCTTCTGCCTCCCTCGACTTCCCGGGTCCACCCCGCGGGGAGAGCGGGAGTAGAAGGGAGGGCGTGGGAAGAAGAGCCGGCCTCTCGAGCACCGAGCACTTCCCATCACCCCTTTCTCCGTTCGCTCGCACCGTATGAGCTAGGGATGATAGAGCGACCCTAGGGGTTCTCACTGCGCTGAAGTGACCGTTCACACGGACTAGAGAACCCTCGCCCCCGCATAGTGCTCGAGGAACCGAGAGCCGACAGACCCCCGCAAAAAGGGTTCTGCATGGGACGATAAAAGATAATTTTCATTTGTCCAGGGTCTAGAGCATATTCGCCTACATTCCACATCGAGGGGATATTCACCTACGTGTTTTCAGCTTGACCATGCAAGTCGCCTGAATAGTGTATGTATGACATGGGAGTTGTTAGATGACCGGCCACTAGTGTACTTGGTCATTTATTCATTCATTCATACTGTCCAAAACAGGTGAGACGTGATATACGAGTGAGTAGTACGCTGGGTTACTGACCAGAGGTCCTGGGTTTGATTCCGGCTCGTGCCTCAAGGCACTCGGGGATTCTTCACCGAAGCCATGTGTTTTCCAGGGTAAGAGATCTTCTTGGAAAACCACGGGTGGTACTAACAGAGTAACAGGCCCCCCTAATTATCCTGAATGAATTGATTTCATACTCTGTTGGGCTTAGTACAGGGTGAGCACTTCCCTCGCCTATAAAAGCAATCTTCGGGTCGATAACTGTGGCCACTCTATAAAAAGGGAAAGTAAAATGTCCCTCCCATCCTGATTCGTATATTTCGCCCGCAGTTAAGGTTAACTACTATGTGAGCCGTAACCTCTTCTAAGAAACCCACCATTTGGTTATTTACCGGTGGTAGTAATTTTCTTCAGGTAAATGTACCTGTAAATGGTATAACACCTATTCATTTAGGCAAATAGTAGGAGAAAATAGACAATAATTTTAGAACGTAAAAAATCACAAAAAGATAGAGCAACATACGACTAAAACTTCTAATTGTCACCAAAAAAAGTCAAAACATTCTATTAGCCTAAGACCTAGTTAAAAGACTAGAAGTAGGTAAGAATGATAATGAGAGGGAGAGCAGATATAGGGAGGCGTGTAAAGAATGAAAGTCGAGGACATGTTTCAAAACACAGGTTAAATAAAAATCTTAATTGATCTGATTGTGCGTTTAGCTGATATTAGATATCGTTTTATTTTCAGGAAGTTCAAATTACATGTATCGTAGGCGAGTACCTTTTGTTAGTGTTGTGGATCAGAACTAAGCGGTGGGAAAAGGATTCCTGGAATCGCTTTATTTGGCGGTCCCTTCCCAACAACTTTCAGTTGTGGTCTCGACCCACGGTGGATATAATGCGGGGCAAGTATCATTCCTTCTATGTCAGCGTTGAACTTATACCAGAGAGGGCGAACCTTCTTCTATTTTCCGAAAGGGATAGGAGGAGCGAAACTAACTTCTGAAATGCGAAACGATTTCGGCGAGCTTGCTACTATTTTCTTCACCGAGATGCGTATTTCTCGATCTCGGCGGCCATGGGAAAACACTTTTGCTAGACATTGATCTTGTTGACATATATTCTTGGGAAAATCCATTCAATGGCCAACTTTGTTTTTTCACCATCATTTTAATGATAAGTAAATGTCTATTTAAGGATATATATATATATTATACACGTGTATACATATATGTATATATAAATATAAATAAATATACATATATATATATGGAGGCTCTTATATGTTTAATACATACATTAAATATATTTATAAAAATACCATTAATACATATATATATATATATATATATATATATATATATATATATATATATATATATATATATATATATATATATATATATACACATAATAATATTTACGCAAAATAAGATATATTGGTCCAATGAAGTCTATATTCGCTGAGCAACTTGTTTATAGGAAAATAAAATATTAACACCTATAAGAACCTATAAGTCTACCTAGGCGAGCTTGTCTTGTCTTGTTTAACTTAACTTTGGCTTCGTTCTTTTTAGTACGTTCTGACACAAAAGAACTTCAAAGTTAAAAAGCCTTGTTCTTTTTCGTCAGAAAAATACTAATTATCCAAACATTTTGTGTAATTTCCACAGTAACATGCGCGACCAGTAATGACGGTATTAGTCGGTGGGCACTATCAACGCGATGAAGACATCTCTCGTAACCACTCATGTTCATTTTCTAATACGTATTTTTTATTTTTGAATCAAAAAAAATGTTGTTACCTCTATCGTTTTATACATATCATACCAGATATTCCTGGAAAACCATAACCGGCAAAGGGAAAGGAACTGGCCCCCTACCATAGACACATTAATCAACCCGAATTCGGATTGATTAATGTGTTTATGGTTTATATACATATTGGGGAATTAAATTTAAATTTTTGTATAAATAAAACAAATATTTTAATAGTTGAAATTTTCATATTAAGGGCGCAATGTCTCAAAGCCCCGATATGCCAGCTGGTTTTTCCAGTGCCTTCTGTCGCCTATCTATCTGGTAACTGGCGTGGGCTTTGTATCTCTGTAGGTATTGAAAACAACCCCTTCCCGTGGATAGAGGGCATGATTCATGTTCGCACAGGAGAGCTGGCCAACGTTGGCGAGTTAAAACGAATAAGATATAATCGACACTCGGCTCTCATTTTGTATACGTTGCGCATTCGGACTCGTTTCTGTTCACTCCCACGCCGCGAAGCGTCAACATCAAAGCGGCAAGCGATCGTGGGTGGGTGGGTGGATGCGCGAGGGATTTAGTCGGGCGGGATGGCATCCAGGTCAGATGGCAATTACGGCGACCTTGGGTCTTCGTGGCCACTTCTCGAGCACCTATGACTTTGATCTGCATGCGTGTGTCTATCCACTCGCTCGCTCTAAAAATCTAAAAGTCTTCTGTTTTGTTTGAATTCCGTTCAGTTCCAATACATACTCATTTGGAGCCATGTGATGTGATGATGTTGTCCATTTGAAAAATCAGCAACCTCTTAAACGTCTGTAGAATAACACCTCAAAGTTGCAGCATGAGTTGATATATTTTTCGTGGCTTTGGACGATTAACGATAATAAGAACCGTATTCTATTTAGGAAATTAAGGTTGATTTATATTGTCTGTGTATTACGAATTTTATAGAAACAAATTACTTTCCTAAATGAAATTTTTTTCATTTTTTTATATAGTCTCCTTGTACACTAATGCACTTGGTCCAGCGACATTTCAATGTCTTCATCGCATCTTGAAAATAAGATTCCTTCATACCGGGAAAATAGCCATCTACTTCGGCTGCTAGTTCTTTGTTTGAAGAGAATCTCCGTACATCGAGGAAAGTTTTGAACTCGGGGACGCGAAGGAATCTGATGGAGCCAAATCGGAGGAATATGGCGGGTGTGGTAACAATTCGTATCCTAGTTCACGTATTTTTGCCACGAGAACGACACGTGTGTGTGGACCTGAATTGTCTTCATTAGAGATGACTCCTCCTTGCCAATCCTGGCCTCTTTTGTATATCTTTTGCAGTAGTTGGTCCAGGGCATTAGCGTAGTTGTACTTTTTTAACCAGTAGGAAGATAATTTGACAGTAACATACCTTTCGTGCCCCAGAAAACTGAAGCCATCACCTTTTCGGCCACCCAATTTGCCATTGCTTTCTTCGGTGGTGGTAAATCAACATGTTTCCAATGCTTTGACTGCTGTTTTCTCCCTTAGGTATGGTAATTGACCCAATTTTCAACCGTGGTCTTAAACTAACGCTAAAAATCCTGTTAGTTGCTTTTAAAACGGGTCAAACATTGCTTTGAAATGTCTATTCTGATGCGTTTGTGATCCTACGTCAAGAGTCGTAGCATCCGTCTAGCTGATAATTTTCTCATATACAATTCCACCGTTTAATGTGATATGCCGGTTCAGATAAAATTCCCACAGCCTGAACAATTTCTCACACTTACAGTTGGATATCCTCCATGACCATTTGCTGCAATTTTGCAATTATGTGTGGGGTAGTGGCACATTTTGATCGACCACTACGCCGATCATCATCTAAGCTGCCCCGACCAAACTAAAACTTGTCACGACAACACAAGCTCACTTCGACTTGTGTTGTCGTGACGATTACCCTTCAGCACGCTGAAGAGGGCTACTTTGTGGCCGAAATAAGCGTATTCGTATTCACCTTTCTTTTCCCTTTCCTTTTTACTTTTTACCCCTTCTTGACTTGCGGCGCCAGCCAACTAATTTCATTTTTACTTTGTTTAGAAAGGTAAGCTATTTACGGCTATTGGGGTGTTACATTCATTCAATAAAACTCGTTTGTCCACTCAGCAACAGTTGGATATGAAGAATAAGAGTTACCCAGAGTGTTCTAAAAAAAGTCAGCATGGATATTCACTTTGTTTTAATACCATTCTTTACGACGTATTTAATCACTACTATAATTCATTTTTTTCCATCTTCATTAATTACTACACGAGAACATTAACAGAGAGGCGACCGCACCACATATCTCTTCCCAGAGACACGTGATGCGTTTACTCATACAGAATTACCTATTACTACACGGAAAACTCATTTCGCTAGCAGTGGCATTTTGTGGTGATTCAGAGAACCTTTCAAACTACCCTCGTATACAGCGTGCGTTCTGAAAGTAATGAAATTAAATTTCCCGCGCTGCTCCTATTGGTCGAAATGGGATTGAATCACTTGTAGTAGGTGAGGGGGGACCTTAAGCGTTGCTACAAAATCAATCTCAGTGCTCTCCAAGCTGTGAAAGCGGCAGGGCATCAGTTATTGTAAACCTCTGCGCGCCGACCGTGTCACCTGAATTAACCTGGCCATGCGTATATTGAGTATCGTATAAAATGAAAACCAATCATTATTTTTATACTTCAAAGCATCAAATATATATTTACCGGTTTCTTAAATATTGATAAATCAGTATATATTAATAAATGGCATAAGTTATTTATCATTCATCATATTTTAAATTACTAGATCAATTAAATGTGTCGTTTGCTTCCGCTTTATCACTCGGAAATTCCCCACAGCTTACATGTTTCCCTTTTAATTTCTTTTAATTACTAAACTTTCCCACTAGATGGAATCAAAAATCTGATATTTTCAACTAAATTTTATTTTATTTAGGTAGCAATAAAATAAAAACAACAACTCGTTAAGCATTAGTCGAATTCAGAGGAAAATAAATTTTAGTTCACGCTGTTTCAGATTTTCAAATTTTATTTACAAAATAAGATGTATTTAATTCATATCTTTAAAAATGGTTCAAAGTGTTTTCCATTTATTTTCCGAGATGGTCCAACAAAACGCACAGCAAGATGTATTTTTCTTCAATGATTCTTGAAGCAGTTTGCACACCATATGGTTTCAATGAATATTTCATTTTAATCTTCAAACATGAACAATCATTTAATTAAATGGTTAATAAATTACATTTTTCTTTCATTTTACTGTATTTTTTAATTCCCGAATAATTTTACGGCGTAAACAATGAGTTAAAAATATATAAATGGAAAATATACTTACAGCTCCCAAACTTTAGAGGGCATCTTTGGATGTCCATGGGGAAGTCTTCAAGATTCATCGGGCAACCAGCTTTGATGGTTAATCTAATCAAAAAAGAGATAAGAAACTTACTTTTATTTAAACGTCTAGTGTGTGCCTTAATGAGCCATTATTTATTTAAAAGGAAGCTTTTAATATCCTCACTCAGTTTCTCCGATCAAATAATTAATATATGCACACTATATTTAGAACAACACATGTATTGGTCATAAAATCGTATGTGAAACCCGAAAATTAATAATGCTATACTATTCATGCAGTTTTTTTATTTCTTTATTTTAATATTTCTATGGAATTATTCTAAAAAATTTTACAAGAGTATTTCCTCCGAAGCCCAAGCAAGATTAAATTTTTTCATTATATAAACTACCGAAGGTACATTTGAAATCAATATATTGAAATTCCATAATTGCGGCGGCTAAGCAACTTTTAAATGGCTCCCAGCTGAGTTTTACCCGATAATTAGTTTTCCAAATTATGATACTATAAATAACACTCCAACCAATCATAATTTTCCCGTAGATATCATTAAATATATTATCATTCATTCATATTAAAATCGTTCCAGAACTAAAAAGCTTTCATTAAATTAATAAACACATTTCACGGTAGGTAATATCTTTATTATGGGTCAGCATAGTCCAAGAGTTGGAGCACTGACCGGAGGGCCCGGGTTCGATTCCCTCTCTGGGCATCTGCAGCTCCACCCAAGCTATATGATTTTTGGGGTACCAGATCTTCCCGGGAAACCATTACCGGCACAGGGAAAGGAACTGGCCCCACTACCCTAAGGTGTGAGTGTAACACGTTTATTATATTTCTCTTCTTTATACATTATCAGGAATATCTAGTAGTTTTTAGAGCTTTTAAATTATTTGATGGTATCAATGTTGTTAACGGCCATAGATTTTTAAGCTTCACGGTTCTCAGCTCCGACTTAGTAAACTGTATCTTGAAGCTTTTTCGATGCCACGTGGAAGCATATGAATAACCTCCAAGCGAATACAAGCTGAGAAAATATATGATAAGAAACGTATCTCAAAAGGTCTTAGATAAAAAATTCAGTGATCGATCTGAAATATTACTGTCAATAGTTAGTCTACCATTTAAAGGGGGCTTAAGATGGACACAGACTGAGCAAGGATACATTTCTTTGCCTCGTCTAAAAAGACAACCAGACACCCTCACTGCAATACACTTGTTTTTCAATTACGAATACATTTTTTCTCTCTTCATTCCGTCTAATAAGTCCATCCTTTTCCTTCCCTGCCGCCCCTGCTAAACATTCTTCCTAATGTCATAAAATTCTTCCGTTTCAAACATTCCATCACCAATCCATATTCTCTATATCCACATTTCCTGCTTTCTTTGTTTTTGTACCAGTAACCCTCTTTTTTCTTCTCCACCCAAACTAGTAATTCTTCGTTCGTTTTCCTTTCCGTTCATTTCACTTTTTCATCCATCTTCACACCCGAAACTCAAAAGCCTTCAATCTACAACAGTATCTTTCTTCAGATGTCAGGTTACCAAGCCGAACATAGCCCTACTGCCAACCTTTTCATTAGTCATCCTAATTATTATTGTCAGTCGTAATAACATATATAAATAAATTGTACATGGTCATAATGTATAACTCTTTGAAATAAACATCAGTGTAACCACTCCAGCATATTTAACTTGGCACATTTAAATTAAAAAAAAATATTTTCTGGCTTATTTTTATTTTTATTATTTTGTTCTTTAATCTTTTAATCTTTCCTTTCCATCAACTTTGCATTATTCCGATATATTCCACCTTTAGGGAGTATTTTCTGGGTGGAATATATATTATAAAGACCAAGCTCTATTAAGTTCTCTCTGTTTTCCTCACATCACTTACTCATTTGACATTGCATTTGATGTTTTCAATGTTTTTCTCTGTGCACGAAGGGTGAATTGGAACTAGAGATGCTAAGATTTTAATTAAGCCTTTAGAGAGCCATTCATCTATCTCTAGCCGTCGGTACGTATGTTCATACGTATCTACGGCACCAAGGTGGTACAAAATGCCTCAATTGAGGGAGACGATGAGTGGACCAGACTGCACGGTATGGAATAACGAGCGGCGAGCCGAGTTCCCGAGCCTTGGAAATACCTTGGAACGCGTATTCATCCTCGGCACGCTTAATTATGCATAATTTAACCCCTCATTCTGTTCCTATAGGCCGACCGCTCCAAACTTAGCGAACATTCGCGCACCTTGCAATCGACCGCAAGCCCTCTTTCAGTATTCATACTTAAATAAACACGTGCTTAAATATATATATATATATAATTATAAATATATATATACATATATATATATGTATATATATATATATATATATTATACGTATATTTGTGTCTGAGAATAGGGTACAGCGTATTCCGAGAGATAACCTCATCTTTCTTCTCCTTTGTCTGCGTCCGTGAATAGATCTCGCGGTTGGGTCCGGGTGAGTGGTCGTGAAATGCCTGGAGACAATTTTCCTTTCCCTTCCATCCCATTTTCGACTTCGCTAGCAAATCTGAAACGTTTTTCCCTCACGGACTTCTTTACTCTTCAGGGCTCCAACTTTTTCGAAAAAGGGTTCGCAATTTACAATCCGCGCTCGTTTTGAAATAAATTTTATGGAATTACGTAGTTAATAGTTTCATTTCATTTCAGTATGTTATGCAAATACTATTAAGCTACGCCAAATACAACAAATGTTAACAAAATTGAAATTTGGTGGAAAAATCCACGAGAAAGATCAAGATATTAGTACTTAGGACACATTAAAAAGAATATAGAATTATAAGAGAAACTGCCAAGGGGCGAGAGCATTACCACTGAATAGAGACGAGGCGGGCTGCAGTAAACCAAACTAAGAATTCAATTTTTTTAATCGCACTACATTCTTTTTTAAGTTTCTTGGAACTACTGGCGTAAAAATGTTTACCATGATATATTGTTACAAGTTGTTGTCAAAAGATAGTAATATTCGAGACGATCGGAAATTTCATACCCAAGCAATTAATGCAGTGATAGCCAGTACATGGTTCCTTACATGTATATTTTCCGTTATTGCGAAGCCTACCTCAAAGATACCAAAGGAAAATAAAGACAAATATTACGTCTAAGAATACCTTCAAATATCAAGACGTGGACTGACAAAAACCCTCATGTGCTAACTAAAATTTGATTTTCAATCCGATCGGGGAAATAAGAACTCATTTCAAGGATATCCGGATATCTCCTCACGTCATTCAATCACTTTCGTTATACGTGGTATGAAACCGAGAGGAAAAAAGGATGGGGTCAACGCATCAGTGAGGGGATAAAAACGGCGAAATAAATGATCTTTAGAGTATTATTTAATGTATTTTTTGAAGGTGATGACGGAAAGCAAAACTTACAAAAACTCCTCATATGCAATCCCTTCCCAACACAGGCGAGAACTCTTTCTGTAGGAAATATCGTAAATTGGTAGGTCACTTTGCTTGGTGTGGGCCACCTTCCTTGTTATGGCTGCGGATGTTAGCAGATTTTAATCCTATTGGTTGTTTCCACGACTAGATATAAATTGTGCGACTAGTAGTTTGTGCATACTGATTACAACGGTAGTTGCGCAATTGATAGCCCAATATTCTAAAGTGATTACGGTATTAGCGTAAATGGAAATCCATAATTATTCAATTTTTTTAATATTTCGCAAAGTGACATGAATTATTATTTGAAGTGCCTATTTACTTCGTTTTGGAAACTCGTTTTTTTTGGTAACTTACATATTTTTTCCTTTTAGTAGGTTATTAATGGGAAAGTATTGAGGGAAATAAATTGTCTTAATCGGTTCCTAGAGTACTTTTGGCCATGTATCAATGCAATCTTTATTGTAAAATGAACAATAACACATATATGCTAGAGCTATTTGTAGCATATGCATTGCATCCGAAAATACATGTTTCCTATGGCAATTCCTTCTCTCAGATCATTTGGATGCCAGCATTGGACAATATTCAAGAAGCAGTTAACATCAAAGGACTTTTTGAAACAATACTATTTCTATCAGGATGAATAACGAGGACGAATCCTTTACAAGGCTTGCCTAGCGCTTGCAAAAAGTGTTTCTAATATGAAAATAACAGAATCGTAATAGGCATGTATTAATAACGTTATTCGTAACTTTTTCAATTAAACTGAGGATCGTACGAATTCAGAAGGCTTTAGAAAATAACGTCAAATAACTGGTAACGTTATTCATAGGTAGTGTCATCATGTCTGCTACATTAAAACGCCTTTTATTTTCTATTGGCAATCTGTTGAATAAAGCGGATTAAGGTTTAACATTTCGTATCCAGTAATAAAAGAAAATAATGGTTAATTTTTACGATAAAAAATATTTAACAGCTATTATAATAGAGATGATATTGATAATGTGATATAAAACTTTGAGAAGTAGTTCAATGATCTATCAGGAACAATCCCTCTCTACAGAATCGGTCATTTGCTCCATTACGTATTATACATCGAAAAATCCAAATTGAATTGCGTAATATCAGTCGCGACAATTATAAACTTTCGGAATGAAGTACGAATAATGCATGCAACATCCATAACACGTCCATTTCGTCAGGATAATGGATTCAGTACTCTCAATCTAGGAAAACCATTGGAGTTGATTGAAATATGGGCGAAGTAAATGAAGCTGTAGCCCAGAGTTAGGATGGAAGAAGTGAAGACGATGAAGTCGGATGGGGGAAGACATTTGAATTCGGCTAAAATCGATAAAGGGAATGAAAACACTCGAAAGATTAGAGTACTTTACTTCGCCCTGGTTACTAAGATCGCATTGCGAGAGAAGCTCTCGAGGAAGTAGAACTTTCGAATACCTTCTATCGGACCCAGGCCCTTTATTTCAATTTCAGCCGGAAGATGGAATTATTCCGTTTTCATTGAAAAAGCAATGCGCATATAAATTTTTATGTAATGCATATATGTAGGTGGCATGAATATGTATGTATACTTATACACAGATAGTCAGTCCTTCCTCCCGCTGTAGGAAGACGCGTCACCGAAAATTCCAATACTAGTGTAAGTTTCTTTTATTTGTATTCTCTATTTTTTGTGCCTCGTGTTCGTCAGGCCTATGCAATCTAACAATTATATCTGTATATATATATATATATATATATATATATATATATATATAAATGGTTGCATAAATCCCCCGCAGATTTCATGGTAAATTATGTTTCCTCAATAGATCAAGTGGTTAGAGCATTGGCCCGTCAAGGCGAAAGATACATGCTTCAAGTCCCAGTCAAGGAATATTTTTGTACTTGTGATCTGCTTGATTCCATCTTTCTCACCTCCCCTGTGCTCATCCTTCATATGTGTTCCTATCCCTTTTTCCTTATATCTATGCCCATGTGAATGAATACGTATTTTTTGCCATTTGGCGGGTTTTTCGTGTTTTTTATAAAAAAATTGTATTTATTAACACATGGATATATATACACACACACACTCAAACACGAAAATTCGCCATATTATATGTATGTATATATATATATATATATATATATATATATATATATATATATATATATATAATATATGGAACATTTTTTACACGAAAATGCATGCCAAATAAATTGAAATGGAATGTTTAGCGTCTCCTCTGAATTTTTCCATTTTGATTTACGGTTAACGCGTCACCGAATAGAAAACAAATCAGTTCACACCCACTTTGCAGGCAGTTCACAATGCGTGCTCGAGGCCACAGTGATTTCCGGTCAGCCTCAAGCTTTCTGGTTCTCTGGGCCGTCAGTTGGATATGTCGCGTGGCATCATGAGTGCAGAGCGGTGATATTGTGTATCATCGGTATTCTCGCGCAGAATGACTGCCACTCTTTTTCCGCCCTCCGTTCGTCAGTGATGAGCGGGGTCACGTCATCGCTCGATCGAGGGCCTGAACTTGTTGTCTCGACCCTTCCGCGCCGTCCCTCGAGTGACCCCATCAGAGACCTTGCCCATGGGACTCCCTACCGCGACAATCGGCCCAGCATTCGATCAAGAGGTATTCCCTCTTTCTATCTTCATTGGGCTGCCGTCGACCCTGTAATCCCTAGCTGTTGTTTTCTGCGCAGTCGCGTAGACTCAATGGACTACATGCGCGCGCCGAGGGCAACGAGAGGGCTCTTGACCAACTTTAAGCACCTACATATAGGTCAATTATCTCCACGCTCCTGATCCAAAAAGAGCCAGACCATGGTGGTTAAGAATTTGGACCACGAACACCACTATATGGATAGCTTAGAACTGTTGAAGCTCGTTGCAAAAATAAGACCGATGACTGCAATGGTCAATATTAATTTTTGCAGAGATATAAATTATTGAAAAGTCACAGTAACATTAAAAAGGTGCTCAAAGAATAAGCGCACAGTGAAAATTATTATTAAACCCCAATTTTTCAAATTGAAATGTGATGAATTTTTCAAATTGATATGTTTTTTAATTTATGCGTCATTCTTATAGTTTTTTTATTGGTGATTTGTTAAGCTTGGCTTAGAGATGTCATGGTATTGCCTGTGACCGGAACAGTAATATAGTATTAGTTTTGCTTGCAGCAGAAATAGGCTGGTCATTTTGTAAACTGAATAAGCAGTATATGCAGATGTCAGTGCTATCAAAGTTTCAAATACGAAACATTACTGTAAGATTTCTTATTGCCTAATTTTCAAGTCTAACTTTATTAGATCTCCATTCAAACTATGTATGCCTTTCTTCTCTAGTAACTTTTCCTTACCTTATTTAATGGTCTATCCATTTTAGTTTTGCGAGAAACTTTTATGGCACGATCATTGTGAAAACGGACGTTTAAGGCATTAAAAATTTAGCGTTGACATGTCTGCAATTAAAAACCACTCAACATGTTATAGATGTGTATTTTATTATTATACAAATGTTTATTGATATTTTGTAGAATCTAGGCGTTAATAATCATTGGAGAAGTTAACATTGGCAAATAGAAAAGTAATGTGGCGAATCTGTTACTCGATATCTAACGACATAACGTCTCCAAAAAAAATATATTGGAGTTTTTTAAAATATTGTATGTATAGATAGATTCATTCGTTTACCAGAAATTATTAATCGATATGGTTTAATACAGCTCACTTCTAAATTAAATTTTTACGGTTTCATTGAACCGAAGGGAACATTTTTGTTAGATGTAGAAGCAAACTTTAGGCACACGATAAATCGGAGTGATTACAAAATTAATTGTATATTGTTTAGTGATCGATCAAGCAACGTCAAAATATTTACAAATGGAAGCAAAACAGAAAAGCGCGCGACACTTTATGAAAACAGATAATTTTTCCTTTTATTTCAACCTGTGTCTTTATGGAAACGAAAATATCAAATTAAAGGCCAGGTATGTTAAAACACAATGCTATTTACCCCGCTTCTCCGGGTCGATTCGATTCATAGAGAAATGGGAAACGGAGAGATATTTCCTAATTATCTATGAGATATTAATTATTGTTTATCGGTCTATAGTCATAACGCTCGGTAGAAGTCCCATATATGATAAAGATGAACTAGAACTCGATTATGGCGTGGCCTTAGATATATTCGAACTAGTTATTGATAGATCCCATTCCGTTTGATTTTCTGCTCTTGTCGATTCGGTGACCTTGACTATCATAGTTTACCTTGACTATCTTTTAAATGGACTATATACCATAAAAGGAGCTAAACCAGAGCAATTGCTTTAACGTAATATAGTTACGCGTAAAAAATAGTTACAAAATTTCGATCGTCTCTTTTTAATGAAAGGAAATTGTAGTATCGCTGATACTAAAATTTCCTTAATTACTTAAAACTTTACTTAATTACTTAATTAAACAACTTACTCAAGACAAACCTAAAACTTTTATATGTGAGAGAATCTCATTTCACCCTTCCAGTAACATCGAGTGATTTTTAGCCAAGAAAGTGTCTGTTTCTTGTAATCGACAAACATATAATATTAATACTTGTGTATTTTATTTATCACATTATGAAGATTAACTAGGGAATCTGACTTTTTATTGTTTGCCCTTGCTATTTTTGACTAGGAATAGGACATCAAAATTCAAAGCGCTCAAAAGGAATTTAATGAAAGAAGGAATCAATGAATAAATTAAACAAGTTTTAGCAATAGCATTGATGGAAATTTCATGACTTCGATGATTAGCACCCAGAATGCAGCAATCAGAATTAGTGTTATGCGTCACTTTAATTCATGTACCAATAAATAGCTATGAAAAACAACACCAATTCACGCGTATTATGTACACAGATGTGGTGTGATTATAAAGTTTTTAAAGTACTCTTAACAGGTTTATAATAATTTTTGAAAAACTTATTTTGGGGTAGTTCTTATTCCCAAAGTTTTGAAACTAAACGATCATTAATAATGTATTCCTAATATCATATAATATTATATAAGAAAATGCAATTGGTTATTTTTCTTGGAGTACCATAACAAATAAATGAATTGCAAAATTTCGCACATGAAATCAGTTTTCCATGACAGCGACATATATTTCTGCAGTCAATCCAAGCTACCTTAGGTGATAGCACTCCTCATGGCATAAGAACATGTGTAACATTTTGCATTTTCGATGTCAATTTCTATAAAAACTAACCCGGGAGGATTCTCTTATTATCATCACCATTTGATGAAGGATTATAATGAAATAGTATCTTAATCATTCAATGAAGCAGTGTCAATGTTCGCTGGTTAGGCCTCATCCAGAATATGCTGTGAGTATACGGGATACTCCTGAGGATGGATTGAACACATGACTAAGTGGCGTATGGCGCAGAGGGCCTAGATTTGTAAAACAACGTCATGATAAACTGAGTAGCATATCAAGGTTATTATTTGAGGAATTAGTTTGGGACTCACTCAGAGAGCGAAGGTTAAATTCCAAAATTTGGAAGCAGGTCTCCTCAGTGGCAATGTTGAAAATGTATTATAAGCCCCATTGTACTAAGTTGGGAGAGATCATGTTATTATAATTTTAGAAATTAAGTTCGTAAGAGTTAAATTTAAGCTGTCATTTTTCCTACAATCGCTAGGGGATGCGATTAAATCGATTCATGGATTAAAATATCGATGGAAAAATATTTTTCTTTTTAAATCATTAGTAGCCTAGTATGCTGTTATTATCTCAATTAATCTTATTTAATACCCTTTTTGTGACAAACAATTCCTACCGATGTAGAGAAGTATGTACCGTAGTGCTTGTTCCTGTAGTTATCATTATATCATTATTATCATTACATTATTATTACGTTATCATTACGTTATCATTACGTTATCATTACATTAGCATTACCTCATCATTACCTCTTCATTACGTTATCATCACGTTATCATTACGTTAGCATTACCTCATCATTACCTCATCATTTCCTCTTCATTACGTTATCATCACGTTATCATCACGTTATCATCACATTATCATCACGTTATCATCACATTATCATCACGTTATCATCACGTTATCATCACGTTATAATCACGTTATAATCACGTTATCATCACGTTATCATCACGTTATCATTACGTTATCATTAAGTTATCATTAAGTTATCATTACGTTATCATTTCATTATCATTGCATTATCATTACATTATTATCCCCACATTATTTGAATTGCTTCATATTAATACATCTGTATTGCAACAAATCAATAGGAATTACTTCATTTTTGATGCTCAATGTCAAGTGTGTAATCATCTTCAGCCACACAACATAGGGGTGGCTCGCAGAAAACAAGGTAGAAATATAGAATTAGAGTGCACTTGAGACTATTAATCCGGAAATTTTTATTACAATCACAATTGCACACCTTATTAATGCAACCTTCTTTCGCTCAAAACTGAAATGAAAACAATACCTCAGGAGAAATAATGCTTTAGTTTCTTTTGTTATTTCCAAGCTGGATAAGGATTAGTAGCTTTTACACTTGAATCTGAAGCAATAACTTGTTAAAACTGTCATCGGATCCAAAATGGGGTTCTCCGCTTGCGGTAGAAAAACAAATGAATAGGAATCGGGCTGTTTTACAGAATCCACACGAAAACACTCCAGCCGCGCTGAGCGTTAAGTCCGTTCGCGTTCCACGAACGTCCCGTCGGTAGAGCGATCATCGTTAGTGTCTTCATGACTGCACTCGCCCCTGAGAATTGGCCTTTCTCGGAATCCCTGAGGCATTTTGCACGGGGGGGGGGGTGACGGAGATGGGGGGAAAAGGGTGGCGGGAATGTGTGGGAGGGGAACGGCGACTGTGGGTGCCACTGCGATTAACATGGAGCGGAGCGAATTGGGATTTCGGGGAACGGGTGAGCGGGAATCGGAGGACGAAGGTGGGACAATGAAGTTTGGGTGGAGGACCAAGTTCCGAGAAGTGGGCGTTGCTGCGAGCACTCGGTCTAATGTTTGGGGAGAGACGGAGGCGGTGGTTAAAAAAATATAGTTAGGGAGGGGGAGAGAGGGAATTTCGTGGTGATGAAACCTAGCAATTGAGCAAGTGCCACCAAATGGAAAGGATGAGAATAAATCGAGTAATAGAAATGGAGAGGAGAGCGCGAAAATTATCGCGAGAGAAGTTTTTCGGGGATATTTTGTGTGATAATGTTCAATGCCCATCGAGTTCTATAATTTGGGCACTATGACATGCCGCGTCCTTACTTTCGCTCACGAGTGCGAATGAATCCTCCTCGGATGAAACAATGAAGAAGAAAACAATTACTGAAAATATTTTTCTGTGCGATTTGCGTTGTAAAGTTGACGTACATACTCAACCAAGGCCGTATCATACTGTAGGATGGCAGTCGTTTAAAACAAAAGGAGGATTGTAGCCAAATGGGAAAAATCTGCAGAAACCATCCATTAGTTTCGCTCAAATTTGCCGCCTGCTAGAGTGCGAGGTAAAATAGTAGTCCAATGCCAGCATTGCTAACAAATGGTGCTGTGTTTGGATGGAGTGAGTACACATCCAACGGAATTCTTTTACAATAACGTCCGCAGAAATTATTGAAACACTACGGTATTCCGTATACTTTCTGAATAGGCATGATATGTGGTATTATTTATCGCATGCATGAATTGAGAGATAACTTTGAAAGGACCTTAAATTGTTTTTTTCCCTTTCTTTTCCGCTATCACTGGTTGAATCAATAGAGATGTAGGTTCAAATAACATAGCCAACTGTAATAAATCATGGATGGATTTCTTTGGGGTCGAAATCATACCAACCTCATCTGCATTAGTCGATCCATCAGAAATAATTGACTGCTTGCACCGTTATCGATGTATTTTTTTGTCGACAACGTGACCATATTATCAATTTGGATACCATTAAGTTTATCCATATTGATGTAGAAATAATGTTCAGGAAAAATCATCACAAAATTATTCTAATGGGAACAGAGGAATATTGCGTATTTGAAGACCTTTGAGCGGCTAACCGCAAAGAAATTACTGCAGTCAACACACCCCACCAAAAATCAAAATAAAATATAAAATGAAAAAACCTCCAAAAAATAAATCAAAGAAGGAAAAGACAGTAGAAAGGTACACCGTAGGAAAGCTCCATGTCTTAAATTAATAATCTTTCACCATCAATTTATACTGCCTTCGTTCGCACTCCGGTGTTTGCGATTCGGTGGTAATCTATGAATCCATCTCCGAATATGTATGTGCTAATGGATTTTATGAGATACCTCAACCGTTAAGGGTTCCTAGTAGCCTCGCTTTAATCAGACAAAGTGATAACTTGTGCCCTTTAACTAAGGGTTTTGGGGAGATCGTTCCAATGATGATTGGGCCGATGCATGAATTCCTATCTAGCACGAAGATTGAAATATGTCTTTATAAGGGTTAATATCGTTTCATGGAACGAATGGACGCCCTTCAGACTCTAGAAGCTCCACCCTACATATTCCGGGAAGTGTAACAGAAACGATTGGAAAAGAAACATTTGGAAGATTCATTCAAATGCGTATGGTAAGCGTTTTAGTGAAAATTGGTTCATGTTACAGAGATTAAATTTCCTTCATTGAAAGCCAAAGGCATTTATCATTTCGAGTGAGGATGATATGAAATGAAAAATACATGTAACTAGCTCTACTGTAGTATATGGCGTCAATCCATGGGGGATAAGATCCAAGGTTGTCGTGACGGAAAATAAATGCTATCAAAAGGATAGGAGTGACATATTTTTATTTTATAAATTGTGGTATGCTATCGAAATGATACCGGATGAAATCAGATAACTGCTTGGATAATGATTGACTTTTCGGTTTCGAGGACTTCTTGAATGTTTAAAAGACCTTTTCTTCTCTTAAACTATGGTGAACTCAGAAACTGTGTGTGAATCAGTTTTGAGCTTGTAAATCATCCTCACGAACAATTAATACTTGAATTAGTAGTAGTTATTAGGGAAGGCAATCAACAGCTAAGATGATTTGTGCCATTTACGGTAGGAATTGCGGATAATTTGGTAGACTGTTCAGGTAGTTGAGGAGAGGTGGAGAGAATCCCGGCGGCGTCGTTAGCCCGCTATTAACGGTTGTATCCAAGGTGACACACAATTTAACTTCAAATCCGACAGACGAAACACCCAAATTGAAGTACTCTCCATGTTGCATTCCTAAATAGGGATTGGGAGTATGTGTAATAAATTCACTTACTGCCGGACCATTGACCATAGATCGGCAACAACAAAATCCCGAGTCCTCAAAAAATTCATTTGCTTAAGAAAATATTAATTAAAATCACCATTTTTGGTCATTATAAATATGTTAACCACAAACTGATTGTTTGCGTGAAAATAAAGGCACTCCATCTAATTTATATACAATTTCTATCAATATAAATTTAATGCAGCAATAAGCTATACATATGAGAATAAGTTGATTATTTACTCAGTTAAAATTGAATTTTTGCGCACAAATCAGCGTAATTGAGAATGGGTACTAATTTGGCAACGTATTGTGAATCACCGACGAATTGAACGTGAAATTAGAAGTTTGAATGAAAAGGAAAATACCTAATTACTGTGTCGTGATTTCTCTCTTGAAGCGCGATTTCCTTTCGAATTTATCAAAGACAATGAGTAATATGCAAAATATAAGTTCGAAATTTTTTTTTTAATTGTATTTTTATTTGCTTTACATTTTTCTTTGCAACACGTCTGCTATGAAAATGACGCGAAATTACGACCCTATTTAAGCTCATAATGATGTAAGGACGTTCTTCCATTAAAAGTTTTCAAACATGTTACTTCAGTCGTGTAGGAATTATGAAAGTGAATTAAAGTTAAATTTATCATGTTAAGATGAGTGAGTCATGTCTGTACATATGTTGAGGCTTTTCTGTAGTTTTAATGATTGGGTAAGGTCTGTATCTGAATCCGTTCAATGCGCCTCGGGGGCAGCAAGTCGAAGAAAGAATAGAGTGAGCGAAAGAAAGGAGTTGAACTTTTCCTAAAAAACTGAGGAATGCATTTCAAATCCTCTTCTATTTTTCATACCTTTTATCCGCCGGCTGGTCACTGAGAGCGCGCCCCTCAACCCTCTTCCACATTCGGTTGAAGGGGAGGGAAGCATTCGGATTTGCGCTTCCTCTGGCGTGGGACAAAAGTGCGCCTGACAGGCGAGGCGAGAAGTGTGGTTCCCCCTACTCTCCCACAGATGTCCTCCCACGGGGTAAAGAGGCCAATTTATTAAGGGGACCGACCGACTGCCAGGGAGTGCGCTCGCCCGCCCGAATGTTGGACTTGGAGGGAATGGGACAAGTAGGTTATTGAAGAAGACGGTGTGAGAGTGGAGGGAGTGGAGTTGGGTATGGAGATTTCCACGGTTAGGAGGAAGGTAAAAAGGAGTGGGGAAGGTGTACTGCGGTGAAGGGGCAAATGGGGTTGGAGAGCGGAAGAGGACGGAGTTAAATCTGCATTTTTGGTATCAAAGGCTCCAAAAACACTCCTCCTCGGCGGGGAGGGTGTGTATGTGTGTGTGTGTGTGTGAGTATATATGTATAAGGATGGGAAGACGAGAACTGTGCCGCAAACCGCCATCTCTTACTGGTGCACTCGCAAAACCTAAAATTTTGCCAGCGCAAACAAGGTTAAGGCGCTCAGGTGGGTGGAAAACGCTCCTCCCCCGAACCGTGGGGGTGTGGGCTTCACCCCCACCTTTTACCTCCTTTGTGCACGGCTTCTTTCTCTTTCTCGACCCCCCCCCCCAAGTCCCCCTGTTCTTCTTACTCTCTCTCCTCTTACCTCCCTCCTCCTCCCCTGCTTTTTCCCCCTCCACAAACCTCATTCCCACATGCTCACCTCTTTCTCCTCCTCCCACACTTCCCCTCCGTCCAACTCCTTCCAACCCCAACTTCAGAGTCGTTGATTTGGTCGTTTCGAAGGGAATAAGACCCTGCAACCCTCCCCTTCCCTCTCACACCCTCTGTGCCTGCGGTCGAGGGGGCAGTTCCGCTTTAAATAGGTAGGGGGAAGGGGGAAATAGGGAAGGACGTCATGCGCTCGGCTCCAAGGAAATCGGAAATTCAGCATCTTTCGGAATCGCTCCCTCATGCTCATGCCTCCGTCATACTTGAGCGGAAATTAAATTGTGGTGAGTTAAAATGCTGAGGGAAACTCTGATGGCCGTGCTTGCTGGAGATAGGCGGCTCTGATAGGAGTAATCAACAGAAATTTGTCTAAAATTAATTTTCCAAAGGCATTGAATTACTGGGCTGCAGTAGTTCCTTGAATGTATTTCTATTTTCCTTCGCTAAAACTTATACGAAATGGAAAGATTTCTTTTAATCCGTTTGGATCCGTTTGCATTTGATTCTTTCATGAGATTCCCATCACTAACTCTTTGTTGTTGAACCTAAATAATTGGACAAGATTTTCTTATTGTTTTAGCAGTGGTCTACCAGGTTAGAGGAGGCTTTTAGGTGGATCATAACTCTGCTGTACTCCTAAGCCCTGAATATTAGGACGGAATATTCTCAAACACCATAATTAATTTTACAATTATTCATTCCTTATTTCTGTAAAGTTCCTACTTCCATTAATTCCATCTAAAATGAGCATTCTTTTCTTCTCTCTAGCTCGCATTTCACATTATTCTTCACTCTATTACCGTATTCAGCATACCCTTTCCTTTTATTATCTCCAGCATCCTCTTGTCCTTCTTCCTTCAAATGTCTCCCAATAACCTACCCTATTCACTTACAGTGCTTAAAACTGCAACATATGTTTACCTTAACATCCATTTTATTGATGCACTCATACGCACAACGCTTGCTCATATAAATATGTAATGGGGAGACGACATTAACAATTTTTGTAAGCAATATGAGTTCATAAAATTGTGTTGATATCCAATACTGAAATATCTACTATAAAAAAATTTAATAGGAAGAACACATTTAGTATTTTAATAAATAGTCTGAGACTCATGAGATGATGCTAATGTCAAGGGATTTGAGGTACCCCAAAAGAGAACCGCCAGATTCGAAAAAAATTGTTCAAGGAAAAAAGTAGGTTTGTCAGGGTTATTAGAGAAACTAGAATGCGAGTCCTTTTCTGTCATGAAGAGTCTAAGCCTCCCTGACTTTATGAAAGGCAATGAGACACTTGAGTTCACTACCAGCATCAAAGGGCTTATTGAGAGACCCCACACAGCGGTGAAAAATAAGACCCGTGATAATTTGGGAGAAAAAGGTTCACTAACTGAAAGCCTTAAAAGGAATTTATTTCTTAGTTGTATTTTCAATCATAAGGAGGTCAAGGCGGAGTTCCCCGAAAAATATAGACGTAAGTTTCTTGTTGTGATTCCCATGCCTTGTATGAATGTGTACTTCAAAATAATGAACAAATTCAAATGTTTATGGCAGGGGTCATAAAAGCCCTTAGCACACGTCATTGTGAAAGTCCCTGCATCTTCATCTACATCGGATGATGTAGATGAAGATTTAGACACGTACATTTAAACACTAAGGAACTCTCGCCTGATTGTGAACAAGAATAACTGGTGACGCGCACACATACACACTCACTCTCTCACACACATACTGTACACACATATAAAATAAATAAATAAATATATATATATATATGTATATATATATATATATATTTAGTACAATACACAATAACGCACAATATAGAAACATAAAAAAAGAGAACACTCACACGTATTTTCTTGATATTTCGACGGAAACAATCCGTCTTCCTCTGAAGATATAGAAGTAATGACCATTACTTCTATATCTTCAGAGGAAGACGG
The DNA here is from genome assembly GCF_022747635.1 of Hetaerina americana. Classification (NCBI taxonomy): domain Eukaryota; kingdom Metazoa; phylum Arthropoda; class Insecta; order Odonata; family Calopterygidae; genus Hetaerina; species Hetaerina americana. Next base: position 342,262 of record NW_027286315.1, read on the forward strand.
ATTGTTTCCGTCGAAATATCAAGAAAATACGTGTGAGTGTTCTCTTTTTTTGTGTTTCTATATTGTGCGTTACTGTGTATTGTACTATTCGGCACTTCCGTGTTACGTCTACGAAAGCATATATATATATATATATATATATATATATATATATATATATATATATATATATATATATATATATATAGGCATATATATATGCATACTCGTACTTGTGGATCGGGAGTGCTATGGAAAATCTTAGACTAAATATTGCTAACATTGGGAATAAGAATGGCAGCAATATATTAATAGTATGAGTAGTTATCTCCTTAGATGGTATATTTCGCTCTGCATAAGTACATTAACTTTGAATATAAGGAGAACGTTTTTTAAACATTAAATTTAATTTAAATATTTGCATATTCTAAGTATATCATTTATATGTTTATAAATATGACTATCAAAATATATTCTTAGACACATGATTTTATTAATTTTATGAATTTCTTGGAAATAATTTTGATTTAGAGTTCGTAGCAATGTAAATTGTCCTTTGAAACGTTTCTAAATTTGGTTAATTTTCGGGGTATTTTGGATTTTAACGTATATTTCGGGTGAATAAGTGGGAATAAAAATAATTTTACTGACGCTGACTAGTAAAAATTAAGAGCTTTTTGAATGGCGCTTACCTGTTTGAATGTTCACGAAATCAGCGGCATTATTTCGCCTATTAAATCTACTGATATTCTCGAGAACAAATGAATTATTATTGCTGGATGAAATCCTGGACCTCAGGGCAATTAAATCACAAACTCTAATATTTTCTCTATAAATGGCAAATAATAATGCTAAAGGATTTGAAAAATATTAGGTCTTATAGGTGAAACAATTTTGTCTAATCAGGTGTGATGTTATGGAAGGCAAACTTGATCAATTTTAATATATTCCTTCCCTTCCTATTTTCCCCGTCTCATCCTTATTTCCTCTCCCTTCTAAAAACCCCTTAACTCCAACTTGCTCTCTTGGAGGAAACTATACATATAAGCCTGCACCTCTGGGAATAATTCCCTTGATTAAGACGAAGTAATGTCGAAACCTGAGTAGAAATATATCTCTATTTAAAGTGAAACAGAACATTATTACTTGCTACGAATTGATCTTACAGTTGAAGGCCATCCTATTTTTAATTAATTTATTTTTTATTTTTTAAGGTAATCTACCGGTTAAGGTAGGTTTTTGGATGGGCACAACTACCAAACAAATATTTTATTACTCCTAACAAAACACAAAATCAATCATCCTACTCTATATCAGGTCCCTCTTCATCTCTGAGTACTTTCTTCCTCTCTTCATCCCGTCCAACATCCCCATCCTGTTCCTTCCCTTTCCTCTTTTGCCCAACATTCTACCCTCTATCACAGTCTTCAACATCCCACTGCCGGTCAACACGCCCTTCATCCACTTTTCCTGCCTCCATAGGATTTCTCCCAACAAACCCCTCTCTTCGCCCACCATACCAAGTACTTCCTCATTTGTTTTCTTCTCTGTCAATTTCACCTTCTCCATTCTTCTCCACACCCATATTTCAAAAGCCTCCAGTCTACGTCTATCCTCCTGCTTCAATGACCACGTTTCCGCGCCGTACATAGCTACGCTCCATATCAAGGTTTTTACGAGTCTTTTCTTAACATCCTTACTCAAAGTCCCTGTCATCAACTCCCTCCTCCTTGTGAAAGCCTCTTTGCATAGCGCAATTCTTCTCCTTACGTCCCTACTACTTTGACCGTGTTGGTCCAAGACACTACCGAGATACGTAAACTGTTCTACCTGCTCTAGTTTTTCCCCTCCTATTTTAATGTTAAGCTTGGCCTTTTTTTTTCTAGAAAATCGCATAACCTTTGTTTTATTAATATTGATTCTCATCCCATACCTGTCGCACTGAATTTCCAATTCACTCAGCAATGCTTGCAGCCCCTTGGCTGACTGACAAACTAAAGCTTGGTCATCAGCAAACCTTACTGGTTTTACGAATTCCCCGCCCACTTTCATTCCTACCTCTAGTTCTTCCCATGCCTCTTTGATCATTTCCTCTGCATAAAGGTTGAACAGCAACGGTGATAATGGACAACCCTGCCTTACACCCCTTCCTAACACTGCCCATCCTGACTCCCCGTTTCCCACCCGCACCTGAGCAGTCTGAGACATGTACAGGTTGCGGATTAGCCACCTTTACCTCCAATTTATTCCTATTTTCTGCAGAATACTCATTAGTTTTTCCCAATACACTCTATCAAACGCTTTTTCGAAATCTACGAAACAGGCAAATACCTCCTGGTTGTGTTCTGTATTCCTCTCGATTAATAATCTCATTACTGCAATGGCATCACGCGTACCTCTCCCCTTCCTAAACCCAAACTGATCATCCCCTAAGTAATCATTTGCCCTACTCTCTATCCTTTTGTTTATGATCCTAAGAACAACTTTAGCTGCGTGGGATATCAAACTAATTGTCCTATAGTCCTCACATGACGTGGCCTTTACCTTTTTCGGAATAGGAACTAAAACTGATCTCACAAAGTCTTCCGGCCAGATTCCCTCCTCATAAATACTACGGATCAACCCATATAGCCTCTTCCTCCCACATTTTCCTAAGCATTTTAAAAGTTCCACGGGAATTTTATCTACCCCCACGGCCTTATTTAGTTTCATCCCCCTTAATGCCCTTTCTATCTCATTGTCTAGTATGCCTGGACCTAAGCGCACCGATTTCACCCTTCCTCTGCAGACTTTCCATATCCTCGCACTCTGTCTTCCACCATGCTTCTTTTGCTTTATTTGTTGCCCGCCTCAATTTATTGTTCAATTCTTTGTACATCATTTTGCCTAATTCTGTATTTATATTCTTCCATTTTCGACGCTCATCCATCTTTGTAATCATCTCATCCGTGAACCATGGTTTCCTAGTCCTTTTAGCGTTAACGGTTCCAATAGTGTCTTTTGCGGCTTTAGACAACCCTTTCTTGATCATTTCCCATTTTTCTTCGATAGTACTAAGCCCTTTGCCATCCTCCATGATTTTCTCTACCGCCTGTTTGTATTCCTTCCTTTTCAACCCATTTAATGCTTCTACATTCCAATTTCTAACTCGCAGCCCCTGCCTTATCTTTTTGAAACGTACTCTACATTTCACAACAACTAAATTGTGGTCTGAGTCCACATCCGCTCCCGGGAAGCTGTGCGAATTTATCACACTGTTCCTAAACCTGTGTCTAACCAGGATATAATCTAGCTGATATCTTCCTGAGTCACCTGGCATTTTCCATGTATACCTGCGTCTTATGTGGTGTCTAAACCAAGTGTTGGTGATGACTAACCCCTGTCTTCTGCAGAACTCAACTGCTTTCTCCCCGCGGTCATTCCTCGTGCCTAAACCGTAGTCCCCCACCTCGTCACCATCTCTTCCTTCGCCTACCGCCGCATTCCAATCCCCCATCACTATCAAATGTTTCCCTGCAGGAACACACGCGATCATGTCCTCTAACTGATCGTATATCCTATCGACCTCTTCTTCTTTATGGTTGCTGGGTGGCATGTATACCTGAATAATAACTAAGTTCGTCGGTTCTGCTTTTATCTCCACTAGTAGTATTCTATCCGTTACCTGCTCTATGTTCACTACGCTTCTTCCTACCTCTTCATTTAATACTATGGCAACCCCTCGTTGGATCTCGTCCCCACCGCTGTATATTATTCTATACTTATCACTCCAGTAATCCCCGCTATCTTTCCATCTCACCTCGCATAGACCTAAAATATCTATATTTCCCCTTTCCATCTCTCGCTTAACATTCTCCAATTTCCCTGTCCTCATCAATTTCCTAACATTCCACGTTCCTATTCTAACTAATTTGGTCTTCTTCTCCTGCGTCTTCTGTCCTGCTGCTGCTGGTTTTCCCCTGCAAGGGTTTCGTGGGATGACGACCGCGGAAGCCTTGCCTCCCCCGCTGCCGGGCACGACACACGGCCGATACTTTTATACTTATATTATATATATATATATATATATATATATATATATATATATATATATATATATATATATATCAAATAGACAATCGAATTGAAGCATCTTTTCTGTTCTTCCACGTGTGATTTAAAACCACAGTGTTCACGTTCACCTACTATTTAATTTTGTACTTGCTTTTAAGTGGATAGTGGTTGTTGATTATGATACTTTATAAGCACATATGAGAATGACCTTTCTCTAGTCAATCATGAATTTATATTTACATATGTACTCACAACGATTGAAGGTTCCAATGTCCTCATTGCATATGAAAAACAATTCATTTTGTTTATTTGAAACTGAGTAATTTTATTGAAATTTATTTTCATATTCGTTAAGGAAAACGGAGCTGTAATGAAGCAATAGTGAAATAACCTGTCACGTGTTAGTAAAATAGCATCTCTCATTCATTAACATTCATATTAGTTATACTGTTTAAAATTGAGAATATTCAAGCCCTATGTTAAAATGCGTGAAATGCATTAGATTATCCAATTGTATTTCATGAACGTGGATAGAATATACAAAGCCAATTACGCCAAGTTCAAAATAACGCCACGGAGAGAAAGAGGAAGAAACACTGAGACATTAAATCTGCAGTATGAAAAGTGGATCCTTTGAAATAGGAAACATCAGGAGATATATTCTAAACGCTTTAAAAATAGAGGAGTGACTCTTTCAAATTTGACTTCATAGTTGGCAAAAAAATAGTAAAACTAAAGTGAATAAAAGGCCTTTTTATTTTTCATCTCCTTAGTCATTTCTCAGAATCCCCTTCAAATGACTGGGAGGAGGACGTTCCCTTGAGGCATTCACGGAGTATACATTGGGCTAAAAGTGTGAATGGGGGAGTTGAATGGGTTGGCGGCAAGTTCTTTGGATTTTCAAATATAAAGTCCAACTTGAGTTAACGAGACGAGAATTCACTTCTCAACGAGAGGAGGAGAAAGATTTTATCGCGGAACTGCAAAAAGCGGCGACACGGCGGAGTTTAATTTTTCCTAAGGCGTCATCTTCGAAAACCAATCCGGGAGTTTAAATCGTGTAAGTACAATTCGCCGCCCCCAGTGGCCTTTGTGACCGGACAGCTTATATCTCTCGCCCGTTTCTCTCCTATACCCCGCGTCAGTTACACCATTTGTCCCGCTGTCGCTCCTCTTTTCTCTTGTGTTTTTTAGCTGTTCTTTCATTTAGTGACCTCATCTTCCTTGCCACCCGCCTAAACCCCCGAAACGTTTCCCTCCGTAAAGCAAAAATTTGAAAAAAATATTTTCCTCGGGATCGAGAATCCTCTTCTAAGCCAAGTGATCTTGATTTCAGAAGGATAAACGTTGGAGTAGATGTTTTTTTTTTTATCTACAAGTCATGAATTCCGTCTATGTAGATTCTTCAACTTAATTTCTTAACTTTATGTAACAAAATGGGTGAAGTAAAGTAATTAAAGGTCAAAAGATGTAAAAAAAATTGATTGACTGCTCGAGAACGAAATCATTTGAAAAGAATTCGCTCTTAAATTGGGAGAATTTCAGGATGGCAGTCGAAAAGATTAAACTTTGCCAAAATTGCAAAACACGTATTTCTTCTGTTCCGCTGATTTCGCCCGATCTTCTGATAATTTGCTAAAGCAGCCTTTTCATTCAAAACTGTTTGGTGAAATATCACCATTGTAGAGTTAAAAAAATATGAATGATGAATGCCCATGATGAATGATTTTTACTCATTCTTTTTCCCAATAAAAATACATTGGTTAAAACATGAGTGTCAGGACACAATATAACGGTCAAATAAACCGTTTTACTCTGGTATTATGCCAAAGGCAAAACGTTTATTGCTACTTCATTTCCGTTTCATTAATGGACAGCATTCACCCGCATTACAAGGTTTCTAACCCTGATTTTAAAAATAAATTCATTACTAGCCGATCGCAATATCTCCCATTTTGGGTCCCTCTTGTGTAGCAGTAGTAGTTGTTAGGCAAGGTGATCTACAGCGGCGGTCTTTCGAACGATTAGGGATAGATGGGCAATATGGTAAGGGGTAAGATTTTAAAGGAATGGCGGAAGGGTAGAAAGAAACTCGGCGTTGCCATAAGCCTGTTATTAACGAAATGTACCTAGGGTTCACATGTTTAAGTCCCATCTTACGGCCGGCGTACTTCAATAAAAGTTCTCTCCACATAGCACACTTATAAGGGATCGGGATATAATTAAAAAATCCTGCCACCAACGGCATTCAAACTAGGGCCCATAGTGGGAAGTCAGTGCACTAAAATTTTCACTAGTCTTCCCGATCCCAAAAAAAAGCCATTTACAAAGTGAAATATTAATTAATGTAACTATTGTTTACTATTGTAGATGTTTTAACAAAAAAAAACAATTTTCTTCATTAATATTTTATTTAATCCTTGAATTTCATCCAAAATGTAATGAATTTGAAAGTACAGTATAATGGTTTCTCACCGAATATAGGCATTTATTCGACCTTCTTTGTTTCCATGTCAATGGACAGACAGTGTTCAGCAGTATAACAAAGTTTTTACATAAGGTCGGATTAATCAACCCGAAAGTAGGTTTTATAAATTAGGTTGTGGTTCACCTAACGCTAAACACAACGGCATGTAAAATTCAAATGTCAGGATATGAGGGGATATTCCTTTCCCCGTGTCATCTGTGGTTCCCCAGAAAGATCTGATGTTCGAAAAATCACACAGTTTGGATTAAAGCTGTATTGGTGCCAAAAGTGGGTTTGCCCGGTAATCGTATCTGGGCCGTCCGGTCAGTAGGCCAACACTCTAATCGTCACGTCTACTAAGCTATTCTAATAAGCTTTGATAGATACATACATTCGTTGGCGATCGAAATCCCCCTTTTTTTTGGATGCGCATACGTTTCAACCTGCGCCAGGAAAAATCTCGAATAAGTGACATGTAGAAAATGAGTGATCATTTCCAATACTTTTCTGAGAAACTAGGCACGAATATCGACTTCCCAAGTTTTGCTAGCACTTCCAACCTGGATTTCATGTGGCATCGCACAAAAAAAATGTGAAACAAAACCTCTATAAGCACTTCCGTCGTGAAAATTTCCGCGACTCGAGACCCAGGAGTGTCGATAGGAAAAAGGATGACGGTCGCAGATACTCGCGAATCGAGATTCGCTCACCTCTACATCGTCGCCCGTCAACCTTCCCCGTCACCCACTTTAACTCGCTTCATATAAGCCTTTATTTTCAACCTTCGCCCCACTTTAAAAAAATCGGGAAAAGTAGGAGAGGAAGCTTTCGCCGTAACCGCAGAAGAACAACCAATTGGATAGGCATGAAAGAGTATCCCTGAGATGGGATGGAAGGGAAGGGATGGGGGTGAGAGAGTCCAAAAAAAAACCAGAGAGGAGAGCCATCGTTTGATTCAGAATCACATCAGCAGCCGTCTGGATAAAATCCCTGTCCTGCTCTCCTCGATTCAATCTCTTGGGCTTTAGGAAAAAGGGGTCTCTTAAAAAAATAAAAACCCTGCTTCCTATCGCGCTCCCTCGGGACTTCCGTGAGTCCCCCTCTATCCCCTCTCTGACCCTTTTTATTCCCACCCTCCACACACAGGACGGGAGCAGCTGTGAGAAACGGAGCGAGTCCGGGTGCTACTCCTCCTGATCGGAAGGTTGGGCGTATTCGCGGGTTCGTCTCCCTTGGCTTGGGCGAACAACATTGACACACTTCTGCTATCGTTGCGAAGACGCTCCATTTGATTACGCTCATTTGCTGAATTATTTAACTGTCAACGGGGGGTTACGATATGAAAGTGCTGTGAGGAGATTGTCTCATTTTACCTTGTGGTTGAGTTCTGTTATTAGGAGACCATGCCTCATGGCATTGCCACCAAAATGAGAATGAGACTTTGTCCCTAGTGTTTTACATTATTGAGGTTCGACCCTATTTTCTATTCTTGCAAATGGACAGTCATTAAAAATATTTGTTATTAATGAATAGTATAAACACACTGACATAATTAATATTATTAGGTAATCTACCGGTTAAGGTAGGTTTTTGGATGGAAATAAATAATAATTAAATAATTTGGCACCCCTAGCAAAACACAGTATCCTACCCTACATCAAGTCCCTCTTCCGCTCTGAGTACTTTCTTCCTCCCTTCATCCCGTCCAACTTCCCTATCATGTTCCTTCTCTTTCCTCGTTTGCCTAACATTCTCCCCTCAATTACAGTCTTCAACATCCCTCTGCCGGTCAATGACCCATTCATCCACTTTTCCTGCCTCCTTAGGATTTCTCCCAACAAACCCCTCTCTTCGCCCACCATACCAAGTACTTCCTCGTTTGTTTTCTTCTCTGTCCATTTCACCTTCTCCATTCTTCTCCACACCCACATTTCAAAAGCCTCCAATCTACGTCCATCCTCCTGTTTTAATGACCACGTTTCCGCGCTGTACATAGCTACGCTCCATACCAAAGTTTTTACGAGTCATTTCTTAACATCCGGACTCAACGTCCCCGTCATCAACTCCCTCCTCCTTGTGAAAGCCTCTTTGCATAGCGCAATTCTTCTCCTTACGTCCTTACTACTTTGACCGTGTTGGTCCAAAACACTACCGAGATACGTAAACTGTTCTACCTGCTCTAGTTTTTGCCCTCCTATTTTAATGTTTAACTTAGCCTTTTTCTTTTTAGAAAATCGCATAACCTTTGTTTTATTAATATTTATTTTCATCCCATACCTGTTGCACTGAATTTCCCATTCACTCAGCAATGCTTGTAACCCCTTTGTAGTATTTGTTCATTTCTCATATTTTGTTATTGCTGCTATCTACCTAGGTATAATGATTAAAGTTTCGCTAGGGTTACGGACATTCAATTTCTTTTTTCATAATGCTAGGAGTTCCAAATACATTTATTTCGTCATATATGATGAGGCGAAGAACGCGCAAAAGTGTATCCTGAGAAGAAGAGTTGTAATATAGGCATTCCCAACATGACTCCAGCCCATATCCTACCCACGTCTTCCTCACACCTGCGACCCATCCTTTTGCTGCTCTACGCAGGCCTCCCCACTTACCTCAATGCATCGATTTCCATTCCTGCTGTATTTACATCCCTCCCTCTTTTCCTGCACTTCTAGAATCCTGTTTAAATTCATTAAAAATTGTTTTTAATCTTCATAATGATTCGCCACCTCCAAAATCGCGGTCGTCACTTATAAAATCAAGATTCTTTCGAATAGAAATACGTGTCTTTTAGTTTAATTCTCTGAAAATAATATCAATTGGTAGCGTTCAATAAAAATCCTAATTACAGGTAAGCCTAGTTACAGTATCATTCTAACACGATTTTAACAAAACGGAAAGTGGGATAGGGGGAAATGGTGAGCCCCAAAATTTTAATATCCAGCTACGTATATGATATTTAATCCTTGTGTTTAAGCGAATTTGTGCAGGGAATAAAGCATGATACTCCTAAGGATCTTCATATTCTTGACGCTCTGCAGAGAGAATCCTATTCGCTTCAGCCTGACTATATGTCTCCCGTAATCGTTGTTGATAAATGAGTGAAGCAATTTAATAATATTAATGGATGTATGCTGACATTATTAATAATTCATGGCCTTGTGGAAAACAATCGGACCGGTTAAAAAAAGAAGTTTCTTGTAATTAATTGGATAATGTTGCAACTAAATGGCAAAAATTGTATAGTTTATTTGCCCAATCATTTAGCAGGAGTGATCTCTGAGGAAAATCAGGTAAATAAACCTCAAAATTTCATATCCAGATAAAATGCATTTTTATTATACTTTCAAACTTATTCATCACGTGGTTACCGAAAAAACTTATGCCGGAAGAATTTAAATTCATATTGATTACATGACTACGTTCTTTAACTGAATTATTTTACAGAAATGGAGAATACTCTTTGGGACCAAAGTGTATCCAATAAAAGAATATCAATTTCCGTTTACCACAACAGCTTGAACCTTATAACATTAATTTTTTTGGCAAGAAGGTACTTTAGTAAGTTGATTGGGGCACTTCAACTTGAGTAAATTGCATTCCAGTAGCGGAAGGTATATGCCCTTATCCTTCGTTAAAATGCATTCCCCACACTTTACTGGTATTAGCTTGTGAGTCCATCAATCGAAAGAAAAAGAAGGAGAATTCCTTGAGGAAAAACTCAATTCATGGCCAAAAATTGAGTTTTTTTTCCAATGTTGCTACGGATACTTGCTTAATTAGAAATTTCTCTAGCGCATACTAATTGGCTTACGGCCAGTGATTGCGTCGTTCCGAAAAAATATTCTACCTTGTATCACGCGGCGAAATTCTGATAGGGTGGTTTGATTAAAATGAGAGGAGTATAGCACCGGAAGGTAATTAAAATTGACGGGGATGGAATAATTAATTGAAGATTTTGAGGGGTGTAACCATTCTTCCGCCGTTATAATTAGATCGTCTCCTGCCCAAAAGACACGAGGGCTATTTATACCGGAGATGTATAAATGATAGCAAGATAACGAGACCCGTGAAGAGTATCTCAGAAAATTCTTCCTGGATTATAATAAGGACATCCTTGTCCAGTTCCAAGCATTGTATCCAGCATATCAAAAAACGATGAATTTTCCAAGACTTAAGATTTATAAAAACCCTTGCTTATCACGAAAAGTCTACTCCAACGTACATGTTTAAACATTTTAATAATTTTTTAAAATGGTAAGGACTAATTTAAAAATCCATTTTATTGATCCAGAAGAGACCCATGCAACCCATATGTATTACCCTGCCCATGGAAGTGCAACTTTCCATAATTATTCTCTGATCACTTCATTTAGCCTCTGGAATCAATGGCCAGCAGAAACTTTAGGTCAATGAACCATAGAAATTTGAGAAATAAATTAATTAACCGGCCATTAAATAAATACCAAATTGGTTAATTATCCTTTAAAATTGTTATATTGGTAATTGTAAAATTGGTATATATCGTGTGCATATTTGAGTATAATTATGTTTGCATTAATGTGGAAATATAAGTGTAATTATAATTTTTTTGTAACTACGTATAGGATTGTTATTACCGGGACATAGTTAAATTGTTTTTTTTCCTTTGGATATAAAAAGAGTATCTTCAGATATTCGCATATATATTACATCTTCTGAACTCAATAATTGCAATTTTTTTAATTATTATTTTTTTCCCAATGAGAGTTTGTGCCTAGAGCAATAAATAAGTTTTCATTTATTTAATAGAAAAATATGCATGCAAACACCAAATTTAGACATTAATTTTTCTATAACAAATCTTTCCACCGAAGCGTAATCCTCAGAGTTCCGTTCTATACAACGTTTTGCTCAAAGGCAGATACTACAGTGAGTTCAAAAGTGAATTTTTCGTGGAAGACTTCATTTGAATAAGTCAAAATGATTATGATAATTTTATGCGTTGCACCAAACTTCATTCATCACATCGAAGTCTATTTGGATAGGGAAGGATAGAGCGTACTTAGTACTAAGTCGCCCTTATGGTGAGTGAATTCACCACTTCATGGCTGGAGAGGCAAACCTCTCCCTTGTGCCACCTGCGGTTCCAAAGCAGATGTGATGAGAGGAAAAAGCCCACAGCTTGCACTCCTCACGGTAGTTACCCGTGTCATGGCTGTCAGTGGCCATGATTGCAGAGATATCCCTCCGAGACTCCTCGGAGGGATATCTCTGAGACTGATACATACGTAAATGGTTTTCAGTACAACATTCCATTAAAAAAAAAGAACCTTAAAAAAGTGATCTTGGCGGCGAAGTTTGTATTAATTCACGGTTCTAAGTATTGAAAAGTAAACTGAATTTTCAATGATTTCAAGTCTGTTCCAGCTTGTATATATATCGTATTTTAAAATGTCTTTATGTAATATCATAAATGGTGGATTGAATTCTTTGAAATACCTGAGCGATATTGCGTAGCTCAAAATAATTTTAGAAACTGCTTCCAATAAATGTTCCTAGTGATATACGAGTTATGCTATACATATCGTATAAGCTACAAGCCATTTGATTATAATAAAAAAAACTATGAATAAAGTATGATGATGTAATTAACTCGATCTCCGGATCGTATTTATATAAAATACTCTGGAATGACAAAGTTATAATTTTTCATTACAATGCGAATTTATTCCATGTAGCATGCCATTTGGCGAACATATACTGATTCTCATTCCAATGGAATTAGATGTGAGGAAAAGTATAGGAACCCATACGAGGCATTCCTCCGTTCGTCTTCCATACTTGCAAGACGAACAAAAGAAAGGTGGGGAAATGTATAAATTGCTCACTAAAGTTAGTTAGGATATAGTCATGGAATGCTTATGAATACAAAAAAATGAAACTCACAGTTTTGTGTTTTTAATATTTCGTAGGCACAACCACCTTTGTCAACTGAAGGAGGAATGAGGCTGTTTAGTTGAAAAAGGTTGAACCATTGAAATATTAAAAAAAAACAAAATTGCGATTTTTTGTTCCTACGCTTTATATGTTATCACCACGCCAGCAGTATGTAGGCAAGTTGGATTTACTATGAAATCAAAGAAGAAATCACCTTATCTTCCCTTTGATACACAAAGAATCAGAAAATTTCACAATAAGTTATGTAATTGGTATGGAATTAGTGTGTATGACTTAATATCGCGTGCTATATCATTTCACTCTAAGGTAAATTATTACTGCCGTGCTTACATTTGAAATGAAAACAAAATGGATGCTTGAATTATTTTCTTTATGGATACTTAATTGCGGTTAGTTTATTTAATTTCAATGCGGTGACACCTCTCCGGTTTGAGTTCCATCTTATGTTGAACATGGATACGTAAAATGAGTGAAAGCGGAGGTAAAATTAAACTAATATTTAATAAGAAACCGGTTACAAGAGCTGAGTGGTTTAATTAAGCAATGCGTGAGAGTAGGAGTTGGTTTATTTGAGGCCCAAGAGAAAACAAATTAAATACATTTCGTCTTTGCTTTGCAAAGTGTCATTCTCTTTTCTTGCCATTTCACCAGTCCAAAAGTGACAAAGTCCTCCTGTTATAAAAAAATTTAGTTATAAATGAATGCAATTTGGTATATAGGCTGACTTATGAACTAGGTTTTATTTTCAGTTACAATCATTTATATTTCCACAAGAATAACAATGGGCTGTAAGAGGCGGAATTGTGCAAATTACTTTGGTTCTCGTTGAAACACAAAAGCGTCATCCAATCATAGCTCGTGCTTGCCACAGAGAAGAGTAGGCTTATAATCATTGAATAACTTCTAACCTTAGCCAAGTTAAGGATATTACGTAAAACGTTCTCTGTAATATTGGTATTTTAAACGTCTTAAAGGGTTAATTAAATTGTTAAATAACCTTAATCTAGATCATTCTTTTTCAATCAAGGCATTCGTCGAACAGCTTATTACATATGGGTATCCTGAGAAATTTCTCATTCCTTGCCCTGTGTTATTTCTTATTTCATTTCATCGGAAACTCTACTTACCTTTATTCTATTTATATAAAGTTATGTTATTTATGCTAAAGCATGCCGTTTATTAAGGGCTTACTCTCAACCCTCCTCTGCCTTACTCACCGTGTCATATTGTCTGTCACTATTTACTGCATTAGACTTATCAGCCTTTTGCAGATTTCCCTTAGTAACACCCTCTCTTCGGCCACTCCATTAAAAACCTCGGCGTCATTCTAATTCTGTGCCTAATTTATTTTTTCCATTCTACGCCTGGCTTGTACCTCTAATCTAGACTCGTATCCTTGTCTAGAGGATAACGCTTCTTATTTATTTATCCAGCGCTACACTCCATATTTGTCTTTAGTAATCTTTATTGTACATAATCACTCACTGAGCTTGTCAAAATCCATGTAAGTTCCATTAAAACTGTAAAATAAATTAAATCACTAGATTTGGGAAAAAATTGTTTTGAGAATAACGTCAAGTGACAACCGTAACGCTTTCAATGGGTTTAAGTTAGGCAGAATCTTTGAAGCGTTGCCCGACGGTGCGCCCCATACTGGCGCGACGACACCACAAACAACTACTCTTCACAAAAATCCACCTCCTGTCTCAACGCATGCCCGGAGGCGACTGAACTTAAGGGTGTATGAGTGCTGGGGGACCCCTCTACCGGGCCGACCGGTGATACCCCCATCATCCACCGCTCCGTTCAGGCTACAGCGAATCAGTCGCGATACTTATTGTACAGACCCTGTGCGTGTATATATATAATATATATATTTATATATATATACACACACACAGGGTATACAATATATATATATATATATATATATATATATATATATATATATATATATATATATATATATATATATATACTATACTACTATACTATATAGATACATTCAAACACGAAACCCGCAAACGGCGAACAAATACTCATTTATATGGAAACAGATATAAGGAAAGGGGATAGGAACACACACAAAGGACGAACACAGGAGAGATGGGGAAGGCGGAAACCAGCAGATCACGAATGTAAAAATATTTTTACATTCGTGATCTGCTGGATTCCGCCTTCCCCACCTCTCCTGTGTTCGTCCTTTGTGTGTGTTCCTATCCCCTTTCCTTATATCTGTTTCCATATAAATGAGTATATATATAAAATATACTGCAACACACATCAACAATGAGCACTTCGCCGTAAAGGCCAATGAAATCAATCCCATTGGACAGGAGAAAGTTTTGGTAAAAATAGATGCTCTAATTCTGAGTTAGTAATCCGACCTATCCGAAATATCCGTATTCCCTAAGGCGCGGGGCTTTTCGACAATGGTGCGAAATTCGGCATGCAGCGGAGTGAATGGGATTTGGGGATTGCCATGCGTTGGGCAGCGCTAAAGTTACGGCGAGTGGTCGACGGGAGGCAAACTCTTCTGCCCGGAAATTCGATCAGAATCGGCACTAAGATTTAGTTTTATTCCAGCTAATCGAGATATCTTTATCAACGGTTGGATCACGTAGTTTCGTTCGAAATTTAAACAAATATAACCATTGGTAAGATAAAGGGAGGAAGGTAACCATTTAGCGGTCGTTAAAATAATCCGAGTGCTTTAATTTTGTTTGCCGGGATCAACATCTTTGAAAAATCCACATTTGATAGCCTTATCTTTTCATTGTGGTGGCACGATTCCGTTATTTGAGTAAAATATCCTACAAAGTGTTTTGATATTTTCAAATATTTATTGGAAAACTACGAAATAAATCAACAAAAATATATCGAAAGAATAGAAGAGCGAATTGGCAGAAGGAAAATAACCCATTTCAGTCAGTGTTGTTAGAGAGCGATGCATTCGACAGGATAAATTAAGATACCCACGCACAGGTCTCTAACGATAATCACAGATTTCACACCGACGATGTAAATAGAATTAACTTGAGTCGCTATTGTCAGGAGTGCTTTGAATAACGTAACCCAGCCGTTACTGATGTTACGGTCGTGTGTAATTGAATAGAAGCTTGCTAAGTCTGCAATTGGAAATTAGTCGCTTTACATGCAGGCGGGGTTCCTATGTAGGCTACGCCGGACGGAGCTGAAAGGCTGCATTCTCCCTATGCATTCAAACGGAAATGAGACATACCTTATTGGACCAAATTGAAACGTTGCTGCGTTATGTTAGATTCAACTAAAACAATCCAAATTGCTTCTTATATATTTGATACAATGAAAAATGTTGATTGTATAAATGAAACAGTTTCGGAAAACAATTTTTCGGCACCTATTGTGAATGTTAATTTTTTAGAATATTTGAAGAATAGGTTTTTAAATTGCATACAATTATGAACCTGAAAGTTATTTATAAATTAGGTGGGTAGAACTTACCTAACACTACGCCCTTTACGAGAAATTCATCTGTTTACTCTGTAATAAGGGTTCATTTTCTTATTTTTAGTACCCTGCCAGCCACCCCTAGGGTGCGTGACTGTGGATGAATACACACCAGACTAATTTTGAGCGAATATTTTTACCCCAACCGCGGCCGTGCAATTTAATTCTGATTCCTTATTTTTCATAGAAAAATTGGCATCTTAAATGCATCTGTTCTACGCTTAATCTTTCTAATTAATGGGGGTAATAATAATTCATTTACGACATCACTGCTAAAGAGACAGCCTTATGTCATGTGTGATGAGATTAATTGAGCGACTTACTCAATATTTTTCATATGATTGCATAAATACGTTTTAGAGTGTTGGACATTCATATAATTGCCAGATTTTATGTTCAGAAAGTTAAAGAAGAAGTACTTTGCTTGGGTATAGCTGAAGTGCCCATTGAAATTTCCGTCCTATTTTTCTGAGGGCGTGGGAGAAGCCTTGACCTTTCATCGACGAGTTCCCGACCGACTTGCTCTCAGAGAGTCTAACCATTGGACCGCGGGATAAAACTTCATAAGTTTCTTTCGCCAGACCCGAAGTAATGCCCTCCCTTGCCTCCTACGAGTCCGAAATTTGTTTCCACTTCCTAGTAAAGTTCTTCCTGCTGAGAATAAATAACTGCATTTGATCCTCCTCACTGACTTTGAGAAACTGCATGATTGCTACGAGTCCTCAATCAATCCATATCTTAGATTATCTCAATTTTTTACCACCGCACATAAAGCCTCTTTATCGTTCTTCTTTTATTATAAATCAGCATTAATACTCTTTGAAAGGTTTGAACCGTAATTTTATGATTGAAATATTTACGAAATTTAAACGGTTGGCGTTTTACTGCCTTTACAGTTTTGTTTCCTATTTGTACTCATTATTCATCAAAATGTTATTATCCAAATTTATCTCGTATACATCATTAGAGGTTAGTTCGTGTACATAGTTGTATATGTAAAATGTATAATTTTCATCCCGTAGAATGATCATTATTTTTTTATTATTAACCTACCGGATTAGGATAGGTTTATTATGGATGCAGGGAAATTTATATAAATATGTACTCCCAAAACCCATTTCACAAAATATCCTTAAAACCTCTAGGAACGGCATTCAACAATAACTCGTTTTACTGGTCTGAACACTTCCTGTCTTTTTAAACTCTATTCAAAATACCTACTCTTCTCCTCTCTCTTCCTCGCTTTGCCAGTGTTCCCCCCTCTGCATCACATTCTTCAGGAGCCCACTGCCTCTCAGAATCTCCTGTACCTACTTGTCTTGGCCTCTTCGAATTTCTCCCAACAGCCTTCCCTTTATTGCCTAGAACTTTATTGTCGGTTTCCATTTCTGCTCATTTTATCTTTCCATTCTTCTCCAAACTCACATTTCAAAGGCTTTTAATCTGCACTGATCCTTCTGCTTCAAGAAGCAAGTTTCTGAACCATTGGAAACTCTGTTCCAATTTAAAGTATTTGTAGCATTGTAAGTAGGCTAACAAATAAATAAATATGTATGCATCAGTGTTAATATAACGTACTTAAATTTTAAGATGCATGTCATCTTGAAATTGAACGAAATACATACCTCAAAATCAACCCCCGTTCAAATGAAAAATCCAAGTTAGATATGCTGCAAAAATATTTGCCAATTAAATCAAAGGTTTTTGCACACACGCAATGGGACATTACTTCATAGTCTGTATTTAATATAAAGCAAAGATTTAAACGTTATTTTAAAATGGTTTACTTAACTACTTTATTTCAAGTGATTCATAGGTAGCGGAATTTACACATTAACATACGATCGCGGCAGCCAGGAGGAAAGAGGCTGCCGTTAAGTTTTACGGGGCGTGGAATACAATCGATATCGCCGTAACGATTCGGGAGTGGGAGGTGAGCATTTCGGCGTGAAGCGCGAACTTCCTCCCCCCACCCCTTCCTCGCAAACACGAGAGTCACACCATCCTCGTCGTCCTTCCCCTCTTCCCTACCTCCTCGCTCCCTCCGCCTACTTCCCACCCACCCCCATCCATCTCTGGCCCCACAACTCCCCCGCTCTTCCGCCCGCAATCGCTGTCTCAGCAAACCAAGCAAACTCTCCAACAGCCTCCCTCAAACTCCCTTCTCCAAAGGCGACCGTACACTTGGTACACACACACGCGCGCGGGCCTTCCTCCCCGTCCCTTCTCCCATCCATCCTGACCCGCCCGCAGACGGGCGCGACATCTACCCTTGGCAAACCGAACCAAATTGAACACCCCCTAGCCTCCAAAACCCACCCTCTTCACCCCAACCGCGCAAACTCCTCCTCCCGCCGAACAGTCTTCATTCGCTCCGAGGAGAAGGGCTCTCGTTCGTTTCATTATTTTTTTAAAATATTTATTCTCTCCTACTGGCTTTAACGTCGTCGCGTTGAAAATGGGAAATACACCGATCGCTCGAAATTGGTTGATAATAAAACCAACCAATCGTGTAGATACCACCATCGCCACAAAAAAATTTAGTTCCCCGGCGTATCCTTGTTTGAACAATGACTCTTTTGCAGCTTTCCGCTCTTGAATGATGGTTACATTTTTCCAAAATGTGTACCTTAAAGGAGCCGTGGAATGATAGGGAATCGGTGATTATTTTTCTTATGCTGAATAATTTCTGGAATGACAATTCAATTTCGGTAAGACAGAAATATTTAATATTTTCTTGAATATTATAAATTTTGTTTTGTGAATTTTCTCAAGCCAGTCCACTTGAAACAATTTTTTTATAAACATTTGACACATATTCGGCATATGTATATTTACAGCAATTCTCCCCAATTTATTTGTTCATCGCATTTGCTGAGAATTTTATGCATATAACATGGTATTAAGATGCAAAGTAGCCTAATAATCAATTTTTTTTCAACTTTCATCCAACTCTAAGTATATTGAAAGCAGTATATATCAGTTTTCTTTCTGTATTTTTCTCGGGGCATAGAATTATTTTTTTTCGTTACATATGAAGGCAAGGCGCTATCCACCAAGAAGAAGCAAGTGCGCTCCGATTTGTAGAAAGTATTACTGACAAACGTTCGAATTCACGAAAGACTATCAACACATTCCTAACACACAACTTAACTTAGGTTATGAAAACATTACTCTTAACCTGTACTGCAGGAAACTAGTTTTCCTATAACTTCTTGGCTGATGAAGTTTATTGATTTTTAGGGACCTTTTCAAGTCACAAACTTCCCCTTAATCACTATCAAGTAATCATGTGGGGTTTCACGTGAACCGGCATGATCAGTGATGAAATTATTGACGCATCAGAATACAGAGTTGCAAATGAAACTTTGCATGCACTATGAGCCTTTTTGCGATATTTCATAGCGGCCGCCTTATTACTTGCGAACAATATTTGAGATAGTTTTATGAGTGCCGCACGTATAATATGAAACGTTTAAATCTGTGTCAATCATACCGTGAGTGAAAGAAACTAAGTATGCCCAATTACCTTTTGTAATCTTTTCTCCTAGGATTTCTTCGCCATTTCATATCATTACTTATTTTTACCAGGTTTGCTAACGAACAGTATCTTACATGCTGTACCACGTATGGGCATGAAGGACAAAACTATATAATATTTCGGAATAAGAATGGTACTCGTAGAAACTTTGATATTTCACGGTGGATGCTGCGATTTTAAATCAGTTTTTAGTGAATGAAAAACACCTCATTATACGTAAAAATCGCTTTCGGAAATTTTATTATTTAACGGATTTATTTTGGCGAGATTGAGACTGCATAGTTCCTTCTCCCACCTAACCCCAGAATATTAATTTGATGACAATCGCTAACATCTAATGTTTAGGTGGAGGGAAACCCACCTAGGCGAATCGAACCCGCGACCTTTGCATTTGCAGGTGAGGTCACTATCCCGTCCCCACTGGGGAGAGCGAAATATGAATTTTCGTTTAGATTCCTGTTCCGGGTTTAGTTTCAGGAACCGGTTCAACCGGATCAACCGATTAACCTAATCGACCCATTGGTGGTATTCTGGCTTTAAAGGGAATGTGGCTTTGCATTTGTAATGGTTCCTAGAACTAAATTAACAGCACACATTGACTACATTAAGAAGTATTAGTAATGGAAATGAACATTAATTATGAAGCATTCAGTCATATTAATTCATATGAGCGTTCAAAGACACATTTATTGCACTAGAGACATAAAATGTATGTATATAGTCTGTGAAATTCTAGAATTTAAATGTACAATTTATTTTCAATTTTACATCTCAAGCTTTAAAACTATTTAACCTGAGATATACGCTCAAAGTATCTTTAATAAAATTAACCTAATATTCTAAATGCAACAATAGTTTCAATGTTTGAGCACCACGATCCGAATAATGGTCGATGACCTGAATTCATACTAGTATTGAAATGCTTCTCGTGAATATGTTGAATGAAATTCGCGTGAATGAAATGAATTACGATATGATTGACGGTGATATTTTAGTGAATGCTCGGCTATAGCTATTTGTGTGGTGATGAAATTGGTTCGCCATTATAATATATTAACAATTTTTACAACATACTATATGCTCAATTAGAGCTAATATATGGCACGGAAAGATAATAACATTTCTTGATACAATTAATCCGACCAATTCTATTGACGTGTCAATGTGCATTTATATTCAAAATAGTTTAATGGGTTTCAATACCAACTTTAAAAATTTAAGAGACAGAAGAGGAAGTACCAACTATAAAAGGCAAATGGATAATTGATTTCAGCTTCCATTATAACTTTATCCCGAAGGCACATCATCAGGTTTACTCTCTGGTACGATCTGATCGCCGCAATTCCTCGGCGAACGAAAATAAAAATGTACGATAAAAATTCGGACGAAGGGGAAAAGTTTGGGAGGAACAGAGAGCTAGCTCAGTCGCTCAGAAACTCCTTTGGTACTCCATTGTGGAGAGTTTGAAATTTTCATGGCGAGGGTAATAAGGACCCGTGGCGTGAGTGGGAAGAACTCGCGGGGCGAAGGGTTGAGTGGACCGAAAGGGGCGATGCAACCAAGGGGCGAGTGGGACGAGTCAATAGCAACCCCCTCTTCGATGGTGCGTTGGCGGTGCCGGGGGGAGGGGAGGGGGGGAACTGGGCTGGTGTATTTTCCGGTTATGTGCTCGTGGAAGTCCAGGAGGGATGGTCCCCTAATTCCTCCACGACACCAAAGCCAATTGCCCACCACCGGGACCAACGATACAGGGCCTCACCGAATGAAAGGGGGGAGATGGAGTCGAGATGCACTGTTCAAATTTCCGGTAATGAGGGTTCAACATCATTTGGAACTGATTGGAGTTCGCACATTTGGTTACTCACCAGAGGATGCCGTAATGCCGTAATTAGCTTCACCGTGATGCACTCTTCGACAACCTGCTAATGATGGTCATTTTTAAAAAAACAAACAAGAACTTTGCGGGAACCTTATAAAAAATTTAAAAAAAGCAATGACATCCATATTTTTTTGTCCTGTTGGCCTAATTTATTTTTAAAAAAGCCGAATCCCTCATCAAACCGCTTCGTTGCACACACTTGTTTTATCTAATTTTCGGAAAATATTCTTGAATCCCAAATCACTAATATTTTCTGTCAACGTCTGCCTAATTCTTTATGCTCTAATTCATAAATCAATATCACCCTAAACTGGCAGCATTGATTTTCATGCCACAGAGAGCCGTAACTATACGTATACATGGAATTTGAGCCATAGGAAATTTCAATTTTAACTAGAACATTCAAATCTGAGACTGAACTCAAAATTTTACATGTACCTACGTTTAAATCTCAATCAATCTCATACGTACAAATATAATTGTTCGATAATTCCTATAAAACAAACTGAATTAATCTACTTCCGTTATAGCAAGTAAGATATCACCATTCAGAATAGTCTGATTTAACCATTCAGCGGTGTTTCAGAGTTAATATTCTACGTCAAGTGATAGTATTATATGGCAATAGTTTTCATTCATTGAGCACCATATAACCGGGTTCCTCATAAGCAAAATCCCAAAAGTAACTAATGATAAACAAATAATACTTAACCGAGATATCGATTTAAGCATCATACTTATTTCAT
The DNA here is from genome assembly GCF_022747635.1 of Hetaerina americana. Lineage (NCBI taxonomy): Eukaryota > Metazoa > Arthropoda > Insecta > Odonata > Calopterygidae > Hetaerina > Hetaerina americana. The sequence goes on from NW_027286315.1 coordinate 364,359, forward strand.
GTATGTATTCCATCGCATATTTCATCTGGGCGTCATTATTATAAAAAATAATAAAAACACTCGTTCTTTCCCTAGACCATCAGGAATCATTATAACAAGAAACAAAGTCGCTATAGAAATATTAACTACATTTAATTTACAAGTAAGGACAAGATTAAAGGTTGCGTAGACGTAAGGTATATTCGTGGGTGAATGTGTATGTTAGTTGGTAGTACATGTATTTGCATGCGTGTAAGTTAGAAAGGTTTTGCATGAATATATACGATTTCGTGGGTGTAGATTGGCATTACGGTTTTGCATGCGGTTTTATTCTCATTTACGGGTGGTGACCTAACACCCTCCACCACACGCCCTTGCGGTGACTTGCGGGGTGCAATGTAGACGTAGATGTAGCTATTATCCCAGAAAATAAGACCCGTACATGTAAAGAACTCTCGAGCATGTTTTCAAAATATAATTATTATTTTATTACCAGAGGGAAAGACTTTGAATTAGTTCCTAGAAGTTATTGCGTTCATTAAATAGGGTCATTAGAGCAGGTCTCTCTTTTTAGGCCTGAGAGAATGGAAAGGAAGGTGGGGGAGAGGTTGTGCATGAAGTATTTTGCATGAGTATTGCGCAGACTGATCTGATGCACGGAACACGTCCAGGAGAACAAAATGTTGAATAATAGCGTTGAATTTAGTAATTGAATGATTCCATTATGTGATATATCACATATTTAACTGTCTATTTACAGCTCTGGGTCATTATTTACCCCACGACCAATTATTTAGTTTCATTTTTAATTATCTCTAAAATCTTGTTGTCAAATGCATGAGGCGTAAGTAAGTTTAAGTTTTATGAAAATAATTTAGCATTGAGGTCACGTATCATTTGAAAGTTGGCCAATTTATTATTATTGCTGTTGCCTTGTTGCTATTTTTTGTGTGAATTTGGAACTAATATCAGTGGAACTAGAATTTAGAATTTATATTAGAACTTAAGCAATTATTTCATTGATTTATCAAGCCCGATCACCACAGAGGCACGTCCAATTGCTTGTCTTCCAATTAGTGAAAAAAACTATGATACACTGAGGGACCCCATCTAATAATTGTTTAAGTTCCAACGTTTGACATAAAATATTATTGTAAGATCGGGTTCTACAATATGGTATAAAAGTCATCATTGGTGGTTAACGATTCCAACATTGGTCTCCATCAAAGCTGCTTGGGGCGTGTCCAATCAGTTTCCATTTCTTTTTGTAAATGTCCCCCATAGTTTTCTCCCCTCACTCACTTTTTGAAGTACATCTTCATTAGCTAAATCTTCAGTCCTTTTAATATTTCCAGCATTCTTCGGTAGTTACAACTTGCCGATAAATCCAGTCTTCCTTTCTCTGCTTCTCCTATTTTCAAGACACATCCTTTGTACAAGTGACCTATATACGAGATTCTTATTGCCGTAGTTTACATTATAGATACCACAAACCTCGTGTTAAGTTTAGCCAATCGAACGACCGTAATTGAATGATGAAGTTTCATCTATAATTTTTTAAATTGATTTTTTTCCTTTATTACATTTTTTTATTTTACTTGTTTGTAAATACGGGGATTTGAAAGTTATATATTCCAAACTGTTTCAAGAAGACGTTATATTAACTTGTAGGTCTAGAAGATGGAAACCAGATATAAGAATAATATTTTTAATATATTATTTTCTTGCCGTGCCTTTCAGCATTCAAGTAGATATAACAACTCCTCTCAAAACAGTATGCAGTATAAAACTTCAAATTCACATATAGAATTATTTAGGCAGTTGGCAAGTGATGGCAAACTAATTTTTCCCATTAGTCCCCTCCATATATAGTATGCATATTACAGGCACTTGTAAGCTGAAATATACGCATAGATTTATGGACCGAGCTGTAGGAAGAAAGGAGACAAATTCCTATTCCTACTAAATAATCGAAATCAGTCTAAAATACAAATATAAAATGAACATACATACGGTCGTGATGCAATGAAAAACGAAATAGCCTAGACCGTAAACTTGATTGGCACTAAGTTTGTAGAGGGGTGGAGGTAAAAACAGAATTACAAGTAAGGGTAAAAAACACTAGGCCACTTGGGCGTGTTAGGGAAACAGTGACCCACGTATACCAACAAAAAAAGCAAAATTAATAAATAATAAAGCAAATTTACAACCACTCGACAACTAGGGCGTGTTAAGAATTAAACAACACACCCTAGTGATCGAGTGGTTGTAAGTTGGTTTTATTTTTTATTAATTGTGCTTTTTTGTGTGAGATTGAGGTCTATGTAATGTGTGTCAATGTTTCCCAAACACACCCAATTAGCTAGTGTGTGTTCTCTAATTTTTCCCTTACTTGCAACTTTGTTTTTTACCTCCGCCCCTTTACAAGCCTAGTGCCAATCAATTTTACGGTCTCGGCTATTTCTTTTTTCAGTCTAAAATATTTTCACAGCAATAATTTTGTTGGATTTTGAATAATGATCCATGGTCTGCACTTTGCAAGGAATGGCACGTTTGAAAAATTTGTGCCTAAATGAGAAATTTTACAATGCAAAAATTTGCAAGTGTTGAAATTATTCGCCTCGACCATGATTCGAACCCGGTTATCACCCGGCCAGTTTTGAAGAGAGATTGCAATTGAAACCTTCGTATTGCTCCTCCATTCATTCACTTAGCGCATCTTCTTCAGAGATCATTACTCTTAGGTATGGTCATGTAGGAAGGCATATGGTCCGAGGATTGTAGCTGAGCCGCGGATGCCCTAAAACATTCAAGGGATAGACTCCGTCGAGTCCAGGGCACCGCATGAAAATTTGAAGGAGTAAATCAGTGAGGAGACTTGAATGTCGCTTGGATACCGGAAATGGGTTTGCTCGTTGGAGGGAAATGCTTGGATTAATGAAGGCAGGAGAACTGAGAGCGATAAAGAGAGAGCGTTGTTGAAAATCAAGAGATGATTGAATTAGGTTGACAGGCGGAATAGGCGCCAGAGATTGGAATGTAGTTGAGTGTTGGGAGGAAATAATTCTTACCTTTGAAATTTAACTCAAAAAGGATGAATCTTGTCGTTATTTCCTCACGCAACGAAAAAAAAAATTGTGAGTTCCGTAGGCCTGTTTCAAAGTCATGATTTCGGATTGGAAAAGCCATAATGTGATTTAGTTGATTTCGCAAAAGAGCTCATTTTTCTCTAGTTTTTCTTTACCATATTGACAGTCGGTACCTGTGCGTATAATCGGATTAGGTACTCATATGACTAAAATTAAATAAGGTAGAAACATTCGTACTTTATTAAATTAATGATTTTTGCATGAAATTGTCATGTCCAAAAATATAATCATGCATATCGTCGTAAGATACTGACAATTAATTTTGCATGGAATTCTTTCCTCTTCCGAAATGAAGTAATGCCACTGATTTCAGTTGGAGCATTAAAATATGGTTAAAGAGAAACTCGTTTAACATAGGGTTGAATAAAATATCGAATTTATGTGTAACGACCAGAGTTTTTGGTATTTTAATTATTTGGGTTTGGCTATTTGAGTAAGTTTAATGATAATCGAATTTGCTACGGAAGAAAATAATTCATCTCGGAAGAATATTCATTGCTAGTCATAGCACATAAGCGCAAAAAGCACCAAAAAACAGGAGATTGGTTCTATGACTTTCGAACCTGTTATTCAGGATCAGATATTTGTTACTCATGAAGTCTCCTTATGCAGCAGAGCATTTCTTTTGAATTTCCCTGAGAGAGTTAGCGATGGAGAGAGCCATGCTTTCAAGTTAAGTGAATAGAGCAAGGTTATGCAAAAAGTAGGTAACTTTGCTGACCAAGTACGATTTTTGGCATCGTTTACTTTATTGGCTCATGTTTTCACGAACATCCTCCACTGTGCATGCATTAATTCTGGTAAGCGCTGCGTGGAACATTGCAACGGCAAGACCATTATCAATTTCGAAGCAAGCAGAGATAATTTAAGCTATTATTAGTGAAGAAATTGAAACAATATTACCTTTGATGATAATTTTTAGTCATATTGATCAAAAACCTCCCAAATTCTTCACGAATGCATCTGCGCATTTATTCTCCAACTCCAATCCTAATTTTCCAAATATTCATGCAAAGCCATAGGAATTATTTTTTACTCGATTGAAAATAATCACTAAATATTATGCTTTCACGTATCAGCTCTTTGTTGTGCAGAGCTTCATGGCCATCTCACTCTTCACATTACTGCTTTTGTAAACTTAGGCCACATAAACCTCTTTTAATTTATTTCTTAATCTTTTTAACCTCTTTGCTTTTCATGCTTTATCTCCTGCATTATGGTAGTTGATAGTCTAAGGGATCTTCGGCTCTCCAAAGTCAAACAACTAGGAAATCAAAAGACATTTTACGAAAATAATTTATTACCCTGTAGAATTTTTTGTGACTATTATGAATACTATTAGATAAAATATGCACGTATTTCGTAGTACTGGTTCGATTTTATGGAGATATTGTCATTCAACTACGATAATTTACCGTTTATTACTGTCAAATACAATCAACATATCGCAAAATGATGACTAGAGTGAGACATATGAAAAGCAAGTACATGATTGAGCAAGAGATTTCATTAAACATCTTAAATTGCTAGCGAATAATTTCCTGGATAGCACTCTTCGAGTTAAAATCTATCTTCGTTTCAGCAAAAAAATCATTCGTTGGGAAGAAGCGAGGAAAATTCGTTTCTCACGCCCCAAAATTTTGATTCTCATCCTTCCAACATCACGAAATTTATCAGAAAGATGTTTGCTTCTAGTTAAAATGAAAGAAAGAAAAATTACCCCGTGGAACGATCAAACGTGATAAAAGCGAACATCCATCGCATCGGTGCAATTTGAGCCTTGATGGGAAAAGGGAGCTTACTTAGGCGGCAATGGAAGCGCAAACATGTCGGAGTGGGAGCAAAACGCCCCCCCCCCCGCAAATCGAATCGTTCGGGAAGTGGAAGGCTAGTTAAAGGCGGTGGAAAACAATTATCGGCGGAAAATCAAAACCAACGAATGCATCCACCAAACACTCCGTCAATGTGAAGTCACTCCCACGGCGGGGCGTTTTAATTTCCTCCTTTTTGGGGCGAGGCGGTGTATTTCGGGGGGGGGGAGGATTGGAAGCGGTTGGATTGTTTGCTTATGCGGAGGGGAGAGGGAGAAAGAGAGAGAGAGAGATGAAACAAATAGGTTGGGGGTATAATGAAGAGTCGAACGGAGGCGAAGGTTGCTTGAGCATCAGATTCTCTTCCCCCCCTCTTCCCGCCCCTTCCCTTCCTCGTACTTCACCAAGACCCACCATTCAACCAAGAGGCAGGAGACAAGAATTCGGGGAGATGGGGGAGAGAGTTGGTTGCCTTTCGGAGGGCGATGTACGCGGAAAGGGTTTAGCGAGCAGTATCTGGATTGGGAGTGGTAGCACACATATTGGGGAGTCATCGAGGTGGAAACAATGAATTGCTGTATTTCAGACAAGAGATTAACAACAACTGAAACATCTTTTAATAAAACATAGGAAAATGTATTTCGTACGAATTAATGTACTAGTGCATACCGATGTTTACGAATTATTGTCATTCCTTCTCCTCGTGTACAACATATACTGCCAAGTTACTCTGTATCATATTCATAGTGATTACACAACTCCAAGGTCCACTCCGTAAGAAGTAGATATCGCAGTTATTTGGTTTATGCATTAATGTATTCCGATTCTAGCAAATCACGCCTGGGACCACACAATACGTCCTCTTTATCAGTTTAGCTTCTATATGAAGTCTTCTACAGTTAGTTATTGGATTAATTCAGCACTTGTCAGATTAACGTCCGTATTATCTTGTATGGTTTTATAAATAATCGCTCTTTGATATGATGCTACCTAATGATTGCATTCGATTTCATCTCTATTTCATGTTTCAACTAATCCTTTGTACTTCGTTACTTTACTATCCCATGGTTTAAGATGCCATTATTTACGTTCAGTCACCAAATTGGACTTCGTTTGATTTTTAAAAATTTATTCTTTAAATATTTTCGCTGCGACTCTCTCAGTTGTGATTATTATGAATTTTTAATGTGTTCCATAAATTTCTGATCTCTTATCGCAGAAAAAATATCCGTCGTTCCTCAAAAAATGTTTGTTAAATTATTTTGGATGCTGCATCTGGATTTACTCATACGGATGTTTCCCTCCAAGAGTGGAAAATATCTACTACTCAAACTAAACTTTGTACTTAGGACTTTAATTGTACTAGAAGTAATCGCCGATTGCTCCTTTCAACATATATTATTTCCTCATTCGTGTGATGTAATTATATATGAGTCAAATTCCACGTGATTTGAACCATAATACTCTTGATACAAACAAAAGATCACACAAAGAACAATTCCACAAGGTGAATGTGTATTACAACGTACATATATTTATTAATAAATATTTAGGTTTTGCAATCTCTCTTTTAGTGATCTTTTTTAATGTTTTGCTTCTACACAATATCGCTTGAATCTTTAGAATTCCTTCATGATACATTAGTTACGTTAGACTTTAACTTCAATCAACGATCCGATTGCTAATTTAAGCAATTGTAATAAAATATATTTATCTAAGATGAATGGTCAAATATTCTTCCTTTTTAGAGCTTTAAAAAAAATATTCGGGAACATTTCCCACCCGATGTATTTGAGAAAAATCATGAGGTTTTCTATAACGCAAGTCGATTTTCAACTGTTTCAGAAAATATGAATTGACATCAGACAACGTTATCAATGATTTCCCATCGAGTATTTGTTTCACCCTTGCTCATTGAGCGCGTTGAACAAAACTCGCTGTCCTTCCGCATGCTCTCCACGCACATACACACTTCCATTCTATTCCCGTCATCCATTTTCTTGTCATATTTTCTTCTGCCAGCCTATCTCCACTTCCCCTTTTCCTCACTGACAGATGGCCCCCTACTCCTTCCTGCACCACCCGTCCCAATGATTGGATCAAATTTCACGGGCCAATAGGCCGAACGTTCGATATTCTATATCACCCCAAGAAGAAACCTTCAGAATTACGGTGACATTCGGCCGGACCTCTACGAGGAAAGCTGCCTCTCGAACGTAAGCCTTGGCCTCTATAGTTAATGGCCATTAACATTCTATAGGGTGCATGTATTTTACAGAATATCCCAAGCGCACCGTTCCCGTCAATACTTGTCTAAAGATGGGGGAGACCGCACTCGTTGAACTGATTCCTCCCGCTATTCCTAGTGCAATTTCCCGCAAGAAATTGAGTTTCATCTATTTGCCGCCAATACTGAGAGTTTGAAGTATAAATATTGAGCATTTAGCGTGCTTAAGGGCTAAAAATACTACACTTGCATTGTTATGTATAAAAGATGATGGTATTTTCCTACCATTTATTTCGACGCATCATTTCTATCAAAATTCTCTCGACTGGAAATATAAGATTCATTGCATAGACTCAGATGGTTTTAATTATTCATTAAATTTTTATTTTTCGTGAGGTTGAATAAGTCCAACAATTTACTATAAAAAGGTTTCTTAATAAGACCCATATATTCCCACTTGTAAGGCGGACTGTTTTTCGGCTTCGTAGTAATCAGCAATCATATTATGTCACACAGTACTTCAATCAGGTGATAGTATCCACGATTTTCATCCGTTGGAAAATATAGTTGTCATGTTGAGATGGCAATGAAAAAATGTTGGTACATCTTTGTCATATCTGATATAGTTACTGCAGCATTTCAAGCTACCCTGTACCCTGTCAATCACTTAATTTCCTGATGGCTCCTGTCACCGATATTTGTCGGCATGCACTCTTCCATGTCTCGTAGTTTATCCATGTATTTCAATATTCTCGAATTTTATTTTCCCTGCCACTATTTTCAACCATGTCTCATACCCAAATAAAAGTGTACTCCACTTATTTTTAATAAGCATTTTCTTCGTGTATGTGCTAGTATGATTTGCCGTTAGTAGTTACTTCTTCTGACAGATATTTTTCTTTGAAGGCTACAGTAGGTAGGATAAGACTGAAGTTCTATTTGGCCACAAATTCATAGTTGATATAGGTAACACATAAGCGGACGTTGAAAATGTCTCACAAAGTTCGAATTGGAAAAAGATACAAGATGATAGATATAATCTAAAGATTTAAGATGTAGGTGAATACGCAAGAAATGTTTTTACAAAATCTACCGAGGGAAAAATATCCTCAAATTAAAAACTTTTTTAAGTGAGAGTTTCTAGACTAAAATATCGTGTGTCAAAATATTTTTATGAGTTATTTAGGCAGGTAAAACGCGACTCATTATTACAATAAAATTTGAGAGAGGCATTTGATATTGCGGAAACAGTACTTTTTGGTAGAAAGCTTATGTTTGGAATACATGGAAAGTTAACGCCTTAAAAAACTGTCTGAGGTAATTTATATCACCAACACCTGATATGCATCAAACCTTTTTTACCTTCCTTGGACTTCTCCCAACAATCCTCTCTCCTCTTACCCCAGGCCTAGAATTTCGTTTGTTTTCATATCCGTCCATTTTGCCTACTCCGTCATTCACCACACTTGCATCTCAAAAGCCATTTTTTATTGATTTCTTTTAATCAGACTCTCTGTAAGTTGTTTAAAAATAAGTTTTTTATTATTTCTTTATTTATTAACAAGTGTATTGTAAGCTGAAGGTGGGCAAACCAATCTAGTTAGGTTTTTAAGTAGAATAAGAAGGATGGTGATGAGATATTGGAAAGAGGATATCTGATGCTGATAAACTTTTGGTCTATTTAGAAGTCCTTCCTTTCTTGATAAGCTCTTCCCGCCACACTCTTTCTTTGACAAAATTAGTTTTTTTCAAGTTTCTTTTTTTTCCTCGGGCGACTTTCTGCTATTCTAGTCTTTTGTTCACTTTGTTCTCAACCTTATTCAGTCATTTTTAATTATTTTTCATATACTTTTACTTAATAATCGCATTTGAAGCCGCTAGTTATCCAGCGGACACTAAAGTAAACCACATCCAGGAAAAAGGCCATAATAAATGGAATTTTACATTTCTGAATGAACCATAAAAAATTTAAACTATGATGGATGAAAGGTATAAAAAATGAAGCATTGTTAAATCGTTACATTCAGGTATTCTAAGCGGAAGACGTAAAAGCAGGTTGATTTCTTTCTCAAAAACCTTCATGATGAATTTCAATATTCATCTTCCCTTCGAACGGTCGTGACCTCCATAGAAGAAGTAACGAGGCTTCCCCTTCGAGCTCGTTCACGTGAAGTGTCCGATAACTCCCACAGCTGGGGTTTCCTTCCCTTTAGACCTCGCGTGGATTTTTGAGTCTGCGGTGGCCGCCACCCTCGCGGTAAGGCGCCCTACGTTGTTCCCAGGGTCTCACCGCGGAGTTCAAAAGACCCCTGTGGCGTCCGCCGATCTCGCCGCTAATCAAACCCTTTCTCTCTCCCTAGCTCGGTCGGCATCCATGAGTACGGTCGCGGGAAACGGAGGGGGGGCTCTCCGCCCTTCTTTGCCCGCTTTTGACCCACCCCGCCCCCGCCTGCATTGTCAGCACAAAACGAGCCCTTCACCCTCTCCCTCTCTTTCCCCATCGCGCTTCTTACCTCCTTCCGCCCAGCCCCTTTTCCTTCTCCCCCCGTAGCTTATCCATTTTTGATCGGTCGACCACTTCATGCTGGTACAAAAAAGTCCTCGACCTCACAGTGGATGGAAAAAATGCAATCTTTCACTCCCTTCTCCAACCTCATCCCTCCCCTTAATAACTCCATCCCCCCTCCCCTTCCCTCGTGAATTCCCTCTTTTTCATCACCTCCTCTCCTTCATTCTTTAACGTCTTCCTCCCTCTCTCATCTCCTCAGCTTCTCTAGAGCCTTGTCCGCGTTTCACGTCTGACATCCGATCTTGAGGGGGTAAAGGTTTCCTACCATTTTGAGAGAGATTCACTGCTCCAAATATTTTCGGTTCTTTGGGAGGAGGATGGGGAGTAATGGTGTGGGTACAAATGATTCTCATATTTTTAACGGATGGAATTTTTCCATTGGAAGTCACTAGTTGGTCGAATTGGTTGGATTTAATGTGTGCGGTGTACGCAAACAGAGTTCATGATTTCAAGAAGTCCTGGGGAAGGCGGATTTTACTCTGGTGATTGTATTACACATTCGAGATCATATGGGAAGAAATGAAGTATTTTGTCAATTTTCAAAATTAAACACATGAATTACTATACGTTCACAATTATGTATTTAAATGTAAATATATGATACCCATCCCACTCAGCAATACTTGCAAATCCTTGGCTGACTAACAAATTAAAGCTTGGTCATTTGCAAATCTGACTGTTGTTATGCATTGCTCACTGGATTTCATTCCTATCCCCAGTGATTCCCATATCTCTTTAAGTGTTTCCTCCACATATACTTTGAAAAGCACAGGTGATAATGAACAACCCTGCCTTACTGCTCTTTCTAACACTGCCCATCTGGACTCTCCATCCACCAGTCGTACCCGAGCAGTCTAAGGCATGTACATATATGTTGCTAACGAAACCTAAACTAAACTACTACCTACGAAATCTAGTCCTATTTTCTGCAATACGTCTATTAATTGTACTCAATTCACTACACCAAACGTCTTTTCGAAATCTGCGAAAATATATATGCATTCGGATTGAATTCCATTTTCCTCTCTATTAGTGATCTCATTACCGCGATGGCATCGCGCGTACCTCTCCTCGTCCTGAACCCAAACTGATCATACCCTAAGTAAATATTTGCCATACTCTCCTTTCTTCAGTTGATGATTCTATGAACCACTTGCTGCGTAAAAAATTAGAGTTTTTGTCGTTTAGTCCTCACATTCCTCAAATTCCTCTACTTCAAATGTTACAAATTAGCCCATAAAAATTCTTCCTCCGATATTATCCTAAACCTTTTAGTAGTCTCGAGATAATGTTGCGTACCCCCGCGGTCTTATTTGATTTCAATCCCCTCATTGCCCTTTCTCGACATCGAGCAATCTTCAACCTAATCCAAGCAATAGTTTTCGAAAGGATAGACCACGATAATAGTATATAAATAACGGCATAAAAGATATATTATTTGTCTAAGCTCGTCTATGTTCTACCAAATCACTATCGATAATATTTTGGGAATGAATCATAGCATCAAAAAATAATTTTAAAATCAATGTACGATGATTATTTAATTAATGTTCATTATTCAAAAGATAATTGAAATTCATTTTAACTTTTTTATTTTCTAATCACTACTTGTTTAAAAAACGTTATGAGTGATGAAGATTTACCATATGGAAACGAAGCTAATGAAATTTTCGAGAAGTAGGAAAACTAAGTTGAATGTTAAAGTAGGAGGGAATAAACTAGAGAAAGTGGAGCAGTTCATGCATTTGTGCAGTATTTTAGAGGATGAGGGGAATTGTAATGGGGAAAGTAGGAGAAGAATTACGTTAGGAAAAGAGGTATTCGTAAAGAAGAACAGACCATCATAAAGTTTGTTCTTCTTCACAAATACCTCTTTTCCTAACGTAATTTTGTGAGAAAGATGAAAGTAAAGATTCTGTAAGTAAATATGTGAAGAAAATATTAGGGAATAAACACTAAGCTGGGGCGTAGTGCTGCATGTATATGACACCTAGTTTTACTCTTGAATATGAGAAGAAGCCTAGACCTAGTAAGAGGATGACCATCTATTAGAAGCTTTTGAGACGTGGGTGTGGCGGAGAGGAATCGAGAATACGAGCTGGACACAGAGGAAGAAAAACCTCAAGGTCATAAATTGGATGAATGAAGGGAAGATGCTGCTGAGGAAAATCCGAATAAGGCAGGGACATTGGATGGAACAAATATAGAGAGATAGTGGAATACTGAATACCATGATGGAGGAGAGAATCAGGTAAGTGACGTAAGAGGAAAGAAGAGAGTGGGGCTCTTAGATAGCATGAAGGTAGGAAGAAATTAAAAATAGGAATAGGGAGTTCCCACTGTACCTTACAATAAAAAGACGCTATGAAATCTGCAAAATATACCTTTAAAATAGGTATTGTAAAGTAAAGTTGCAAGTACCCTGAATGTTTGATTTTTTCATTACGTTCTGGATGGGCAACCGAGTATGCCCGCTGGTATAATTATGCGCCTCAAATTTAACTTGAGATACGTTGGAGTGTTAGGCAACAAAGTAGTCATGGGCAAATAATCCACGGTGCTCTGAGGGCTTAGAGATTTAGTTTGGGATAAAAAGGCATCATAAAAACCCTAAAAAATCCTTTGAAGTTGCCTTCGCTTTGTGCATGGTTATGCCTCCGATTAATAAGCCACCGTGAACCAAGGGGGGAGGAATTGGCTCACCTTCCTCAGTAAAATTGAAAACCATATACAATTGCATCGTATGTTAACAAATCGGAGTGATTACTGCTAGACTGGACCCCTGTCGGACGTTGCGTCCCGAGTTCACGATGCCACTTTCCATGGAATAATGATATGCTATTCAAATGCGCATTAAACTTGGAAAATTGGGTTCAGAGAACATGACCATGGTTCAGGATTCTTATGGAGATGGAAAAATGCCGAAGGTGATTGTTTTCTGCTTGCACACGTTGCTCTGGGAGGTTAACGAGGAGTTCGACGATGATTAATGCTCTGGAAATCCATCAACAACACAGTGCGATGAAAATTTGCACAAAGTTAGACACATTCTCAGTGCTGATTGATCCACAAGTGTCAGGATGTTAGCAGAAGAGAGTAGTGTTCAGAAAAACACAGTTCAATGTATTCTACTAGATGACTATCCAAGAGAAAGGCCTGCCAAGAGGGTCCCCAAGGTGCTGTCAGTAGACTGCTTGTTTGACAACCTTGCCTAGGACCTCTTGAACCGCGATGAAAGTGACCAGAATTTTTTGGAATAGGTGGTTACTGGTGAGGTCTTTGAGTACGTACCAAGTATAACCCCTTCGAGTAGCATTTTTGACCATTTGATTATGTGAAATAGGTCATGACGAGAGTCCTGTTGATGCCTTACAGGAAGCATACCACAACCTGCGGAGGCACTGGCCTTGTTTTTCCATACATAAGGGTGCTCTTATGAAGAGTTTTAGCAATTTGCACTTTGATCTGTAGTAACTTTTTCCCCTAGATTTATTCATCTTATTTTTTTGGGCAGGACTTATTCGCCTAAGCTTTCGGTGGCGAGGAGTTTGAAGTTATATGTTTGTTTGATTAACGTTAAATCTTTGAGTTTGATAGTGTGGTCTGTTTCAGCATGGGTTTAGCAACCGCTAATCGTTTAAAACTGACCCCTTTTGTAATGAGCTAAGTACTCCTTGAATCTGATAATCGGGTTTGGTCTTGTTTGTCTACATTCATGGTATTCAAGTATCGAGAAAAGTTTCGTAAACAATAGGTTTATTTCAGATGTTGCTACTATTCCTCAATATTCTTCAAATTACATCCCTTGAGCGTCAACGCTCTTTTGCCAGCGGCTTGCTCACGACTTGAAGGCTCCCTTGTAGGCGGATTCCGGAAGGTCCTTAAGGGTACGTGTGCAAGCTTCTTTGACGGTACTTAAGGTCCCATATTGGTGTCCTTTGAGGGAGATTTTAACTTTTGGGAATAGGAAATAGCCTGCTGGTGCCAAGTCGTGACTGCGAGGGGGTTGGGCAATCGCCGTGATGTCGTCGCAGAAGGTGTTTGCAAGTAGACACTCGACTCTGATCGTGGTCGTCGGTCAAGATATTCGGGACGAGTTTTAAGCAGATATTTCGCGTCGCCAAAATTTCAGTGATATTTGGTGTGCACTGATATCCTATTGATGCCAATACGATCTGTGATCATGCGCATAGTTAACCGAAGATCTGAATTCAGTACTTCACGTACGTGTAAGGAAAATATTGTTACCGATACTTTTTATGCAACCATTATGCGTGCGTTGGCAAATGGTGCATTTAATCTCGTAAATTCCTGATTTTTCTAATATGTTAGTTTGATCTTCGAGGTTCCCTAAGATATTCTTAATTTTTTTCAAGTTAACATGCGTGGTGTTTGTGTCAACTTGTTTGAACACTTTTTCAAGTCCCTTGGTAAGGATGGGGTCATAGAGAATTGAATTAAATTTTTCTTGAGAATATTATACTGCGGTGTATTTATTATTGAGTTTATTCTTTTTGTTTTCTAACATGTTGCCTCTGAAATGGGGTTGCTATCCGTTGATTGTGACGACATTTTTTGTGCGTTTAAACTCGTTAATGTAACGTTGTTTGTTAAGGGGTACCGTAAGCAGCCGATGCATAAGAAAATGGAAGGTCGTCATTAATTGACTCAATGCCTGGTGTGAGTCAGCTTTTACGAAGTTGTGGGTGTGTGTCTGATTCCATGAAACTATTCATCAAGACGAATATTATTCTAAATTATGAATAGTTTTTTTATCGTGAATAACGCAACATAAATTTGATTCATTTGTAGGAAATATTTTTTGCTTCAATGCATTTTTTTACCTTCCATTATAGTTTTTTTCCACCTCCCGCCCTTAGATTCTCTCTTTCGGTGACTTATGTTTCCAGGGGTTCCTCTGAGGGAAGACCTTGAAGGCTCACCTATGTTTACAGTTTTTATTATTTTATTTTCTATCACTAGAGTAACTAAATCCGACTGATAATACTTGACATAAAGAAAAGGCCAATTTGAATCGATGTCATTTTTTTATGATAAAATGGGAGCAAATCCTAATTTTAACAAGTTCTCCAATGTACGAGCAAAAGTGAGCAGTTAAAATTGAGCTGTTGAGGGGTGAATTTCACAGCAACCGCACCCTAAATTCTAAAAAAATCATAAATAAATTATTTTCCTCGTTGGACAAGTCGTATCACTAGTCCAGTGCATTGATCGTGTTTTTAACTGTCATTTAATTTGTACTCCACTCCTCCCCCGACCTCTCCTCCATCCCCAAAGTGGGACCCGAATCCATCCAGTGACCCCTTTTCCCTCTCCTAAACCGCGCCCTTACAGGCTCTCCACCCTCATTGGCCTTGGCCGTTGAATCGAGCGAGAGATGAGTGGAGTCTCGGGCAGTGATGTCGTTAGTTCGAGGACCACTCAGACTGCACAGCACGCCCTTTTTCCCTTGGCTCCAATTGTTTTCTTTCATTCAGATTTCTTTTTCGAAAGGGGTGTGGTCCCTTCCAGGAGGAAGAAATTATGAGAAAAAAAATGAAGAGAAAGCACACCTTGAATGAGCTTTCAAGTGTCGGGTGCCAACTCAATCAAGGGCACGCCCCCCCCGGTCGCGAGGGAATCGTTCGATCGATTTTCACACAGTGATTTTCTTCGCCTCGCCAACAAAGAGCCATTTTGTTCTCTTTTTCCTCTCTACCTCGGGGATCGTGTTTCTTCCTCTTTTCCGACAATTTTTAATTGATTGGAGTCAGCTGTGGTAGCCATCTCGCCGACGTTGCTTAAAAAGAAGATGGGAGGGGGGGGCGAAACCTACCACCTCAGTACGATGGAAAAAAACGGAAACCAAGGGAGAGATCTAGCTCTTGGTAATATGTTTTTTTCTGCATTTCCTTCGTACCTAATTGAAAATTCAGCCTCGTGTACTCAAGATGAGTTTAAGTTAGAAATAGAACCCGAGCAAGAAAAATATTCATATCAAAAGGATGTATAAGTTCCCGAAAATGTGGATCGCATCTGGTAAAATGGGACAGCGATTGACACCATACCTTTCTCCCAATTATATGCTGTTAAAAATTAAGCAGCCAAACCGCTTACCATCTGGTCTGGATTCAAATCTTGTTTGAACAGAATGAATCTTTCATGACTGGCCTCCATCAATTTGCGCGATTATTAGCGTGCGTTAAGTCTTGACGTGCATATGTATGAAGGTAGGTCAATAAATAAGTCACAAACACCATCGAAACAAACGCATGAGCTGTTGGGAACACTTCACGGGGATCGCTTGGAACAACCAGAGTCCCAACTTGGAGCCCCCAGTGACTGCTATCTGTTCGGATCCCTTAAATAACCATTTGGAGGGACGACGTTTTGAAAGCGATGATGTCGTTCTAGGCCGTAGAGGTTACTCTTTGGATGGCTGCGCCTAAGAGTAAAAGTCGTCTCTGCTGCCGGCTTGTTGGAGAGATGGGATGATTGTCTCTGAATGTACAGGGTGAATATGCATGAGAAAAGTGAAATAATTTTTGGGAAGTTACTTTGATTATTATTGCCTCTACCCAGTTTTGCGACTTATTTATTAACTTACCCTCGTATATTGCTGTGGCGTTTCCCATGAGTGCACGGCAATAACGGTTTTTCAAGCTAAAATCACACGTCGGTGTAGTTCCTGCCCTCTCCCGGAGAGTTTGCCACTCACCTGGAGGAGTATAGTACCCTTCCGTCCTGGTAAAGCCGAACAAATTTATTTGGTGTCGTTATGGTGTGCAAGTAAGACTGCTTCCCGTTGTAGAAGTAAGTGTCGGGCTTCCATATTCTCTCCAGCATGGATATGCTCAGCGCCAGGGTGGTTTCCTTGTCCCCACCGCGAAAGGCTAAGCGCCTGTCGACCCAGGACTGTCGGAAGTAGCAGTCCATGGAGTACGTCTGCAAAGAAAATATTAAAAGATCAATGCGCGATTAATCTCCGGCTATTTTCATGCAAAATGATTAACATTTATGGCTATACCACGACCAGTAAAATGTTTTTTTATGTTTTTCACCATTCTTAGAATGAAAAATCGCCATTATCATTTTATTGAGAACTGAAACTGATCTAGCCATCAATCCTAAGTAGTTTTCTGGTATACCGTCTGGTATACAATCTGGCCACCACCGGCCGCTAATAATGCACTCTAAAAAATTTCAACAGCGTTCTCGAAATGCAAAATCCCTATTGTTCTTCCATCGTAGACTGGAAATGTGAATACGCGTAGTCAGTTAAAATTAATAAAGTAATTAATATCATCTGATAAGCCAAGGTAGGGAAATCTTTGAAATGATGAAATATATTATTCCGGGGGTTAATTGATAATTATTTCGTGAATAAGATAAAAATACACCTCATTGTCTTGCAATGACGAATCGTAACAAAATTAGAAGGATCAGAACGTGTGGGAAGTATGTGTATATTTAATTATAGCACATGAAATCGATTTTCTAATATAAACGCTTGTCGTATGGGCTCAGATCGCATCACATAAAGGATTGCATTTTTCATAGAAGTAACCACCGCGAAAATTGATTCCAGATATATTCTGTCCCACTCACACCCTGAAACACTACAACACTCTGCATTAACAATAGCAGCACACGCAATATGACAAATGCACTTTTAAATTAGTACCAAAGCATCTTATCCAAATAGCTGTCATTTTTCCATCCTTTGTATGTTTTTTACTAGTTTTACCGTTGCATTATCAAAATTAGTTTGCAATGAATTATTTCTTGATTATTTTATTTCATCATTTCTTTTATAGCCGGACAACTTGATTGTCTACTTTAAATGTAGTTACTTTCTTGTATTACCATCTAAGAATTGTTCCATTAAACACGAAACTTAATTTTAATAAAACATTTCCGTACGAGTATTCTTTCCATTAATCAGATTAATTTGCATGCAATATGAAAAATCCTAAAAAATATCAGCCACATCGGGAGGAAAAATATTTGCTTTGATTAAAGCATTGCGATGGTCAGACGCTATAAACAGTATACACTTAGTCTTACGACAAAGGAGAATTCCATCGTCCCAGAGGCGAAAAACATTGCGAGGTGATACTGGCTGTTGAATTTGATTGTTTTAGAAGCAGAGAGGCGACGTAGGTTTTCCGTTGTAACAGATCAAAATCCACTTAGCTCGAACCAAAGTGTCTTGGGACTGTTTCCTCGCTGTTGAACCGCGAATTCTGATCGTCGCGGATAAGAGATAATCCCATCTCAGTCCCCTAAACGCCTCCGAATACCCTGAACCCTTTTGCCCGCCTCAGAGAGGATAATTCCAGCCACTGCCGTTCCGCGGCGAATGCGTTCATTAAGACCGCAAAACTGTCGGTTTAGGGTAGGAGGAGGGTTCAGGGGGGGGGAGAACGAGTTAGATAGAAGGGGGAGAATTTCATGGAAGGGGGCCCTTTAAAACCCAATGGCTTCAACCTCATCTCATAATGGAAGTGTATTATAACGCTTTAAGCGAAGGTAAATTGTTCGTCGGGATTATTTGTCTCCTCAAAAGGTCTCATACCTTCCTCTCCCCTGCGTATTCTCTTCTCTCCTTTCGGCCTTAGCAACACGAAGAAAGGACACTCATACATATATGTTGTTTAAACGTTTCGACGACCCGGCCGTCATCATCAGAATACCGTTCTCGGGGTAAGAGCGGAGAGGAAACGTGTGGAGGAAAGGGGAGTGGAGAAGAGGTAAGGGATGAATAGGAAACGGACAAGGGGGTGAGAGGTGATATGTAGGCGGCTATTGGATGGATTCAGTGGGCTTGATTCAGTCCGAGAGGTTTAAATGACTGGAACACCCAGATGTGCACCATCCCGTGGGTTCTCACCTCTATGCTACTCACTGATTTGGGAAGGGTTTCAGTAACCGAAACAGAGAATCAGCCCTCGAAAGATTGGTCGTGGAAAGCAGTGTGAGTAGGGATGGGATAAATAAAGAAGATGGGAGAATTGGTTGAATAGCGGTGGTTCGTAGTGTAGGGAAAGGGTGGTAGTGCATTCATCGACGTAGAAGGCAGGGCAGTTTGAAACCACTCTTCTGGGTTCGCTATATTGATGATATTTTCCTCCTTCTGTCCCACGGACGCGAAACTTCATTACCTCTATCCTATTCATATCCTCCTTCATTACCTCTCTCAACTCTTCCTTTTCGGTATCTTTCAGTTCATCTTATCTGATTCGAGTATTACTTTCCAAGATAATTATAAGCTTTAAAAATAACTATTCCATCGCTACTCACTATATATATATATATATATATATATATATATATATATATATATATAAACATATATATATACAATATATATATACATATATCTAATATAAATATATATGGATATATATATATTATATATATATGGATATATATATTATATATATAGATATATATTATATATATGGATATATATATATATATATATATACATATATATATATATATGTATACATATATATATATATATTTATATTTACATAGTTAATTTCAATCTTACTTAATCTCGAGAGGAGCCAGACATTTTTTAAACACTCGATAGAGGTAGACAATCGATCGTATTGGTTTAGGGAGCGCGGCGCGAGGCCTGGCTGGCGGTGAAAATTGGTAATTGAGGGGCGGTAAGGACAAGAAAAAAGGATTATAATTTCACCAAATCATTCAAATAGTGTGTGTGAGAGTTAATTTGGTTGCAAGCCTTCTCGTTTCCTGTAGCAACATTTCGGAATTTTCATAATATTTATCGAATCTTTACTGTTAGAGAAACACTTCCACCTTTTAAACTCGTAGAATAATCTCTAAATTTGAATTTCCATTTTTAACGATGCATATGCTGAGTCACTTTTCTCAATAATTTAACTTTATCTCAGTAGCACAAAGATTAACATTTTAGCTAATCTTAAATGTATGAATGGATATTTTTAAACGATAATTATTTTCCATGGGAGCTTTAAACTCAAATTAGGGAACGCTGTTTTAAACGCGCTTGGACGATTGGCACATTCGCACCAGCTAGTATGAAACCTGCTGGTAGTGTTTCGGGTTTTATGTTAATTTATTTTCGTCATCCATCATTGAAAAAGAAGACATGGAATCTGTTCTAAGCGGACATAAAAATCAAACTTTGCCTCTTTTGGAGCTCGAATAATGTAGGAAATAAGGTTAAGCGAATTTTTCTCTAACCTAAATTTTATACACAGAATAAATAATTTTGCTGTCATTTCGTTCAAAAAAATTTTTTAAGATGTTTTGAAAGCTAAAATTTTTTCTACCACTAAATAATGAAGTATGTGAAATAGTTTCGGCCTTATGGACGATTTTCAATCACTAACGCCAAAGTTATCAACCGGTTTGATAGATGACGGTAAAGCTCACCTAATATTAAGTTCAACGTAGATTACACTCATCATTAGCAAAGAAGCAGCAGAAGAATTCAAGGCATGATGAAATTAATGGAGATCTTATTATTTTCTAAATGCAGACATTTCATAGAGCCAAAATCATTCGCCTTGACCGGGACTTGAACCCAGGAATCCAAATTTATGACAAATGCTTTTTAAAATTAATCCCTGATCAAAAATCAAGGAAATATGGGTCAGTTCCTGATCAAAGCAAGAGATATTTGCTCTGTAAAAGTTTTGCATTTCGATGAATAATAGCGGATGATTCCGTCAAAAGTTATTGCCACGGGATTTCCTTATTTCTTTGAATTCCTGATTAATTTCGTTGGGTACGCAAATTGAGCACTATTATTTTTTCTATCTTACAATAGATTAAAAATATTCTTAAGAGCTTTGGTTAGTTAATTGATCACGAGACTAAATGGTTCCGAAAGACGAGGGAGTTCTAACTTTAACAATGCGTTTTGAGGGTCGAATTAAAGCTGGAGGATAACGCGTTATGTATTTGGCGTGTATTTAGGAGAAAAATGTGCGCTATTTTAAGGAGAGTATGAGAACATTGACGTTAGTAGGAGCTTTGACGATTACGAGAGTTTAAGGAACCAAGCGCAATGAAGTTTAGGCAATTCTTATAAAGAATGGTGGAAGGTGGAAGTGTGTTAAAAACATTGGAAGCATATGACTCCGTATACTAGCATTTGGAGATTAAGACGTATGTTCAATACGATTAACGTATGTTCAATACGATTAACGTATGTTCAATACGTTAAAGTATTTTTAGATGCGGGTATGGGAAAGAATATAGAAAATAACATGTGCGGAGATGAAGGCTTAGGACAAAGTTTAAATGTTGCTCTTCTTTCGATTTGAAGAAGGCAGAAGAGTTGAATGGATGAAGAAGGAACAGGTGCCAAACTGACGTCAGTTTAAGATATTTTATATGACATAGCTATAGATTGGAAATCAGTGGCCTAGGAGAGATTTTGGCTATTCTATCATTTATCTCCTCAAAAAATCCCCTGGATTCCCATCAAAACCGAGAGCAGTTTCTAATTCTTAACCCGTTGTACTTTAGCAAACCTTAGGTCTTAGTGGCTTGGATAAGTTACATTCCAAGTGAAGTTTCATTCGCTTGGCAAACTCCAGGATATAATCTGGTGTAAGTTTTATTGTAATTATAAAATAATTATGTAATTAAATTATAAACTGTGCAAGTATATTGTTAAGCGTTAATCACTTTTTACATTTGAACTCAATTTCAATAAACCAAATATTTGGTATCATTTTATATCCATTCCACTAGGTGAAATCAACACAAAGATTTGTTATATCCTGCTCTCATTTCTAATCTCAATGATTTTAGGTATTTTCATTGCACATTCTCCAAAATTCATTGAATTGTATTTCTAGTAAGGTACGGTTTAGGTAATACATATAAATGCTTTTCCCTAAAGTTGTTTTTCCTTTTCTCAGCACTTATAATAACTCTTTTAGGCATAAAATATGAACAATCAAACTAAATCAAATTAATCAGTGGAGAATTTAGACCGAGAAATAACAATTTCAGAGATGATTAATCGATTTTTTAAAATTCTGAACAGGCGTCAAAGACTGCATCAATTATTATAGAAAACGAGGTTATCGAATCGCATTTGAGTTCTTTTAGCATCTATTGGTTTTAAGTTAAAAATCTGTGCTTTCGTAATAATTTTTTTATGATCTCGACTTGCCAACGCTACAATGTACTTTTTAGGGGATTAAAAAAATTAAGATCTTTGTTCCCCCGTCGATTCCTCGTCGTCTTCGGCGTGGTGCGAGAGATAATTCTCATGAGATGGCGAGAAAAATTAGGTGAGAGTTCATTTCAGTCCATCATGCAGGCGCGGTCCCGTATCACACGAAATGTTCTGGAGCATTTTACTTAATCAAAATAGAGGAGTTCTCTCCTTTACGATCAATATTTTCTTTTGGGAGTAGCTTTATGCGCGTTTGCAGATGAGCGGGTAAGCACCTATCTTATCGTTCACGCGCAATATATTTCGCGAATCAACATTAGCATGGTCATAAACTGTTCTTCATAGCCGTGGAAGTAGTATGGGCGTTATCGGAGAAAGTACCTATCTACCCACACGGGTAAAAGCCAAGCTCGGAATTCTCCACTAGATGAAAATAGCTCCACTATGTATTTGTTTATTCTATGTACTATGCATATACCCTATGAAAATACCATGGTACGTAGAAAGAAATTGAGCAAAAAGGTTATAAAAATAAAAGCACACCGTAAGATCTATTAAAAATGCCTAGTTGATGATACATATTGGACTAATATTGTTATCGTTGACTTTGCAATGCATCAATAATTTTTGATTAGACGAAAGAGGAAACTTTTTTATCAATACCAGCTTCTAGAGAAGATTGATTCATTTTCACTCACTTCTTATTCCCTTTACAACTAAATGTCCATTGTTAAAATACCCATGTTTCTGAATAGATTAAGTTGACAGAAGCCACATTAGATATTATCTAATTACGACAATCGCGGTTATTTTTTATCAATATCATCACTGTTAATTTCAGCACCTTTCAAATTGATACGAGGTCCCGAAGGAATATCAGTGAATTTTCCACAGATATCAGCTGCCTTACGGACTGCTTCTTGATACAAGACCAAAAATGTTAAAATATAATACTAATAAAACATCTCACAAGAAGGAACCGTTAAAAATTTAACATTCAGTAATATCATAAATAGAATTGTCCAACATGTGTGAGGATTTCAAACTAAAGGCCAAGGCAACTAATTCATCAAATTTACACCAAAACTTCTGATTTTTTTAGTAAACATAAAAATAATCCTTCCTCATGTCCCGATGTTGGTGAATGGAAATGTCTTGTCTATTTGTTTAACAGCGAACTACTCCGTCATCATTTGATGTTTATCTAACAACTGAGTGATATCAAAAATAAAATTGTGGAAAATTCCGTCGACAGGTGTTGCGTCGATTAATTCATCCGCGCATTCATCTATCCATTCCTCCATGAGATGGGAGCAATCAAATATTTGCCCTTCGTGCTCCAACCATTCGCGTAATTCATTTCCTACCCTAGTGAACAAATGGAATTAGATTCGCTCGTGAGACTTCACTCTAACGCCCGCACATGTCGCGAAAAAAATTTTTTCATCCAACCATCTCCTCCGATGCCGCTCGTTTACAGGCCCAATCTTCGATTGATGATGATGACTGCGACGCGAGTGGAACATCCCTTTTCAGGCACTAGGCCATTTTCCGATAACACCAATCTCGCACGCCTCCATTTCCCCCACCACACTTTTGAAAGGATTATTTTCAGAAACGCGAAGTACTTCCGGTGCCGATGTGGCACAGAATCGGGTAGGCGGACAACGGCGGAATGCTTCTCCATCCCCGCGGGTAATCTCGATCCGCCCCCCCCCCTGCCCCTCGGTCCGTCCCCCCCCCCTGCCCCTCGGTCCCCCTCCCGCCGACATGAGAAAGAAGCACGCGCGTACGACCCGCTGGTACGGAAGCCGGAGACCTCGAGCAACAAGTGCCCCTCTTTTCCCTCATCCTCTCCTCCTCTGGCCGTTAAAACGGACGGCGTGGGGTTGATGATATGGCCACGGGTGTTTGGCCGTCACCTCTGTAGCCTCCCTCCCTACCCCCTATGCCCTCATTCCCTTAATCCCTTCCCCCATCCTTCGGCCCCTTTTTGTCCCTCGGCGAACGTAATGGTACCAATCGTGAACCCCATCCCGCAAACATCCATTTTGTGGGGACAGGGCGATCTGAAGGTTCAGTCGCATGAACCAGGAATCTCCTTCGTCCTGAGGAGGGCAGCCGATGACCCACAACGCCGACCGACTTCTCCTTCGCCGACGGGGTCATCGGCAATTTCCTCCGCGACCCGTTACGACGCTAAGGGAAGATGTAGGGAGTGGATGGGCGATGGGAGGCCAACGGGAATTCGTGCAAGTGAGTGTGTGATTGGTGAACCCATTAAGCCACTGTCCAGCCCCGATCGAAGATTTGATTTCAGGAACTGGAAGGGAAAGAAAAGGGCTCCCTTGCGGGTTTTGAGGGATAGAAAAAAAAAGTTATTATCCCTCGTAGTCTGGGGCTGGCAATGTTTACCAGGCTTTTACAGCTCTCGACACCCTATCGAGTGATTTTTTGTGCTCTCTCGATGGAATATCCGCGTGTAACAAACGCCTTTGTCGTGAAGGTATAAGAGACAAAGGGTTTGTTGGAATGATGATATATTTCTTTGAAGGAGTAATAAAATTTGGTAAAACTGCCAAATACTAATCAATATTAGCGGGT
The DNA here is from genome assembly GCF_022747635.1 of Hetaerina americana. Lineage (NCBI taxonomy): Eukaryota > Metazoa > Arthropoda > Insecta > Odonata > Calopterygidae > Hetaerina > Hetaerina americana. The sequence goes on from NW_027286315.1 coordinate 388,894, forward strand.
TTCCAGATGCTTCAAAAAGAGGATTTGAATTTATAGTGACATGAATCTTCAACAGACAAAATCGAACTTGTATATTTTTAACATTTGTGTTTTTAATTTTGTATTTCTGTAAGTTTCACAAAAATCTTATTTGATAATTATTGGTCATGACACTTGCGAATATTTCAATTTCAATATCTGACCATAACTGATATTGAAGCTTTTTTCATAATAATGTCTTCCCTATTTTCTATAATTTGTCAAATTACAAGTTTCATTGGTAAAATATTAAAGTTCTATCACATTTCGGTATATTTTAAATAATTATTATGAAATGATGGTTTGTTTCCTGTTCTATAATTTAGAAAAAAGGTATTTGCCGTTTGATAAGCTATTTACGATTAATGTCGGATGAAAAACCCTAACACCATTCAAAAAGGGCTTGGATTTCAAGGGGAACCCAATTTAGATACAAGTTTGAAGTTCTACTCAAATGAATTATACGAATAAATGCTCACAAATGACCATTATTCATGAGCATTGAAAGATTTATTTTTCAAGTATAATCATATTGTGCATTTAATAAAAGACAATCTGATTATTTTGTGCATTAATTACGGAATGAACGCCACAATGATTAAATAATATCTTCATAGATATTAAAGCATTAATATGGGTACATAGGTATTGTCACAGTTGATTGGTAGTCCATCGATTAAGGTAGACGGTGGATGGACACAGACTTAACATGCGTACCATTTATTTTCCTTCATTCCATACAATACGAGTATGTCAATTTCATCCTCCTACCTCTCTTGCCGATCGTTTTCCTCGATATCACCATTCTAACACCAATCAAAATGATCTGAATCCACCTTTCCCATCACCCTTGACTTTTTTCCTACAATCTCCTCTCCTCCTTCACCATATCTAATGCTTCTTCGTTGGTTAAACCTTTTGTCCATTTTACCTTTACTATCACCCTCCAAAGACGCAACTCCAAAGTCTCCAGTTAACACCTAATATCTTGTTTCAGCGACCGAGTTTCCGATTTGTACAAAAATCTGTACCACATCAAAGTATTCACTAATCTTCTTATAACCTCCTTACTCCCATATCCCAGTTATCAAATCCTTGTAAAAACCTCTTTAGCTGGCTCTTTAGCTCCTCATATCCCTATTACTTGGATCATTATGGCCCAAAATATTTCCAAAATAGGTGAACACTTGTACCTGCTCTAGTTTATGAAATTATATTTTTATTTTAAATTTCATATGAAGAATTTCCACCAAGTGACGTCAGAAACTGTTTTATTTTTTTATTCTATTTCAACGTTTAATTTACCTGTCCCCTTTCTCAAAAACCGCCTAATATTTGTTCTGTTTGCATTTATTCTCATCCCATGCCTGTAACACACCAACTTGCAAGTACGCTGGGCAAAGATTGTAAACCCTTGACTGACCATCTAACCAAAGCTTGATCGTCCGCAAGCTTAACTGATTTCATGAATTTTTGCCCACCGACTCTTATTCCTATCTTGAAGAGGAATAAATTTGAAACATGTAGAAACCCCTGTCATACCATAAAAAAATTCAAAAAAACTTCGAGTGATGCCGAAATAGTAACTTTTAACGGAGTCATCCGCTGATGTGTACCACAATGCAAAACTTTTCAAGGTATAAAAATCATTCGCTTTGACCAGGATTCAAACCACTCTTTAACACTGCCTATTCCTCTTCCCCACAGATCTTAATCCGCCACACGCATCTAAGCAATTTAAAATTTGTATATGCTATGGATAAGTCGTTTATCTCTCAAATATAGTAGTACTTCTGTAACGCATTCATTAATTCTACTCAATGTACTCTCTCCATAGCCTTCTTGAAGACTGCGAAACAGACAAATACATCCTGATTGTGATCTAGGTTCCTCTCTATTAGTGAAATCATTTCTCCCATGGTGTCAAGCGTGTCTCTCCCCTTCCTGAACCTAAACAGATCATCCCCTTAGACATCATTTGTCCTTCTCTTCATCCTCTTATTGCGTCGAATATTTTTCACCGGTATCTCGATCCTTACTTCAGCTGCTTTGTGGAGGGTACTTTGAGTGAGTACGCCGTCCGTCGAATGGGACGTTAAGAAGCCTCGGCGTCTTTCATTAAGAGTAGATTAATGTCGACGTTTTCTCTCCGCCCTTCCTTTCCTGTCCATCCCTAATGGTTCAAATGACTTTAGCTGTCGGTTGCCTCTCATAAAAACAACTACTACTCTTTTTGATAACCCTAAGAACCGCTTTAGCTGCGTGCGAAATCAAACTTATTTTTCTGTAGTTCTAGCATGATGTAGTTTTTACCTTTTATTTTTGAATTGAAACTAACACTGATCTGACAAATTCTATCGGCCTAATTCCTCCCTCAACAATGCTAAGAATTAGTCTTAGCCTTATTGTACACTATTCCCCTTTCTATGAGTAATTTCATCACTGAAATGGTATAACGCGTACCCTCCCTGAGCGCAAATTGACCATCCCCTAACTAATATTTAGCTCTCCTCTCCATTCTTTTATTAATAGTCTCAAGTGCCAGTTTTGCTACTTGTGAAATCAAACTCACAAACCTACATATGCGGATTGATGAAAATAATTAAAAATATTATAAAGTTATGAATTCCAAATAAACCGCCAGCAGAGTTAAAAAGAGACGGGGATATAAATGGGGGATATGGAGCAGAGAGGCATTAAAACAATAGATCTTAGCTTCTCGTATACGAGTACTGTTGAGTCTCTGATCTTTAAATCTGTTTTGCCGGAAGTAAGTTCAAATTTAACAGTTTTATCTTTGCTTGATATTCTCATTTTTATTCCATGCGTTCCTTTTCCAAGTATTTCAAGTATACGGCATTACGTTATTCAATCCAACAAAATGGATTCATTAATTTGCTATTGCCAACTAAATTTATCTGCAACTGCAACGTATCGGCAATTACCCCTAAAACCACCGCAAGAGCGTGTGGCAGGGGTTGTTAGGTCACCACCCGTAATTAAGACTAAAACTGCATGCAAGACCCAAAACTTCATGCCAATCTAGGCAAACAAAATCGTTTATATTCATACAAAAGGCCTTAACAACTCAAACACCTACTGATACATGTATATACTATCAACTAACACGCTAATTTATCAGTTTGGCTACTAAATAACAGTAAATTCTTCGATTGTATTTCAGAAACCTCGTCAATAATGACCCATTTATGTTCTCACCTAACTCATTATGACCGCCCATTAGTTCTTAATTGTCCGTAATAGTATTTTTATCTGATTTATTCCAAAGTTCCTAATTTACGAGACCCAACGACTCACAGGGATATTCTCTTTTAATTTAACTTGACGATGCTCCTCGACAAAGGCTGATTTTTATTCGTTTTGCGCGGCTATAAAAGTTCAGTACTTTAAGCATGGGAGTTCAATCAGCCGAGCACACATTGGTATTAATACTTTGTTCCCTGGGGAAAAGTATCAGAGGAAATTTAAGTCCACCGTCTGGAAGTCTTTCCCACCCACTCTCAAATCCATCGCGAGAAGTCGGCATTACTCCAGAATTAATGAACGGCCAGGCGAAAAACGGAAAGATTATCCGACACGTTATTTTCCTTCTCTCTCTCTATTTTCAACCAACCCCTCCCCTCTTCACTCCCATAATCCCACCCATTTCCCTTCCCTCGAGCCTTTAAAAATCATTTATTCATCCGCTTCCCTCTGCCTCGAGCTCCTACCACCCCCTCCCACACTCTCCCTTCCTTTCCCTTCAGTTACAAATCCCGTCGAAATTCCAGACATGGCGACTACTGTGCACGCTTTCCTTTCAAGTCCTCGTTTGAACAACTTCAACCTCCCCACTTGAGGGAGACGGATAGTGGAAAGAGATGGAGAGAGAAAGCGGGTTTACGTTCCTTTTCCCCGAAACTCCAAGGGATCTTCTTTACCGCCTCCATCGCCGTCATCATCATCACCATCTTTCGAAGTCTTCCAAATCACCCACCCCCTCAATCTTCCTCCTTCTTAAAGCCTCCCAGACCAGAGTCGTCGACTATTCGGGAGGGAGGCTATTTCCCCCCCCCCTACTATTTCCCTCCCTCCCCTGGGGGTCACAGATCCGAGGTAGTCGTCTACCACCCATTCCCTCGTCACCTATCCATCCGTGGAAGCCGGAACTACCTCTCTCACGCGTAAAGTCGGAAAAATTCCATCAACCCACTCAAGGTCCCATTCTTTCGTCCTCTACTCCTCCCTCTTTCCTCCTGCTACCATCCCTTCCTCCCCGTGAATATTCAACGGTAGCACTCCTCGTGATTCCACGGAGTCTCGAAATCTCTCCGGGAAATCCCTTATTCTTTCCACCCTCCCTCCCTACCTTTTCCCTTCCAGAGACTCTTTCTCCACAGTCTCCTTCGTTCAATTCCACTCCTGTCGCCCATTCGCCCGAGTCTCCCCCGACTCGTACGATTTGGGAAGTCGCGACGTGTTTACGCCCACGTCCCGAGCCAGACGCTTTCCCGGTTCACGGCAGATTCCCACGGTAGGAACTACGGCTAATCATCCCCTTGTGACCATCCGCAGAGGATGTCTCTATATTTAACGTTGAAAAGAGGGGAGAGTTTTCGATAAACGGGTTCGAAGTAAGATTAGAATAAGCATGGTGCGCTGGATGACAGGAGGCAGGAATTCTGATAACTCCTCCAGGCGTCACTTTTTACAACGCTTGCATAAAATCAAGAGAAAAACACTTTTAATTGTTTCGCACTATTCAATTGCCGAGGCACGGCTTACCATCAAAGTGCAACTGCCAGAATAACAAATTACAAAGATGACCATACGGTATGTCGTCGAAATATCGGTCAGAAAAATAAAACAATGAGGAGGATTATGCATTTCGTTTTTTACTATGCAGAGAATGAATCTAAGTTAAAGAATGGTTTACGTACTCTAATACAGGGTATTGCAGTATTTCTTCAGTGCCTTTTTATGTGGAACTTGTAGAAGTAACATTGCTTAGGCATTAAATCCATCTAATGCAGAAAATAGGTATAGATTGGAGGGAGACTAATCAGCAACCTGTACATATCTCAGACTGCTCAGGTGGGAGTGGAGAACGGAGCGTCCAGATGGGTCATGTTAGGAAGAGGAGTAAGGCAGGGTTGCCCATTAACTTCGTTGCTGTTCAACCTATATGTACAGGAAATGATAAAAGATGCGTAAGAACTGGAGGTAGGTATGAATATTCGCGGGGAATTCGTGAAATCAGTTAGTTTTGCTGATGACCAAGCTTTAGTTTGTCAGTCAGCCAAGGGGTTGCAAGCATTGCTGAGTGAATTGGAAATTCAGTGCGACAGTTATGGGATGAGAATCAATATTAATAAAACAAAGGTTATGCGATTTTCTAGAAAGAAAAAGGCTAAGCTTAACATTAAAATAGGAGGGCAAAAACTAGAGCAGGTAGAACAGTTTACGTATCTCGGTAGTGTTTTGGACCAACACGGTCAAAGTAGTAGGGACGTAAGGAGAAGAATTGCGCTGGGCAAAGAGGCTTTCACAAGGAGGAGGGAGTTGATGACGGGGACGTTGAGTAAGGATGTTAAGAAAAGACTCGTAAAAACTTTGATATGGAGCGTATATATGTAAGGCGTGGAAACTAGGAGCTGCACGAAGCAACAGAATTATCTAATTTCAGATCGGCGAGAAGGTTTAAAGTATTAAATTAGAAAAACACAATCACAACAAAATTCAATTAAACCGAAAATCAACATATTATAGTTATTTTCAGAGTTCGATAGAGATACTAATATATTTCCTTAATTTATTTTTATATTAGATAAATATTATTTATCAGGCGAATTTTTGGAGATGACCAGGGCAAAATGGAGGTATTTCATGATGAACCTTCACGCACAATAATGAAACATGTCATTATAACTTAGGACGTAAATGCCACAGAAGAGTCTAGCGTTCAGATGTATCTACGCTAATGAATAATATATTTCAAGAATCCAATTAAAAAATCAATGATTTTTAAATTCACCGTTAATATTGCTTGAATTTTATGAATATTTTGAAACAAAATACGTTTAAAATATGGCAGAGGTTGATGAATCACACAGCAGTTTTTAATAGCCTAATGTTATAAGGGCACTTTTAGCAAAATTAACTAGGAAATTTTATTGATATTATCTTTAGATTTCAGAGTATAAATAATAAGGACAACCTAGAAGTTTGCTTTTCATGTAATATTTCTCGTGAACATAAAGCAATTGAATTTCTTGTCATGGATTTTCCAGGAAAATTGAACAAATAATTGTTATCCATTTCACAAAGAACCTGACGCTTTTTAAATGAAAATTAACTCTAAATTGGAGATTCCTTGACTACATTGCACCAAGAAACTCATGAAGGGGTTGCCTACAGATTGTATAGTAAAGTAACGAACATAAAAATATAAATGTGCTTAATACCCATAATACCCTCGTAAGTCAGGATGTTTGTGCGACTAAATGCTTTGATTAAAAAAATAAAATGTTAATATTACACTTATTTGTGACTCGATGGTTTATGAAGACCCTCTATTCAGCGTAAAAATAAATTTCAATCGAATAATTACATTTATGATATTTTTATGACTAAGTAAACTAATTTGATCCAAATTTTAGTGTTCCTTCTCTCAAGAATCATATTTTTATTGATAATGGCGTACACATGCGCAGAAAATTTAATATTTCAGCGTAGTGCGGCGTGAAAAACGTCTCATAGTGTAAAAAAATCCATTCGGTCTTTAAGAGCTCTATTATTCTGTCCGTGTCTGTGATAACGTGAAATGTGACGGTTAAAGCAATCCTATATTTCAACTATCCCAGCGAATATCCTGCGATCGATCCTTGAGCTGAGCTGTCTATGCGGACGAAAACAAGGGGAGATTCTCTGGAAAGTTTTTCCCTCGATATAGAACCAGGGGGAGTTAAAGAAAAAAACACCGGTGGGCACGACTCATTGAGCGCGATGGAACGTGAAGTAACATCCGTTAACTTAAAACGTTACTATGCGATAGGAGGGCGAAGAGATTGCGAGGGAATGGGGACGAGTGCAAGAAAGAGAATCGGAGCGTTCGGCGGTCGGAATATCTTCCCTTAGGGGTAGTAATGGATAATCGCCAATTGCGCGCGGGGAAGAAGACGGGATGGGAGGGATGCGAGAGATTTCGAAGATAGACGGGAAGAGAGGAGGATAGGAAGCTGTTAGATAGCTAGCCATTAGGGGAGGCAACTAACATCTAAGGTCATTTGTGTCATTAGGGAGGGGTGGGTAATTTGATAGTGATGGGGTATTCAGGAATTGGAGAAAGAGTGAAGGGAAACCTTGTGTCGGCATTAGCCTAACAAATATAAAGGGCCAAGGGTTCACACAGTTTAACGTCCCTTTTGACGGGTAGTGTACTCCCCTTGAAGTTCTCGCCTCTGATTGAAGCCAAAATAAAGATCGGAATAACACTGAAAAAATATTTACCACCTCCGGGAGCTGAACTCGGGCCGTCAATGTGAGAAACCATTAAACTAGCCACCCCATCAACCCAATCTCCGATAGAAGGGCTAAAGGCTACCAAGAAAACCAGGAAAACTGACTGAAGTGCCGAAAACCTTCGTAAATAAGTAGCTGGGAACAAAAGTGGGTTGGAAAAATGAATGAAGGGAGATCGAGCGAAGGGGAATTGACGGAAGAAGAAAAGAGGAAAGATGTTTTCAGCTGATGGAATTGTATTGCGGACGGAGAAACAGTTAACTTCTTTTTACGGATTAAATTGACATGTTGTAGGTTACGTTCCTCGGCTGCTTCCTAAATCTAACAAACGCCATAAAATAAAATACATTAGAAATATATACGGTAAAGTCAATGATAAAGATTCCTATCTGTGGGGGAAAGTGATAGAGAAGCGAACGATTTAGATGGTAAGGTCCACTCGGGTAGATAATTCTGCTGCTGAATTCAATATTTTCTGTGACAAATACCAAGATATGTCTTTGGAATACATCTTTACAAATACAAAAGGTGTGACTTTGCTGTTACAAGAACTTTGTGGGAACGCAAATTGTGGCAAAAGGAAAGGAATTATTTATCCAATTTTGAATGTGTGAATATCGTTCGGATTGAGCCTGACTAATCAAAACAAATTTTCCCTTTAAATACTGATGATGAAAGGCCACTTAGCTTTCTTTGTAAAACTTATTATATATTTAAATATATTTACATGTACGAGGTTAAGTCATAAAATAAGTTTGTCCAAATGTATGTATCCGACGTCAGAATTGCGACGCAGAAGTGCCAAACCAGCCTCCTAATCGACCACACGTTTGCGTCAATTCTGCGTCAATGAGTCGAAATACGGCACCTATCTTGCCAAGAATTTTTTCAGCCTAATTTTTCATATAAAATTGAAAACGTTGTACCTTGCGATAAACATATGACGATGTTCGTCATTTATAGATGTACAGCCACGTTTAAACTCATTTACTCAATGCCAAATAGTCGCAAACCCAGAAGCAGGTGTGCCATTAACTTCATACAACTCGGCTTTGATCTCTTTAGGTGTTAAGCCTTCTAAATAGATTTGTCAAATCACCACAAAAAACTTTTTTTTTCTTTTTTTTTCAAATGAACAAATGTTTGTTGTTTCAATCGGCTATTATAGTTAAACAAACATTGGAAATATTGCTGAAACTTTAACAGCAGTCTAGTGAGACATGAGGCTCGCTAAAAGAAAACCTTTTACGACACTACGAGCGCTCACTATCGAGTTTTCTAAGGAATTATTATAGACCCCATTTAGCACTATGCATGGATCCTCCGTAGATCTCTGTACACAATCTTTTAAAATTTGAATGAATCATAGTTCCCATGAAAGATAATATTCAAGCATAGATGTTGAGAATAATATGGTGCAAAATTTTACGCAGTGGTTTCCATGTTTTTTTCTAACATACATTTTTGCATAGTTTTATTATTTTAATGCGCCAGTAACTTTCAACCTTTGCCTCATATATAAGATTCTCATGGATATTATTTATTTATTTCATTAACAAGCTTAATGCAAATAAATGAGCGAATACTCAGCCATATAAGGTAGCTCAGCGAGAATGCCAATGCTCTGAGAGCTACCTTGTGTTATAGACAAAATATTATTACCAGTGGCTTTTTATAGAAAAATCTTGCACTCATGAGAGGGAAATTTAAAATTTAACTTGAATATTTGACAGGTATAAATTCCTGAAAGAATTAAAGCATCTAAAACAAAAACCTTTGGCATTAAAAAGTTTAACGACAAAAAGAGACTAATCTCAGTTAATGCCATAGGTGGAGGAAAACCTGCAGAGATTCCTCCTTTCCTACTGCGACTATCCTGTATCCCAGACTTCGATTTTTTCTGTCATATTATTGCAACCCAGTGCGTTACCTAAGAGCGAGATGGAATAGTGAAAGTGGTAAGAATAAATTTCCATCTGATGCCAAGATGAAGATATTTATTCATCCGCATGCGTCCATAACTTAAATCTCGTCATGAAATTTTTGCAAAAAAAAGTGAAGGAGAACGAGGAAAAAATGCTAGCTCGTAAATTTTTGAAAATCGTCCGAAATATTGAAATCCGGAGGAAAATATTTTCGAAGTAACTTATGCACTGCCAAAGAGGATGAAAAAACTGTATATCTTTAGTGTGTGACAAATATGTATGTTGATCTATAGTTTTGTTTATTGCAGAAAATTTTTAATTGAGATATTTTCACTGTGATGTCTCGCGTTTAGATTAATAAATTTTGATCTTTTTTTTGAGTTTTGACCCTCTATGGTTTTATCACCGAAATCTATTTGTTAAAGATATATATTATTGCCCTTGAGTACTCGTCGGCTATGATTTCACTTAGAGATCGCAGTATCTTTTTTATCCATAATGTAGATTGTAACTAAGTTTCTAGGTTAGAAACTTACGTGTCCCATTGGAATTCATGTCATGTTTTTTTCAAATGAAACTCGTCTGTTTGGCTAGCTTCTTTCGTCTACAAATTATCGAAAGGAATTGATTTAAGGGAAAAGTTCTGGGATATACTGCTAGTGGGGACGGTGGGGTATAGTCATTGGTTTCCAGGAAGAACCCTTTCTTAAATCACTTTTCCATTCGTATCCCAAAAATATTGCTCCAGACCCAAAACCCGTATAATTTGATTTTATATATATATCAGTTAATTGGGTAAAAAAGTACTCTAACGTAAACTCATAAACATTACATACATTTTCATCAGTATATTATTAAAATATATGCATATGATATATTTGATGCCATGAATACATTTAACTTATGATTAATACATTTAGTTTTAATAGAATTATATTCTTTCATATTCAAACTCTTTGATTTATCCATAAAAAACTATTCATCGCAAGTGAACGAATTTCCACATTTTTTTCTCAATATTATCAATTAAAATGAAATTTAATTACCGGGAAGTAGTTTCTGTAAATATTAATACCATATGCAGTTAACATGTTTTATCATTTCGAGAGAAGAGTACATTTATTTAATTTCAATAGTATCATTTATAAAGGGTCTACTATTATGAAAAAAAACATTTATACAACTAAAGAACCTCTGAAAGGGACACAAATCGGTATTTAAGTCATGCCTTGACACACATTTTCAATAGATTTACTCCATAAGTCTTAATTTCGTAAGTAATGTTTTATCATCATCAAAATTTACTTGCCCGGCAGAAGAGTAATTATACGATTTGCTGAGTGTTGATGCATATAAGAAAGTATAGGTATTGGTAGAATTTATCACAAAATCCCACTCGTGCTAATGTGTCAAAACAGGTTTGGATGGTCTTGGTTATGGTCCAGAGTGATCGTGATCTAGGGATGTGTTGCGATTGCTTAGTTAACCTGCATATACGTTTTTCGATCCACGATTACTCGGGGTATCTCGCATATTGTCTTTAATGCACAGATATCAATGGATAACCATCTCGGCAGTCTTTAAGAACACCCAGTGCATAAACCCGTCACCATCCTGACGTCAAGCTGACAAATGACCAAATTGCCGTATGCTCGTCACCAAGTAAAGCGCAAGGTGTACATCAGTGACGTGTTGCATATGTGGGTCAAGGGGGGAATGAGATGGAGAGATTAAGAATGGTATGTGTTTTGCTTGGGCGAGAGAAAAATGGAGGGAGGGAGGAGTGTGAGAGAGACTGAGATGACTGGTGGAAAGGAGAGGAGACGATAGGGCGGTAGAGGGGAGGGGGGAAAGCACGGTGTCGGGGGTGGACGTTCGTGGAGACTGATATGAGGAGAAAGAAAAAAGAACACAAAACTGCGTGGGTGCGCGGGTTGGGTGGGTGGGTTGAAGGGAGGTGTTTGGAAGGGGTCGACGCGGCGGAATATTGATGGAGGGAACGGGGAGACGTGGGGATAAAATACAGAGATGGCTGGCAGGTCCATCTAGGGAAACGGGATGGGAACTAACGCCTCGTGGGTTAGGGGAGGAGGGGCGGGCTGAAAACGCGGGCGTAGAGGAAATTGTTGTCTCGAAGAAGGCGCCTTTGTTTTTCACCCCTCCCTCCACCCATTCCATTTCTCACCCCCAACCCCACGTCCCCACCAGCTTTCCCCCCAACACCGAAAGGATTGCGCTTCTTTTGTTCTCGCACGGCTCCCAGATCGTGGAGATGGAATCCCATTTCCTCCCTCCTACCCCAGGCATCCCCCACCCCCTGTACCTCTCCTCTTCCCCTATCTCCCACACGCCATCCAACCCACAAAAGTCAAGTCGCAAAACCCATCCAACTCACGCGAGACCTCGTCTAGAGAAATAACACCTTTGGCCCCCCCGTGCATCCGTTCAAAAGGGATGGGAGGGTGTGTGGCGTCCGGGTTCCTGTTTTGTCCCCGGGGTTCGTCACCGTTCTTCTCCCATTCTCCCCCATAGTATCTCCCGGCTCCCGTCGGTTTCGAAATTCGACCGAAACGAAAACTCTCTCTCCACGTGAGTCTAATCTCCCTAGGGGACCCCCAAAAACCATACGAGCGACCCGTACCTTCCCTCCTTCACCACTCCCCTCCCTTCATTCCCATCGCGTCCCAATTCGGGTGACGGAACCGAAAGAAATCTTTGCAACAATTCCATCCTCACCGTTCGTCGCGGTGGCATCGCATTCGACCCGACGGGCCTTCCCTTTGTCTCTCCCTCATCTCTCCCCACCTCCTAACCCCCGTACGCGAAATCATGATCCAATTATCGGCTCACCTCCGGCGGTCGACGAGGGTGTTCCTCCGGTGAGAGGTGTGGCCCGCTGATTAGGGCGAGGGGAAAAAAATTTGGGAACAAGGACGCGGGGTGAGGGGTGAGGATCTGGGAGATTGGGAAGACGGTGGATGCATCGGATGAATGAATAGATGGATGGATAGACGTCTGTATGATCGAATACATTGGATGGTTGTTGGAATGAAAAAAAAAACAAAATGAAAAAAACATGTAGGCTTCCTTTCAATCCTGGCTCTTGTTTACGTTTCGAAAATGAGGGAGTAGAGAGAGAAAATGTAGACCCAGATGTGTTTTCATCCCTTTAAAATCTGTGCTTTGTTCCTACCTGAGTGAAATCTCAAGCTACCTCTGCAGTCATGGTTGTAGTTTGAGAAGTATTTGCCAGAAAAATGAACATCGAAATGAGTGGTAGGAATAATCAAAATTAATCTCACGTTTGTAAAAAGAACGCATATGTAGCTTTCAGGGCCAAATACTGAGGTATCTGAGCTCAAATGCCGGTGATGATAAATGATTTTTTCCAATTTGAAAATCTTGCATTTTGTGTGCCCATCATTGGGTGACTCCGCCAAAATTATTGTTCCGGTATTTCCATCAGTGTTTTTGAATTATCAATAATCGTTTTTAGTTTTTAATCCCTGTGAGGTTTAATATTTTGCGTAATGCAATATAAGGTAATGCGTAAGTTAAAAAAAAATTGTGGGAGACGCCACGATCATTGTATGCTGCAGGCCTATGTGGTAGTGTAAGTTTACCTCCTTAATTTTCAAAATTTGGCTTGCGCGTTATTGGATAAAGTTATAGTACATTGTATTTGGTGCTTGTATTTGTTAGTTGATAGCGTATGTATTTGCATGCGTGTAAGTTAAAAGGTTTTTTCATGAAGGCATACGGCAACTATGGGTGTAGGTTTGCAAAAATATGTTGATATTGCATGTGGTTTTGTTCCCTTTTACGGGTGGTGACCTAACACACCCCACCACACGCCCCAGTAGCAGCTTGTGGGGTATTATGAAGATGTTTATTCATACTGTAGATGTAGATTAAATAATGTAGATGTAGAAAGTTCCCTTAACGTAATCCCGTTCACGGTGATTGATTTTTACCATGTTAAATTCCTGCATTTCATTAATATTTAAGATTTGATTTTTTTCCTTTAACTTTCTTATGACGTAATTACTTGTAAACATGTGTACAATGATCAAACTTTACTATCCACAACTTTTACCTAAGTGCTGAGAACTCTCACCTTTGTACGTTCTATCAATAAGAGAGTTGAAATAAAAGTTTTTGCTGAATAAAAGGTTTTTCTGAAAATGTCACTCAATGAGATGGATCAATTTTAATCGCTCCTTATCACCGATCCCCTTCGCATTCTCAATCCGGGTTCTCAACGATGTGCTGACCTACCCCGAGGTGTAGATCGTGTGATTTACCATTGTTTTCTCCATTGACCTCATGCGAGGTTGAGGCTCAAAATATTTTCCTTTATTTTGGTTTCCATTCGCCAACGAAAAGTTCATTCAAGCAATTATTGCCCCCTAGGTAGTAAAATCAAATGTCAGCCATTTGGGGCACTCGGATTAATTATATCCATGGAGGGGTTAACTTTTATTTCATGAAAAAGAAAATTTATTTTTTAGAATTAAAGTCCGAATTTTAAGGTTCTAAAAGATTTGTTTTATGTTAGTTAAAAATGCTGCTTTGGATACCTAAATTATAATTTATATAAAGTTAGACTAGCTGAACGCTGGCCTCTATGATATATTTATAACAAAAATTATTTTATATCAACAAAGAGTTTTAATTCAATAATAGGACGAGTACGCGCTCACAAGAAACTTACTAGAAATTGAGTGAATGAGTTTTTCATAGAACGTAACACTATTTCACTATTATATATATATATATATATATATATATATATATATATATATATATATATATATAAAATTCTCAGCCGAAATTTTTCGTGTGTATAATAAACAAAAAAAATTCATCTGCCCACAACTTGAACTATTAATCCAATTATTGATTTTTAGGAGTTCTCTAATCAATTTCTTATCCTTATTTATTCCTAATCCATTCTCCCCAAGATCTTAGCACTGACATTTTCCATTACCCGCTTCTCGTTATTCAACCTTGGCCTTCGTCTTTAATTCTTTTCCTCCATTTTTCCTTGAAATAAGGTCTTTTGTAAACTTCCGTGTCTCAGGATGTGTCCAAGTAGTTTCTTCCCTCTACTTTTGGACATAAGTGTCTTTCCATCAGGTTTCTTCCCTCTACTTAAGTTTTTCTCTTTCTCTGAAGATGTATGTCCACCTATCCATTTTATTTTCATCATTCCTCGGTAACACCACTTTTACATCGACTCAATATTTTTTGTCTGCTACCTCTAACTTCCACATTCCAGATCCATAAAAAATATATAAATTATTTAAATATAAATTATGAATCGAATCGAAGTTACGAATCTTTTCCATTTTTTCGATGCAAGTAAGTTGCGGTTAATAGATATTTCTTCTTACGTAAAGCTTTCTTCGATTCTATACTTGCCCCAGCGTCCTCTTTCTTCTCCCTTCACCTCTGATTCTGAAGCGTAGAGAGAGTAATTATTTTGCTTGCTTCCATTGTGTCTTCCTATATTACCTATTAATTATTTTCCTGATGTTTCCTTTTACCTTAATGTTCTCTTTTTTCATCCCCCTGTGTGTAGTGGCGAGTGTCCATGTATGGTCTACTCATATAGCTATCTTCTTTAATAATAAATGTAATCTTTATTCACATAAATTTATACAAAACACAGCTACACTCGAAGGTTGGTTTGATAGATTAGGTTAAAGTTCACTTAATTCTAAAACCAACGGTGTTTACAATTCACACGTCAGTGAAACTCTCTACTCACTGAATTAATATGTACTTACGAATTTCAATTCACCAACTTGGCGATGGCATATAAAACTTCAAAACACAAAAAAAGAGTATTTTTTTGAACATTTCGGTGCCCTAACCACGTTTCACAACAAAAGGGAGAAAACTGAGGATACTAGTGATCGGCAAGATTGAAGGATGGATACAGGAGAGAATCAAGGAGAGGGGGAGGTTTTTGGGGGGTATCAGTAGGAGTAGGCGTCGAAAGGAAAGGAGAAGGGTGTACCCCCATGTGAGCATGGTTCAGGATTAGTCTCGAAACGGCGCCAAGGAGCCAGATGTATGCCGACTGGAGGGTTTTGACTTTTGTCCGAGACAGGAATGGAGGCAATCATTGACGCATTGAAACAATTGATAAAGGAAACATTGTGGAGGGAGGCATATTTAGGAAATATAAAGAGAGGCTTCTGAAGAAGAAGGTTTGCACGAGGCACGGTGATTGGTAGTCTGAATGTTGACGGGTGGGGTTCACTACCCGACGTACCAGGGTTAGAGTTTGCAGTTTAGTTGGTAGATTATATTTCAGGATGTACATAGACACTACTGTGGGATGAGAGAAAATTGGGGAGTAGAGAAGGGAGGTAAGGTTTGGTGAAGATAGGGTCAAGGTCAAGGTGTGGTTTGAAAGTGGTACGAAACAGGATTCGTTTAAGGGCTTTGTGGAATTAATTTCAATATGGCTCACCGCAGAAACTGTTCATACATTAGCATCTGACCAATAGGCAGTATATCCCTTTCCTTTTAAAATATATCCGTCAAAGTTCCTCATATATGTTCTATGAAAACGTGGTTTTTTGGAATCTCATTAATTGCACCTAAAGTTGTTAATATAATTACAATCTGATAAATTAAAAGTAAAAAATTTCAGCTCTAAAACCAACCTCTACAAACTCCTCAATATCTTGAAATCATTAGGTGAATTATAGTATACAGAATTATAAGTTATAGACGTCAATTTATCTATTTACCCTCGTTCAGCAAAGAGTTTTGATTTGAAGTCATAACGCGGTCTCAATTTGAAAAACAATGAGGAATTTTTATTTATTCATATTGATGTAATTTAACTGTTAAGAGTACCTATAATAAAGTCACAAGTAAACATGTAGCACGTAATATGTATCAATTTTAAATCATAAGACAAAATTAAATATCCAATAAAACTATACAAAATAAAAAATAAAAATTAAAAATCACGGGAAATTATTTGTTTCCTTATTAATTCTGATGTTGGTAACACTTTAACATTGAAAAACAAGTTTAAATATATTACTAATTATTTATTATACTTACTTGAAACTTGTAATTAAGCTTCTTTAGCCTTGTTTTATTATATTTATGTTGATTATCTTAAAAAAGTGTGGCCCTAGGTATTTTCTTCAATTGTCTTTCAGAAAAAAACTGAACTTGTTTTTAAATCAGAAAAATGAAAATGTTTTATTTGGAATAAAAAAATTGGTAATGGGTTTACTTGAGCATTTGTATTTATATTCAAGTATCTTAATTAACCCAACATCAGTTAAAGCTCGCATTATTTTTTCACGGCCATGCAGTGAATTTTGCCTGCAAAGAACGAGTTGAGTTGGTGTTGTAATGAAGAGTGAAAATTACTTGCAGAATTAAACAAGTCTTCCGTGAATTGGGCCAAGTGATGAAATTCTAACTAAAGTAATGGGTACCTCTGTTTTGACCCCAACTATTAAGAGGGCTACGTGTAACTTCTATATTTATTCGCAAAAAAAACTCCCATGCATATTAATGTTTGCTATTTTAAGTTTGTAATTAAAACTCATCTCACATATTCCCTGAAATACTAGTTGGTTGAGTTTGCAAATGATAAATAATTTTCTTCATCAGAAATTGCCTTTTTTTATATTCGTTTAACGTAAAGTGTTCGTTTTTCCTGCGTTTCTTTAAGAAATATTATCCACAAGAAGATGGTGACGGGCGAATCAAATTCATTGTTCTACCAGGACGACTGTTACATCTTGTTTTATTATTACCCTCGTCGACTTCCAAAGTTTTGAACTCAGATTCGTTTAAGCCATTCGAGTGGCTTTATTATAACACAGAATAGCAATCACTAGAACAAAGAAAAAATTGAAAGTTTCATGACATTTTTGCGTAAGCACCGTATGGTTCTTCAACTTCCAATTTATTTCCAGCATTAAAAAGGATTTAACACTGTTATAATTGTAATTATACTCCGAATTAAGATGCTTCAATACGTAGCTTCACTTGAAATTAACGAAATTTAAGGCGAAAAATATACCTATTTCAACACCAGACATTGAATATGAATTTAAATACTTACTCCACATTTTCAGAGGTCGAAAATAATATTTTATCCTTTATATACCCATAGTTTACTACCAAAAGCGTTATGTGGTGTAATGCGTGACTATAGATATGGGAAGCCCTAAGATCTTTTATCTTAATATCATTCCTAATGACTATTGATACCCTTGTAATGGAGCTGGAAATTTCTGTCTGCTATCATTAATTCCGGAGTATATCATTCTCTAAAATAAACAATATCTCATTCGTTTGACCAGGCCTTGCGTCATTTACCATAATGTAGACTACTTTCAGTGTGGACTAGCTTGGAATTCTTCATATTGAATGAGCTTTATTGGTTCAACGAAGAGATCTCGGTCAATGAATAATGGGATTATCTGGAGCACGATATCTATCGAGACTAGCAGGATTAATGAAAGCCCAGCCAGGATACTTTCATATTCCGACACGAATTTTTCGGCAATTGATGCGCTTGAGCAAGCCTTAGTCATTAGCAGTCACCTACAAATCAAGTCAATTGAAAAATTTTAAAATGGGGCGAAAAATATTGACTTCAATATTTTTCCATATAAATTGATATTAATATTTATTTCCCTATCTTTTTGCAAAGGATGGCGATTAATTTGTTCATTATAACCAAGAAAAGTAGGAGAAGACTGCATAAAATTTATCATAAAAGTTCTTTAACGACCATTTTGGTATTTTATTAATTAAGCTGAATGCACTGTAATTATCGACGTTAAATATGTTATGAATTTAACTGAACTATTTTTCCGATTTCCTACCCTGACCATGTCAGAGGTATTACGAAATTTATCGATGCATATTGATTGATAAATCGTGCTACCTATATCATGGGCAAAGAACAATGCCAGAGAACTGGGAGGATATGGGTTAAAATCATCATTTCAGTTCTGTTGACTATTGGAGAATCTTTTGAATGCTGTGATTTGCAATAGTATTTCAAAATAATCTGGAGCTGTACATATAGTATAACGTAGAAGGTGATTTTCGAGATATTCAATGACAGCCGCATAATATCTGCGTCGAGAGATTTCCAAAATAAATGCTCATCGGCCTCCTGCCCTCGAATTTCCGCATATACGAGGGTCATCCGGAAAGTAGTACCCGTTCGTGAAATAAAGACACAAAAGTAAATATTAACAAACATAAAAAATTTTATTTGAAAGAGGATACTTTAAACTACTTCTCAACATAATCTCCAAGCAAACTAAGGCATTTGTCATAACGTGTGACAAGTTTCTGTATTCCTGCTGCATAGTCCTTCGCCGCCAGCTCATTGAGATACGCGAGGGACCCATCTTGCACAAATTTTTGCATAATGCAGATGGTGTTTAACAATTTCATGAACAATTGTTCGAGAAACATTGGGAAAATGCTCACAGATGTCATCAATTGTGACGCGCCGATCGTTCCTCACGAATTCGTCAACTGAGCTCACCAGTTGGTCTGTAATGACAGACGGTCTCTCCGAACGCTCATCGCCGTGTGTGTTCCCCCTCCCCATGTTGAAGTTGCGACACCACCACCGAACAGACGACTCGTCCATTACATTGTCTCCATACACCTCCTTTAATTGGCGATGAATATCACATGGGCGAACGTTTCTTGCATTGAGGAATTTAATCACTGCCCTCACTTCACAACTGGCGGCGTTCTCATTTTTTTTAAACATTGTAAACAATCACAGAAACAACACAGGCAATGCTAGCGTCACGCAACTTGGCTCAGAGAAGGCAGACAAGCCACTGAAGCTATCTGACCTCGTCCAGCGGCTACTCGCGTCGTCAGCACTTCATGCGGCACGAACGGGTACTACTTTCCGGATGACCCTCGTATTACGCAAGTCTGGACGCTTGAGTAGGGTCTTGATCATACTGGTGACTGCTGCGGGAGTTAGGAACCTAAAAGGGGCGCCGGGGATGGCTAAGACTGATAGAGTCTACTAGAGCTTTAAAGATTCTAAAAAGTCTTACCCCTCAATCTTGTGCTAAATAAAAATTGAATGGTAAAACTTCCAATAAATTGAACGCACAATAAGTATTTTACGTATGGTACAACTTATTTTGCATTCAGTTATTGGAATGAGAAATGTTTCGTGAGCTATTTTGACTGAAGCACAAGCCCAAATGCAATTATAACCGCATGCTTTAACACCGTTATAAACTGTGCCCTCATTCTTAAAAAATAATTTTCATTAATATTTCTTGCAAATCTATGCTTTTTTCCAAGTTTTTTTCATTAACTTTATATTTTATTTGTAACTCATATTGTTAACATTTCTAAGATTATTCTGAGGAATATCATTCGTCCTCTTATTTGGGCCACTCTTTAAATAGATAATTAGTTATAATTTTAGCATATTTGTGATTTCAGCTTGATTTTCACCAAATTTATGGCACATAGCAGCTAACAAAGTACATCAGTTTATTTCTATATTCAAGTTATCCATCTATTTAATTTATTTCAATTACTTTATCTTGATTCCTCAAATTTTGAGTTTCAAAAAAGTAATAAATTGCATTCCACCAGAAATATACTAACTTTTTCGTACTCTTTGAGCTAATATTAATTAATTAATTAATTAATTCGTTTAGAATATTGGCTCTTCGTTTGAAGTCAGAGATTGGACGTTGTTTACTTAGACTTATGTGTTAGACTTAAAATTTGAGAACGGGGAAAACGAATGTTAAGGAACTGAATCGACCGTTGATTTTCAAAATAAAATTGCCAAGAAGATATATGCTAATTTTTTTCGTCCACAAAACATCAAATTTAGAGAAAACATACCCGCACTTGAGCTCAAGGTTCCCTCGAAAATCATACCGTGCGATTGATAACATTATAATAAAATCTGGGAATAACAAAAGGATGCCAGCGAATAAAAAATATTTTGAAATAAAAAAAGAGATGAAGCTTATTCGTTTAATTAACCAGTGATGAGATCTGGTCGATTGCTCGCGAAGACTCTTGGAGAAGACTAAAACGACCATGCATTCCTCAATTTCCTCCCGCCGAAATGGAGGATTTAACAAAATCATTTCCCCTCCTAACCAAAATACATTTTCGAAGTGGAATTACAAGGGCAATGCGCCGTGTGGAGACAAAATATTAATTTTGCTCGGTAGAAAAAAAGAAATTCCCTCGAGTGGCTCCTTAAAGGAACTGTGCGGGAGTCGCAGGAGCGATCCCAAGGGGACGAAGTGGGACGGAGTCGAGGGCTTAAGGAGAGTAAATTGGGTTTGAGACCCGAAGCTGAAACTCTCACCCCGCCCCCCCTCATCTCTTCCCCCCCCCTCGCTGCCTTCTGAGAGAGTCTTGCGTATCTCTCTCAATGCTGCATCCCCCACCACTCGCCATCTGAAGCAAATAGCGCCCCGAGTTAGATGAGATATGGGGATGGGGAAGGTAGAAGAAAAGGAACTTCGCGGTTCCTGATGGGAAGCGTTTTTCTTTGGCTAAGCGTTGGTGAAGGGGACGAAGGGGAATGGCAGATGAGGGCTTCTGAAGCGAGGAGGACTTGGGGGGGAGGTTGCACGGGGAGAGCAAAATAGAAGACGGTGCACCGGAGCAAGGATTGAGTCTGCATGAATTTCGATCGCATCGGAGTAGGGGAAGGAAGGTTTGCAAGAGTTGCACTCGAGCTTGAAGCCAAGCAGTCGTGAAGTTTAATGGAATCACGACCCTTGACTGGAAGCAAAGTTGTTTTGAGCGAGTACGCAAATTTCCAGAGGCGCTGATAAATCCTTGACCTCAAGCAAACGCGTTTCAACGTGGGTGCGTAAGAAGTGCTTTTCGCACGAACTCAAGCTTGTTTTTCGCTAATGAGACAATTTTTGGAATTAGATTGAACTTTAAAATGTTTCTCTTGTCTCTCTATTGTTCCAAATACATCAAAACGAACTTGGACCGATTGTGATTTTAATGATTCAGGTGGAATCGTGGTCGATCGTTATGTGTTCCTGTTGTCGATCTATCATAGCACGACCAATCATTCTTTTTCAAACGGTTCCATTTTTCTCGTTTCTCGCAGTAAGTATTGCCATAAATGGAGCAAGCCACTTTTTCTTCGGTAGCATCAGATTATCACCTTGAAGCCTTATCTTATCCTACACCGTTCTTTAAATCTTATCGCAACTTAAATCACGATTAGAAGTTTTGTGTAATGTCATCCTTTTTAATTGGTGAAAGAACTTGTCCTAACATTAATTCCGATACAGAACATTACAAGGTATAGGCTAATGTGCGAATATAAATGCAAATGAATGCAGCAGTAAAAATATCTAACACTTGAACAATAAACCCCGTTAAATGAACCTTGCAGCACTTCATGATACCAGTTTTCTCTATAAATATTGTCAATCACTTTGAGAATACTTCATTACTGGAATTATTGGAACAATCAATTGCTTGAAAAATCTTAACAAAGGTGATTACAACTTTGTTCAACGTGTAACTATGACTCTTAAACACAAGTAGAATAAAATAAATAAGACGTAAAAGAAAGTTTAAGCTTTCGACCTTCTCCGAGGCCTTTTTGGGGTCAGACTCGCGGGTATATATTTTATTTTTGTTTTTTTTCCGTCCAAATGTAAAAACATATGTATTGATATATTTATTTATATGAATATATGTGTTTGAAGACATTTATTTATTATATATATATATATATATATATATATATATATATATATATATATATATATATATAAAATATCTTCGAAATGGAACGCTCTTCGGCGACGCACAAATATATAAAAACACAGATGTAGATTTTAAGAATATAGAGACACAAAGAAAGGACACTCACAATTTGTTATTTTACGTTACGTTTCAGCACAGCTGTCGTCTTCAGAATATATATATATATATATATATATATATATATATATATATATATATATATATATATATATATGAGAAGTTTCCACAACCCATATTGACCTCATTTTCGCCATTTTTACTCCAACAAATTCCTCCCTAATGATTTTGAAAATTTGGGAAATATATTGTAAGACATCGAGTAAATGTGCATTTAATTTCAGAACATATATATATAACTGTGTTGTGGATAAATTATCGTTCGTGAAAAAACATAAACTACAAAGAACTATATATTTTGGTCGTGGAACTATATATTTGGAAAATATATTCTTTTCACTGCTTCAGCTTTCATGCATGTCTATTACCATTGAATTATATCCATATTATTATATTACCCACTTTCCCTTAGCTTAGTCTTCCACAATACAGCCACCAAAGTACCAAAATCCACAGCAACTATTTATTAATTATGCCAGGTCAGGTTTATCAAGTTTTGACAGGAGGGTTTTTTTTATGTCCTGCGAATTTTTCTTCCTAATCGCATTCATCATTCGACATGCTCCATAAAATACTCTCGGTAAGTGCACATATTTTAATATCTTTGCCTAGCCTACCGTCTATGCCATTCGTTCCACGAAGTCACGCATTTTATCCTGCTGTTCAAATTGAATAATCAATGTAATAAAAAAGTAATTAGTTAATAAATGAAACGGTATTCTAAACCTTTAATATGTCTTACATTAAAATTCAACTCGTCATGAGACATATTTGATTTAAAATTTTTTAATCAGCTAATGATACCAATAAATTTATGTCAAAACTCCCAGAATATTTTTCAAATAATATGTTCCGCAGAAAATCGGATAGTCGATTTGTTTCCATGCGGTAATTTAAATATACTATATACTACGGCTGATGATTACCATATTTTTTTCATTGTGAAAATTGTAAATTTAGGTTCTTATTTCAATCGAGTAAATGGACAATGCCAAGGTAATTTGAGGGATGGTGTGTTAAAGGGAAAAAATACTGAACGGGATAATATAAAAATATTAATCTCAAAACGTACGGATAATTTGGACTTTCATATTCTATTTTCAGATGTATCGTGTAATAAATGGCAAGTGAGAAGATTTAAATCTGGAGCGGAAAATGTCATCTCGCGCGAGTGGTATTGGCGATCGATCGATGGGATGGGGTAGGAAGTTTGTGGAAATAATCATCAAATACATTAGGGATTACTCCGGAATCGTCCTGCTAACTTAAGTTCTAATTTCACGGGGATATTTTAAAAATTTTGAGAGCCATTTTCGAAGTAATATGAACTTCCACAAAATTATATCCGGTATACGCCTGGATTGATTAGGGAGTTAATTTCAGCATAAAATATTTTCGATAGTTATATAAGAATATTCATACCTATTATTCATTTTATGACATTTATTCATGAATGATTTTTTTTAGGCTTTGTTTCATTGTCACTACCCATGCATACATATACATATATTTACATATAAATTTACATCTACATCTACATCAATACCCTGTGAGCCACCAATAAGTTGTGTGGCAGGGGGTGCGGCACCAGGAGGAAAGGGTAAGGGATGAGGGGGTTTGGATTTTTCAAATGGATGGGGAAAGGGAAATGAACCTGCAAAAAATATATATAATATAAATATACTAGTATAACTATGCGCAGTCGCTACGTTGTAGGTTAATACTTATTATGTCGAGCCGACTAGTGGGGCATTTCGATTACAAGCATCCTCGTCTCTTATTGTTCTTGGAAAAAATTACCATTTAAACCTGTCAGTCTTGCAGTCTATCTCTCTAATCTTATATTCGTGATCCCTCTGCCCGTAATACGTTGGGGTTCGTATTAGGTCCTTGATGTCATCGGAAAGGACCCATCTTTAAATGTTTTTAATAAGTTTAACCTATATTGTAAACGCCGCTGTTTAAGGGAATCCCAGTCTAAATTTTCTAGCAAAGTAGTTACGCTACCGCGTTGGTGATAACAATTTTTGACAAATCTAGCCCCCCTCCGCTGAACTCGATCTAATTCCGAAATTAAATTTATCTCTTGAGGATCCCATATAATGGCAGCATACTCTAGGCGGTGCCCGACTAGGGTAAGAAAACATTATTCCTTCACTTTAGACTTCGTCATATGTACATATGTATGTTCATTCACCTGTATATACAAGTAATACTTGTACATATCACAAATATTTATGTTTACATATATATGTAATAAATATATTTACAAATATATGTATTTTTAAGAAATAGATTTGCCAAAAAATTATAGAACTCATGTTTATTTAATATCAAAATCCAAAAATAATACATATTTACCATAAACGAAAATATGAAGGTACATTCGGAGTTCAGAGTTGTATTCCCAATATTTTGAAACTATCGGGTATGAGAAGTATTCATTCAGTATTAGTAATGTTACAGTCACCTAGTAATGAATATTATATGTTGGTTTACATCAATATTATTAATTGAAATATGCTTTCCATCTAATATGTAGCCAAATGTAATTAAATTTTTCAATGATAGATTATTAAGGACATAAAATATTAACTCATACTTCTACACACTTTTTTTTAACTGCCTTAAGAATCAGACTTAGCCAAATTGAGAATACTGTTATCATAATTTTTTCATTGTCCTTGCTATATTCTGGGCCCTTAAAAGGAGTTCAATATAGGTTGTGAAATGTTATCTGCGTACTTGAACTACTTTGCTATTCGATCAAAGAAAAGCGTTGTTTTTGGAAGAATCGGGTCGCTTTCATTTTTCAATTTGAAATTTCAGGTAAAATTAACCAATTAAAAATTGACCGATTCATCCATTTACATAATATAAGAGCGAAGTGCCTAGAATTTAACCACTCCCCTTATCCAATTAAAATCCAAGCCTCCTGCGTCAAGTTAAACGTAAACACTAAGCTTAAATCCAATTCAATGAAACTAAAACTCAAAATTATGAGGTAACTCAGTTCAGGGTTCGATGGTTTGCATTTTAAATGCACTATACATTTTCCTATGACATAATGTGCATTGGAATTCATTGCATAGCTAAATAACTCTTCCAGATGAATAGCATGAGACAAGTATCGCTGGATGATCATTCGCTCTTTCAATAGTAATGGGTGGCTCTTTCATATTTTCTAATTTGCTTAAAATTATGGTCAAATATGTGAAACGGTTTTTAAATGTAAGGGCGAAGAGTAAAGTTGGTATTCACAGCGGAGTCAATGAAATTTCGTGGCTGAAAATTGTATATGCGTGACGTAATATCGCTAATGGGCTGATACACAGTAGTGAGCCAAAGAAAGAGCTCGTACCCTGCCCTGACATGTGCTCTCGTGCCAGCGGTACTAATTACACTCTGGTGTGGCCATGCCATCCTACATTATGAGGTCCCTATTTATATCCTTCCCATGCTTGAATGAGCGGTTAGGGCAATGTCACTCCGAAGGGTGAGATGCATGAGAAGGAGGAGTCTCTATAATTTATTCCCGAGTCTTTTGACATGCCCTCCGTAGCAGTGACACCTGCAGTGGCTCATTAAGGGACCTTTTGGAAAGACGTGAAGTCAAGCGAGAGATTTGAAGCGTTTGTTGGGAGCAGGAGTTGGCGCATGCCGAAAAAGCAGAGGAATAACTTTTGCCGGAAATTTAGCGGAACCAACATGAGGTAAAGATGTAACCTTTGGTTTACAATAACATCCGGGAGGAACGAACTCGCGGCTACACATAATCAATTCACGATATTTTCGTAATACTTCAGATTGAAACACTTTGGGGCGTTTGAGTTAAAGAAGTATGATTATTGGAGACTCAATATCTCATAAACCTTTGAAAACAATGATCGATCAGGTAGAAATTTGATTTCTTCAGGTGACCTTAGTTTTGGTGGGGCATTTTGATATTTCAAGTTTACGCAAGACCTGAGGACTGCTGACATCATTTAAAATACAAGAATAACGAGCCGAAAAGTTTCGCATTTAATAATAAAATCACAATTCAATTTTTTCGTTAAGCCTGAAATGTAATTAATATAAATTAGTTAAATCCTTAAAGTTACGAAAAAAAGATTTAAAAAATAAAATTCGACAACTCAACTTGTCACGCTATATATTTTTTTAGGTGTATTATCGCATTATATGCATGTGATTTTCATAGTTTTTCAAACTATTTTTGCGGCATACTCTAAGGTAAGGATTGCTTCCTCCCAAATCACCTTCCTACATGTAAACATACAATTAATAGACAAAAAATTCCACATTTCTGTGCATATCAAACAAACCAAAAAACAACAATACTAAAACTATCACAGTTGCCACCCATTTCACACAATGAAGAATATTTTACCCTATTGTCGACTCTGCAGTGTGTCATGCGTTCATTAGAGCAGTTAAATATATTTCTATAAACTTTTAAGAGACCCAGGATCACATAAGAGTTATTTACAGATTCCTAATATGCTTTTAGGGTCTACTTTCCCTGGGGTTTTTTGAGTTAACCCGGATATGTTTGACTTCTTTGTTTTGGCTTGTAGTTCAGTTGTGTGACTTTTTGAGAATGGAATGAAGTTTTCTTGCGATTCTGGAGATGATGTCGGAGTATGCTGCTTTGTTCGTTCTCATTCATGATGAAAACTGTCCAACTTCGTTGATTAAGTAGGAAAATAATGTCGGATTTTTAATTATGGAGGGTAAAGTTGCTAGGCAAAATCGGAATAAAAGTAGAAAAATTTGGTTGGGAGGAATTATTAAAAAGAAGCGGGATGATACGTGGCCGCGACCGAATGCGGAGTTCTAGAGATAAGTAAGGATGAGGAAAAAAGAAGACGCTTTTTTGACGTCTAAATGGGGGATGAATGTACGAAGACGCGCAGGAAGCAACGTATGCCAATGAAGAGGAAAACTCCCGTGCAGTTTAATTTGTAATCGTATTTAGAAACCGTCCGAAACGTGCATATTTGGGCATTGGGTATAGTGATACTATTATAACAACAGATTAAGTTCGGAAGTCCCATGTGGTCTAGTGGCTAGGATATCTGGCTTTCACCCAGAAGGCCCGGGTTCGATTCCCGGCATGGGAACCTTTTTTTCGGTGTCAATCCTTCTTAGGTAAACAAGTTAACTCAAGCATTCTTATAATCTTAGCTTGAATTCTAAATCTTGGATAATTGACATTTTTGTAGCAGTGTCATTAACCTTACCAGCCACAGACATTGTCTTCCAATATTTAAAGGTGAGTCTCGATTACTGGAGCTATAGCTTGATAATAACTTAGCAATAGTTAATTTTTGTCAGCTATTCCAAATTCTAAGGAAGACACATGTTATCAAGAGAGATAGAGGAAGATGTAAGTTTTTTATGATACGTCAAAATATACGTTTAGCATCAAGGGATGCAACAATTTTATTAGTTAATTTTCACGAAGACTTAAACATTATGGTAGGTTTGAGAAAATGAGATGCATTGTCTGTCAACTCGATGAAGAAGCGATTTTGAAAGCAAACAAAATTGTATGCAGTTCCACCAAAACTCAATCATAATCGTGTTTTGCCCTTATTAGTCACCAAAAGACAAAGCAAATTTATCTTTGGGCATAATATCTTTTTATCTATGATGGAAAAAGTATGACTAGCGGATGCATTTATTGGTGTTGAAGATTTTGAGGTGTCCCATAGACAATAGAGTACCATTAATGGATGCAGTGAAAAATTGCTGAATATAAAAAAGTAGATTCAAATATGTGAATCATCCTGGTTACCTGTGTATGTCTGATACTGTGTGGGCATTTTTCGCAGATGAAGTTAAGAGTTTTACAGTATTAGAATGAGAGCTAAAACTGAGTGTCCATCTTCACCTATGCTTTTCAACACATTTGTGGCGGAAATACTAAAAGAGGCATGAAAAGAACTGAATTAGAAATGAAAATAGGTGGGAAACTCATAAAATTAGTTAGTTTTGCGAATGATCAAGCTGTGTTTAGCTAGTCAGTCATGGGCTTAGTAACTTTGCTGAACGCATTAGTGAATTTGATTGATGTATATAGATTGAGAATCTAGAAAAAGAAAAATGCATGGAAGATTAGAGAAAAAAATACACGACGCTATTAGAGAAAATTGAAGGAAAGCTACGGCGAGGTACACGAAGTGCCAAATATGTAGGACAAATTCAAGGACGTAAAACAAAAGATCTATCAGAGGGTGAGAGAATTAATAAAGAATCGAGGATGGGAAGAATGGAGGACTGCAATAAACTAATCTAAGGTTCAAAATACTGGTGATAAGGCTAAAGAAAACGTTATGATCGGAGGGCATAAGCTAATGAGCTGGAGAAAGTAACCTATATTTTTAACATTTTGCAACCATTTTGTCAAAGAAGTAGGGACAAGAAGATTAACGGCGTAAAACAAGGAAGCTTTCAAAAGGATGTGGGAATTGATGGCTGAGGCGTTAAGTAAGAATATTAACAAAATGTCAGTGAATTTTTGGTAATAATGAATGGATTTTTACCGCTCGAAAACTTGGTCATCGAAGCAAACAGATAGGCGTATGCATAGGGTGGGTTTTTGTGCGCGGGTGAGAAGTAGGACGGCAGAGGTAAAATTAATTCTAAGAAAAATAAAATTAGAAGTGCTAAGCATGATAAGTGGGGGCAGTTGTTGAGATAAATCCAAAGAAGGCCGGAAAGGTGGAGGAAAAGCATTTTGAATTGCAATGGGTTGTTGAAGACTGTGACAGAGGGAAGAATGTTGGGCAGACGAGGGATGGGAAGGGATAGAACTAATAAAATGATGGAGGGAATTAAGGCAGGAGGAAAGTATTTGGAATTGAAGATTGACTTACTATAATGCTGGAAGTCAATCTGTGCTTTGTCAGTATATAATAATCATTATTTCTATACTTATGTCTCCAAAAGTATTATATATTTTCTTCCTTCTTCTTAAATAAAGACGGCATTATTATTGAAATATATTTTCTAAGAAAATGAACTCCCTTGTAACTATGAACTAGTCCATCAATGTTTATTGGATTACGATTGACGGTTTTAGAAATTCAATGCTGAAAAACAGACACCTAAACTATGCATTTAATTATCGCTCACCAAAGGACGAGTACAAAGGTGCATCGTTTTATATTGGTCCCTTCCATGCTCAGCGGGAAAAATTCGAAACGTCACACGCAAGACTACAGAAGTACACAAACAAGCACTGCAAATTTTACCGGCGTTACAACACGCGAAAGTATGCCTGAAACCTCTGTTTCCCTTTTATAATACAATCTTATTCAGCGGTCCGACCCTTTCAAAACAAAACCCATGACAAAATACATGTGACCCAAAAACCTTTTTACGCAGAGGTCGAAATATATGATGGTGCAGCCAAAGAGTGGGGTATGATTCTACTTTTTTAATCTTCCAATTTCCTCTCCCAATACAAAGTTGGCTCTCTTTTTCCCAAGGGAATATATGCGACCATTCGCGA
Organism: Hetaerina americana; assembly: GCF_022747635.1. NCBI lineage: Eukaryota > Metazoa > Arthropoda > Insecta > Odonata > Calopterygidae > Hetaerina > Hetaerina americana. The sequence continues at coordinate 418,813 of NW_027286315.1, forward strand.
AGAGGAGAATATCATTCCCCCTCTTCAAAACGGGGAAGAAACTTCCGCCCTCTCCAAAATAATGCTCGCATTCATAAGGTACGCCCAATTTCTCGAGCACTAACCCTCTCGGTTCGCAAAAATGAAGACGCGAAGTTGCGTCCGATGACATCTTTTCCGTTCGACGACAACGCAGGATACTCGATCTTCGAGGAAGCGCGAGGAGGTAGGGTAGGGGGGGAGGGGGAAAGGGTGAGTGGAGACACTCAGATTTACGAGATGGGGAATTTATTATTATTATTTTTTTCACCAAGCAGAAACTTATAAAGGGGCGAGCTGAATGGAGGCACGGCAGAGTCCATTCTAAGAAGCGGTCGATGGATACTAAAAAAAAATAAATGGACTCCCAAAAGTTCCGCTGCACCGAGGAAGTTGATACATTCGCGGTGACATGAGCGGAAATAAAAGTATAGCCTAAGTTTTAATGTTTGCTTCTTCTTTAAGCGTAACGCAACATGTTTCTTGGAAATGCCGATCATTCCAACCTCGATAGCTTCTATCCAATGGCTATCAAAGGAAAGCATGAGGGTAGAGACTTCATATGCCCTTGAATACCGTGCATTTAATGTATATTAATGTCTTCGTCAAAAAACTATAAATTCACTATCAATTTTCAATAATAGTTTTTTATTGGTATTCTACAGTTTAGGATAATGTTGCGATACGTAAGGATATTTATCTCCTGACATTTGATGGTATCAGGCTTAATTGTGAGGAAATACATTTTTAATCTAAGTCTGCATAAAACCCCACAAGCCGTCGCAAGGTCGTGTGGCAGGGGGTGGTAGGATTAGCTATTATATATATATATATGTTCCCTCTATTTCATCATGCACCTGGCACACCGCAATCCACCAAAAAACCGCCTCAAAAGGGGGTGACCGAACACCAATCATGCAACATGCCTACATATATTACGAGTATTACATGGTTAACAGCTATTCCTATGCCTACACAAAGTGGACAAGAAACTACATTAACAGATGGTCAGCATACATGCTGTTAAGACACTTATAACCACTTAGTATTCTGCACAATAGCACGGCGACAGGCGTTAGGATGCCAAAGTGTTTTGGGGGAATTTTATCTTGTGCATCCCAATTTTTGATTGCGCGTGCCTTTATTGCCTTAGGTTTGTAATTCTGTCTTAATTTTGTGAAAATTGTGACAAAAACAAAAAACAATGATTGAGTCAGCTTGTTTACCTTAGAAGGATTGACACTGAAAAAAATGTTCCCATGCCGGGAATCGAACCCGGGCCTTCTGGGTGAAAGCCAGATATCCTAGCCACTAGACCACATGGGACTCACACACTCCTGCACATCCGAACTGAAACTCTTGTTATAATAGCATCACTATACCCAATGTCCAAATATGCACGTTTTGGACGGTTTCTAAAATTTACTGCAAATTAATCTCTACGGGGGCTTTCCTCTTCATTGTCATGCATTGCTTCCTCCTGCGCGTTTTCGTACATTCATCCTCCATCTAGACGTCAAAAAAGCGTCTTCTTTTCTCCTCATCCTTACTTCCCTCTAAAACTAACCCTGCTGTCGAGGCCACGTATCATCCCGCTTCTTTTTAATATTTCCTCCCAACCAAATTTTTCCACTTTTATTCCGATTTTGCCTAGCAAATTTACCCACCATAGTTAAAAATCCGACATTGTGTTCCCCCTTCCTCCTCCCTCTCAATTCTTCTCCACCCCTGCATGTAAAAGCTCACAGGGATATGCTTCCCTTTTAAATAAAAACAAAATTGCTCAGAAGAAGAACTACGGAGATGGTTGCCCTGTTTGAGTTACAGTTTCTGCACACGTAAAGCTTGAGTTTTCATTTAATAATGCGAGCGATTCCAGACATTATACTGTGGATGTGACGTGAGATATTAGATTAACTTTTGTAGAAAACACAGCAAAAGAAAACTTCAACAACGAAGTTGAACAGTAGTCATTACCAATGAGAACGAACGAAGCAGTATACTCCCAAATCATCTCCAAAATCGTAAAACAACTTCATTCCATTTTCAAAAAGTTACATAACTGAACTAAATCCCAAAACAAAGAAGTCAAACATGTCCAGGGTAACTCAAAAAATCCCAGGGGGCAAAGACTCTTAAAATCAAAGAGGTTTATAAATGTACGTTATGTATGTACTTGCGCAAATATACTTATATTTATTTCTAAGTGAATATATGTTCATACAAATATTTGTAAATAGCTTGTGTTCTAACATGCCCGCCATTTGATTCAATAGCAACTTCAAATAGTAATGCGTTGGTATAGATTAGATAAACCTTTTAGGATAAATTTTCATGCATAAAATGAGAGCTGTCAATGATCACGGCATCATGTGTGTCATCTTACTTCCCCCAGACCTTCTACATTAACCATTAAGCCTTCACCTCACTTTCAAATTCATTTCCTACATCCAACCTAGACTAGAATGTCATCCCTATTTTAAAGTAGGCTCTTTGACTGACGAAGCACCTGGTATTTAGATTTTTTTTTAGTCTCCGCCCTTCTTTAAATTCTGAGTTTAACTAATTGTTTTTTCTTGTGTGACTTACCGAACGATTCTGAGGAGTAATCCTCGGAAGATCCTTTTAGAATTCATAAAAGTAAGCACACACTATGTATCACATTACATAATAATATGATAAAAAAATTCTTTTAGAATTTTATATATTTCGTATATGTATAAACACTGATATATATTTTTAAAACATGGAAACACAAAGAAAGGATACTCATCTATGTAGTTTTGACATTTCGACGGCACGGCCGTCATCATAAGAATACCGTTTTCGGGGGAAGAGCAGAAAAGATTAGAGTGGGAGAAGTATGAGGTGAGGAGAGGCATCAGAAAAATAGGAAACGAACAAGGCAGTTGGAGGGGATACGTAGGCGGATTTAGATGGATTCAGTGGGCTTGATTCAGCCCGGGAGGTTTAAATGACTGGAACAACTATACTTGGGCCATCCCGCGGGTTCTCACCTCTTTGCTACTTTTCTATCCATTCTTGGGCCCTTGCTTTTTCCCTTTATATATATATATATATATATATATATATATATATATATATATATATATATATATATGATATTAGTAAAGGCATTTAAAATTACAATCATCACCTCCATGCCGATAATTTACAAATATATCACCATTCCCGCCTTCAAGACCTACCTAAAATAATTAACTAAATTAATTCAGATCTTGCTGCTATGCCACTATTGAGAATAAAAAATTTATCAAAAATAAACTCAATCAAAATTCAGTCCATTATAATCGGATAACATAAACTACATTCTAAAATAAGTATTTATAAACTACCACCACTAAAATTGCCAGGATCTATCATACCATACCTAACGACAGTAAATAATTTATGGCGTAACCATAAATAAAACATTATCTTGGACTGATCATGCAATTGCTATCTGCAAAAAAATGAACTAATCCCTGCATTCACTGAAAAGGTTAAAGCACATTGCTCCCGCCTCCTTAAAGATGCTTCTTGTGTCCTCTCTTCTCATACCCCAATGTGATTACTGAGATGTAGTATACCAAGCTTTTTAGGCGAACTGAAAACCGAACTCCAGGAGACCCATTATTCCTGTGTGGGGTTCATTTGTGATCTTAGAAAGTACGATCATATATCTGACTCATTTATGAGAATCTCCTGGTTAAAGCTAGAAGGCCGCAGGCATTTACATATTCTTTCAATTGTCCACAGAATACTTTCAAACTACTCACCTAAATATTTATTCAAAAATATCCTCCCCATCAGCTCAATCCACAACAGGAATACTAGGGGTAATAATAAACCACACCGTCGCACGGAAATCTAACACAAATCTTTTCATGTTACAGCATGCTGTCTGTGGAACTCTCTCTATCAGATGATGTAAAAAACTCTCCATCCACATCAGCGTTTAGGTGAGCACTTCACTAGATCATTTTCCTCAGTTAAAAAATTTAACCAGTACACTCTCGCTCATTCCACTCAGCAGTACAGTTCACTGTTTCTACTTTTTTTTGTCATCTCAAGCAGTACGATTTTGTATCATTATAAATTTGGGTCGCGGCAGTCCAGTGGGTAGAGCGTTGGACTGCTGACCAGAGGGCCCCGGGTTCGATTCCCGGGCAAGACACTCTGGGCTCCACCCAAGCTATGTGTTTTTTTCGGGTACCATGTCTTCCTGAGAAACCATAATCAGCTGGTCCCCTACCCTGATGTGTGAATTTCATACGCCATCGGGCTTAGTAGTGGGTGAACTCTACCATCACTTACTAAACCGATCACCAGATTGATTACTGTGGATGGTTTTTTTTATGTGCATAAATATTTTTTTTCGAACGAATATTAAAGAATTTCTACGAGGGTCATCCGGAAAGTAGTACCCGTTCGTGAAATAAAGACACAAAAGTAAATATTAACAAACATAAAAAATTTTATTTGAAAGAGGATACTTTAAACTACTTCTCAACATAATCTCCAAGCAAATTAAGGCATTTGTCATAACGTGTGACAAGTTTCTGTATTCCTGCTGCATAGTCCTTCGCCGCCAGCTCATTGAGATACGCGAGGGACCCATCTTGCACAAATTTTTGCATAATGCAGATGGTGTTTAACAATTTCATGAACAATTGTTCGAGAAACATTGGGAAAATGCTCACAGATGTCATCAATTGTGACGCGCCGATCGTTCCTCACGAATTCGTCAACTGAGCTCACCAGTTGGTCTGTAATGACAGACGGTCTCTCCGAACGCTCATCGTCGTGTGTGTTCCCCCTCCCCATGTTGAAGTTGCGACACCACCGCCGAACAGACGACTCGTCCATTACATTGTCTCCATACACCTCCTTTAATTGGCGATGAATATCACATGGGCGAACGTTTCTTGCATTGAGGAATTTAATCACTGCCCTCACTTCACAACTGGCGGCGTTCTCAATTTTTTTGCGGCACGAACGGGTACTACTTTCCGGATGACCCTCGTAACTTGTTATGTCCTCATTTTAGATCAGATTTCTACCATAAAACGAATCTTGTAATAGCATACGATCAATTATTGTTCAGTCACGTTTGGGTGCAAACCGTTTGAACGCCGGTACCTCTATTTCCTAGAGAATAGGCTGTGTATGGGAAAAATATATAGAGCGAGAGTTGAAACATTTGTACCCTGGAACTGTGTCAAGTTTTCATCTGAAACTTATGGAAATTCCTTGTCTTGATCTTTACGGTGGACCTACCCATTAACTTCATTCTCCCTTTGATACCCACTGGAGAGAGCCTTTTGAATATTAGGTTCATGGAAACCCTTACATTGGGTGAAAGTTGGTAAAGTTCTCGGTCGATAGGGTGCGAATGTTACCTGAATTTAAATGATAAGCTAGCCAATTGAAAGCACGTTAAGGTACAGCATTTTATGTCGGGATGTCTCCTCAAAAAAACTTGATATATCGATTTATGACTATCTAATTCAGCACGTGTCACATACTTTTTACTATTTAAAAATTAAATTGGAGCTCATTAAATGTCACCTCCTTGTAATATAACCGATTCCGTTGGCTTTCTGACATAGCACGAGAGAGCTTTGGTCCTAACCGTAATTTAATTCATTGAAACTTGAAAGATGAATTTTTCTCTGATCGGACTTTCTGCAGACTCTCCCATTTTTTTTAATCCTTTGTAGCATCTCATTTTAATCTCTCTGGCTGCTTCTTTTTTTTCGAGTCATTACGCTTCATCGCCTGCTGTCGACTTGGCAATCCCCCAATTCCTAAGCCACCGGAAGTTCCCTCTTTCTCACTTTCTGTGAAATTTAGACGAGAGAGCTCTAAGGATAGGTTTTCCTGAGTTAAAGCCTCGCAGATCCTTTTCTGGGGGGTTCGCATGCTCCCTTGAGGATTTTGTTTTCAAAAGTTGAATAATAGATATATGTAAACGTGAGTGAAAAACTTCCAAGGACTATAAAGTTGATAATTACCACTTTAATTCCAGAATACATTATATTTTGCACGTAAATGTACTCTTCATAAACCACTGATTGAATTTATGCCAATAAAACTATTTCATATGCTTAAGAGTTAAAATTAAGGGTTGTGGAAATTAGTGACTTTGGACTTCGATTGAAATAATTGGGATAACAATTATACGTGGGAGTGAATACCTGAAATCGCCGTAATATCAATTTGCTTTTGACAATAAAATCCTAACATTCATTTCTGGAAGAAAATGTTTTTCTTTGTTGTTTTAAATTTGATTCCTACATCTATAGCTACTTAATAACCCGCAAGCCGCCGCAAGGGCGCATGGTAGGGAGTGTTAGGCCACCACCCGTAATACGTAAGAAAATAATCGCATGCAAAGTTAACAAATTTATACAATCCACACATAAAACATGGTACGCATTCATGTAAAAACCCTTACAATTCTGTTGCTGCTACCGTTGCTGTTTATGCCTACGTTGCACTTCCTGAATATTTTCAAACACTTCTGATGAGCATATTTAGATTTTTTGGCGATATATTTTAGCTAATATATGCGATATTTAATATGAAGCAGGTAGAAAAGTAAGCAAATAGGACTTTTCCATATAATAATAATTTTAAATCTACACGCATCTTGGAAGTTTTTGGACCAATTTTCTCAACGTATTAGGCGTATATGAAGAGAAAACACTAAAGAAAAAAGCATTTACAAGAAGAAGTAAATTGATTGTTATAGACGTTGAGTAAGGATGTCAAGAAAATATTAGTGGAAACGTTTATATTAAGCTTGGTTTTGTGCAGCACGGGATAATGGTGGTAGATTGGAAATTTTTAAATGTATATAGAAACATAGGGTAAAAAATATTGGAAGAAAAAAAACAAGGAAACCATGGTGAAAGGGTGGGAGAGAGGAGTTTTGGGAGAAATCCAAAGGAGGCGGGTAACGTGGATGGAGTGCATTTCGATTGCCGATGGAATGTTTGAAAAACGGAGAGTTTCCTCGCCGGTTAGTTGGTATGAATAGAGACAGAAAATGTGGAGATTGGAGGAAGGGTTTTTGGTGTAAGTTTTGTTAGTCAGGATAAGAAATATAGGAGGTTCACGTTTTTTACAATCCAAAACCTACTTTAAACCGTTAACTACGCTCAGATAATAAATAATGTGTGATCCCTGTATCAAATGTGAATTAATTGAAGGTTATATTAATTTTAAACACGAGTTTTTTGTTTGATTTTTATGGTTATGCTTGCATTTATTTGAAGTCATAGGTTCTGCTTTCAAATTTTGGTCGTATTCCATATTTGTATTAGAAACACCGTAATTTATTTATCAATAGGACTGAGAAAAAATTAATACACAAAATATTTACTTCCCTTGTGGCAAGTAAAAATAGGTGTTGGGCCAAGAGGATTTCTGTCTAATGTGCTATCTTATATTCAACAAATAGGCAAGGCAAGAAGAAATATTTAAATCCTTTTAGAAAGAATCAAATATTTAAAGATTAAATCTGTTCATTTTTCAAATATAAACACATCTCTTATTTTCTTTTTAGTTATGAAAGTTAGCTAAAATCTTATCATGCCCAGCACTTAAACGATATACCTTCTGTGTCCTTTCGTAGTGATTTTTTTCCGGAACGTGCCGAACTCGGTTTTTCCTGAAAATGTTTCCCCTACACACAAAGAGAAGCAAGCCTCTAGGTTTATTCAGCGCAGCAGTCCTAAGCGCATGATATTTCTGAAAACCCACGCGAGGCTTAACAATACAATAAATAATATCACCAATGTGTACCGAATATAATCCTAACACACTCCATGAATAGGTGTGTATGAGATTTATACATTACACTTAAATCCATATAACAACTCTGCACACATCAAATTCTTAAAGAATTTTGTCATAATGTTATTATTTTATTATATGAGATGATACATAGGAGAAAATTGAGACATTAAGATGAATTGAATTAGCAAAATAATCATTAACAAAATGACTATAAATGGTGACATGAATGCTACGTAAAAAAACTGAAGAAAAGGCTTCGAAAGACTTTAGAAGGAGGGACTTCACTTTTTGTTTAGAGCGGAGCGCTTTACGGGAGTGAAACCTGGCCTTTTAGGTTTAAGTAAAAGCGAATATTTGATACTTTGTAGATGCCACTTTGTCTGAGAATGGGGTAAATGAGTTAGACGGAGGGAAAAATAAACCTTAAGTTCGCAGTAGTGTGGGCAAAGACAGGAAGTTGCTGGGAGAAATCCTAAATGGACAGAAAAAATTTGGTGAAAGAAATATTGAGAGGTAAGATCATGATAGAAAGGAGAATACTGGAAATACTGGGAAAAGGAAAGACGAGAATATTTTCTTAAGTGTATGAAAACAGGCAGTAGTTACGTAGAAATGAAGAGGAAAATATAGCCCAAAAAAAGAGAAAATTCTCGTGTTACGTAAGACTAAATATTTTTTATACCCGGTCCTTTATTAAGGTGAATACTGTGGAATGTAATGCTTTATTTGGTCTCTTAGATGTGTATTTCTGCAATTAAATATAAAATGCGTTTTCGCATTATCATTGCTTTAGTGTTCCCCAAAAAGTATTCTAATCCTCGGGGACATCTTATTTAATATGCCACTGGCTTACAATTTATTAGATAATATCGATATTTTTTCTTTATCAAAAAACTAAGCTAAGCAAACAGTGATACGACCAAGAGACACGAAATCCTCAGTGCTTGATTGAGTATATCCTTGATGCTTCCGAATTTTCGATCAAAATTAATTGGAGTCGATGCAAGGCCGTCCATCTTTGTTCACCATATAAAATTTCTTCGTGAGGACCATGAAAAAGTGTTGGAGTTATCTCAAAGGTGTATTTCAAAAAGAGGAGGATTGTTAAATGGATGGAAGAGTTAGAGCATCTTTAGTTCCACTCGTGAAGGAGGTTGAGAGGCCGTTCTTTGGAGCAAATATATATATTATATCAGGGGTTATTCGACGCCGCAGAAATTCCAAAAAGATGGAATCAGTATGATAAATATCCTCATTTTTTATATATTTCCTATTAAAGTATTCCTTTCAACGTTACAATAAAAGTCCTTCAAATGTTTTGTTAAGATAAATTTGAAATGGTAAAATTTAGTAGATCAGATAATTTTTTAAGTTGGCTATTTGATGTAAGCAATCGTGTCACTATGCTCGTATTTTGTCAGAGATCATTATAAATTATCACTTGAACGAATTCGAACAACGTTATGATCGTATACTCATTAAAAGTGCATATTTCGATGTTGGTATACATGTATGCGTACTTAGTTAATATTGGAGAGTTATAATTTTTTATAACATATTTAAATAAATTGAATAATTTCAATTGACTATAACTACTTAGGATTACGGGTTGGTTACCAGTTACTTCGAATTCCGAGTTGATTCGAATCCTGGAGGTGGCACATATTTTCCCGAACCATGCTTGAGGGGCTTTGTGAAGAGCACTTTGAGTGCGTACGCCGTCTGTCGGATGGGACGTTAAACTGCGGATCCCTTGGCGCCTTAAGAAAAGATTAGGCTGGGGCCATCCAATCACTCATACAAATGTGTTCATATCGATACATTATTCAACGTTTAATTTATACAATTTATCTTTTAAGGGGTCCTATCAATTACAATATTCCTAGCAAGTTTTTACCATCACCCGATAGAGTTGTTAAATAGGTTCAGTAGATCAGAAGTAGGAAAATTAAGGGGTGTGGTATATCATAGTTCATATTGCATGACATAGCCTTCAAGAAGATTTCACTAGTCAAAGTATTGTCATTACTAGAAGTCGTAATTATATACTTAGTGTCTGTTTAAAGTCAATAATTTCCTATCATCATTTGATGAAAAAATTATTTCACGATAAAAATCATTCAATTAAATTTGAGACAAAATTATTACTTTCCTTTTTGCTATTTATATTTATTTTAATACCATTCTTACAATTAATTACCATAATTATAGTGAGTAGAAGAATTAATGCTGGATGATGCATTGTGGAAGTATGTTTACGTGAACGATTATAATATAAAAGCATTTTTCCAATAATAAAAATTTGAAAAACTAATGGAAAATTAGCTTAAATAACACCGTTTCAGGCGTAACATGGTGTAAATCCTTCATGATGAAAGAAGATAATTTGCTTTTCCAAATAGAATATTTTTATTTCTTTTGTTTGCTTTTCCACATATAACATATTTTCAAACTAAAGATATTACCCTTTAACGAAACCCAGGTCGTAGTGCAAACATTCTATCAGAAAAAGCAAACTGTCTTCTTTAATCATGAAATTAGCTTGTTAGAAATGTGAAATTTTTGGAAATAAATTTGCTAGAAAATTTTCATGTATTGTGAAAGATAATTTTTGCAGGTGTGGTTTGCTTTTCAATTTCTAAGGATTCGTATATGTACGTAGGCTACAGATTTTTGTCATCGTACAACTCTTTCCTTACTCATTTTAGATTTTTCTGAAATTTTTGAATCGTTCAAACCTTTGTTCAGGCTAATCTTTTACAGGTCTTAATGTACCACCTAAGCTAAAAACCAATAAATCGGTATTTTACTTCGAAATAGATTCCCGGAAAACGAATTCTAAGGAAAAATGCTTCGAAAAGGCGACTTTTCGAAAATACTGGTCTTTCGAAAGTCCTGTTTCGAATTGATATATACGGAGATACGGGTAGAATTTGAAAGTGATCTGCTTTCCAATGACTTTGGCTCTAAAATGTCTAATGGTCAAAATGTTGTTTGGTAAGGAGTGCCAAACCCCGCGCTACCAACGTCTACATGTCTCTTTTGTGTCCTTCCTTCGAGAAGGAGTTTGTCTTAGAGGCAGCTGTACATCCGCATCTGGTCAGCTTCCCACGTTTTCCTTCTCACCCTTCGATATTCATCCCATCCCCTTTCTTCTCCATCTTTCCTTTACTATCCCTCCAGGCTTGCCATTTAACTAGTAAGAATGAGGGTGTCCTCCTCCAGTTCCATTCAACTCTGTGTCTTCTGCTTTCAATAACACTGACGATCTTGCGGCGCGGCGTGTTACCAAGCTCAGTAACACACCACCCACCTCTCCTTTCATTACCCCTTTCTGCCCGACAAACTTACTCACTTCTTGGTAGCAGTAGTTTTTAGGGAAGGTAACCGACAGCTGAGGTCATTTGTGCCATTAGGGATGGACAGAACTCTTTACGAAAGGCGCCAAGGTCCGAAGCTTAACGTCCCATCCGACGCACAGCGTACTCACTCTCAAAGTGCCCTCGACAAAGCACCTCAAGTAGGGATCGAGATACCACTGAAAAATATTCAACACCGTCGGGATTTGAACTCGGGCCCTCTGGGTGGAAAGCCATTACGATAGCCACCGTACCATCTCGATCCCCTCGCTCACTTCTTAACTGGCCCTCTGCGTACAGGTCAATCAAGTCATTTTGACGCAGGACCGGTGGAGATGTTACTAGGGCTTGGTAAGATATTTATCATGGCAGTTCAATACACATTTCACAATTCTTATGTTCTCTCCATGCGTGGCATAATGATAAGTAGTTAATATTTCATGAAAATTTGTATTTCAGACTGTCATTTTTAAACAGGGTTCAATTGCGTGCAAAAATAGCGTGGAAACGTGGATGTGGCAATTCTAGGTCTGTGAAAAAGAGGGGGCGTAGTTACAGAGACGGAAGCAGCGGACTGAGAGTGAGAAGTGGATGGAGCGTTTTGTATGCAATTGGTGGCAGCTATTGAAATGGAGGTATTGTTTCACGTCCATGGGACCAAAGGAGAAAAATGTCGTCAATGTAGCGGTCCCAGAAGAGTGGTTTAAGGGTTTATTGGTGAAGAAAGGTATGGTCAAGTTCAACCATAAAAAGATTTGCGTATGCATGAGCCATATGCGTGCCCATTGCAGTGCCTTTAGTTTGTAAATAAATTTTGTCGTTAAATTTGAAAACATTTTTGGTGAGGACGAGTTGGTTCAGTTCGATGAGGAAATCGGTGGAAGGGGTGTGTGGTGTGGTTCCTAGGGGGAGGTTATATTTTAGGGATTCCAGGCCTTCTTTGTGGGGAATGGAGGTGTAGAGGTATGTAACGTCTATTGCGGCCATAAGAATGGTCGCGGTGTGAGGAATTGGGATTGAGTGTAAACGCTACGGAAAGTGGTACGAATCTTTGATGTAAGAAGGGAGTGATGTCAGAAGTGGGAAGTGGCAAGGAAGGTACAAGGAAGTGGCAAGATTTAGGAGAAATTCAGTCGAGAGGCGCTGGGGTAGGGAGCGTAGAGAAAGATAATGTCGGAGGAAGGATAAACCTTCTGCATGGGGAATAGAGGTATAAAGAGAGGTGACGTCGATGGTGGCCAAGTAGGTTGGGGGTGGAGGGAATAGAGACAGAATTTAGAAGGTTGAGGAAGTGGTATGTTTGTGTGTGAGTTTCGTGAAGAGGGGCAAGGAAAGTACAAGTGGTTGTAGGTGATGGTCAAGGAATGCGGAGATTCTTTGGGTGGGAGAATTGTAACTGGAAACTATAGGACGACAGGGTATGTTGGGTTTGTGTATTTTTGGGAGGAGATAAAAATGCGGTGTTCTGGGGTTTGGGGGTGAAAGTAGGGATAAGTCTTGGGAGGTGAGGCCTTCTTCTGGTCCGGAGTGGAGGAGAAAAGACCGAATTTCGGTTTGGAAAGTTTGTGTTGGGTTTTTGGTGAGAGTGGTACAGGTGGATGTATCGTTCAGGTGAGCGAGGGCTGTGGAAATATAATCATTGGTGTTTAGAATTACAACAGAGGAGTCTTTATCGGCGGAGGTGACAACGGTGTTGGAATTGGACTGTAGGATTTTTAGGGCATGACGTTACACAAATAAATAAATAAATATATATATATATATATATATATATATATATATATATATATATATATATATATATATAACTTATGTGAAAGTCTCGTGGATGTCAATGATAATGTATATAAGGTTAGCAATAGCGAACAAAGACAAAAACACAGAAACCCGCCAAAAAGTAACGAGTGCGTGAAAGAAAATGAGGTTTTTTTCTTTATATATAGTTTGTAAGAGCTTTACTGATAACTGGAGGACACTGAATATGGTTGGAGACTAATTATTCGCAAGAAAAACATAAAATTATTTTTTAAAGAAGAGAATTTACCTTCAATTGAAGGTGATTGAAATGGGGCGGTGGCTAATGTACTGGCTTCCCATGTCGAGACTAGTGGTTCGAATTCCGGAAGGAACAGGGTTTTGTCATTAGTATCCTTACCCCTACTATGTGGAGAGCACTGGAGTACGCTTTTTGCTGGATGGGATGCTAAACCGTGTGACCATTTGGCGCCTATCGTTGCTAGATTAGGCTGATTCCAACAGCGGGTCTCTCTCCCTTCTCCCATCCATTCCATTTTCCCACGATCCTACCCCTAACAAATTGCCCACATCTAATCCTAACGGAACCAACGACCTCGGCTCTGACCTCTGCTGATAACCACTACTACTACTCCTTCGACTGATGTTGACTTTCTTAGTAGATAAGTATCATTATATTAACACTATTCCTATTTCCAGAAGTGGAAAATATCCTAGACATGACTGGAGAGAATGGCAAATTTTAAAAGTAATTTCTCAGTAAAAGTGTGGGTACTCTACAACTGCTAAATATCTAAAACATATATATTTTTGATCTTTTAACTAATTATTTTAAGAAGGATATTAACATAGTTTACCAAATTAAAAAATTTTAAGGAAGAATTTTTCAGGAAAACATGTTTGAAAATGTCAGTTTCTTCAACCTAGCATCGTCAATTAATAAACTCCATAGAAATTCTTTAGCTAAATTTACGCAATACGAATATCAGATCGTATCTGGAGTCTATAACATTTGCAATTTTTAACATGGATTAAAATTTAATCATAATAAATTCCATTCCTGAAGCACACCAAATTGTTTATAACTATATGTTTATGATTGATATGTCTCTGACAAATTTATCAATCACTAGAGGAACTGGGGATCGAGATGGTGTAGGGGCTAACGTACTGGCTTCCCACCCCGAGGACGCGGGTTCAAATCCCGCCGGTGTTGAATATTTTTCAGCGGCATCTTGATCCCTACTTGAGGTGCTTTGTGGAGGGCACTTGAGTGAGTACGCCGTCCGTCGGATGGGACGTTAAGCTGCGGACCTCTTGGCGACTTTCGTAAAGAGTAGGCTAATGCCGACGCCGGGTTTCTCTCCACCCTTCGTCCTTTCCTGTCCATCCCCTATGGCGCAAATGACCTCAGCTCTCGGTCGCCTTCCCTCAAAACTACTACTACTGGAGTTGGCCGACTCCAGAGCTTACCCATCTTATCTATGCACCTAGATTTCCCTCTCGATCTTTATGATAGGTTGATGGATCATATTTTATAATATTGCAGAAGCTAACAGAATTATTAATTATAAATATTTTATCCTACATACTTTGCGGATTATTAGAGATTCTGCTCCCTCGATATCGACGCTGGTTGCATATCCATTTAGTTTATTTTTTTGGCGTATAGCCATGTTTCGCTGTAACCGACTCATCTGAGTTGGCACTGATTCTTACAGAAAAATAATTCGAAAACACTATTTTTGGGTACCTTAGGTGGACAAATTTAATGATGAATTGTCTCTTAGCCATTTATTTTTTTCATATTTTTAATACAACCGCGTTAACTGAAAATGTTTTGAAAAAAAGATAGATGAAGTTGAAGTCGAAATGATGGAATCAGTGCAGCAAAATATTATAAATCATGCCATAAATTTGACATACTTTATGTTAGTGTGATTTATGGAAGAAAACAAAAATTTTCATGTTACAAAATACAAGATCAAAAAACAAAAAAAAATCCTTATAGACTTTGATTAATCAAGCATAGGGACTGGACCCTTTAATTTTGTTTTTGATGCATTTATATAAAGGGAGGATAACCTTTTTCTTTGCTCTAAGCAAAATAACTGTTAACACGCCTCATAAGGATGAAATGTATTTTGAGAACCATTTCGAATATTTTGCTGCGGAATCCGCTGATAAATTTATTGAAGCCACACACCGAAGCGTCAGCGAAAATGCCATGAGCGGAATTTCTTGTATGCCACAGCAAAGCGATGAAATTTGCTGCTGTAATAGAAAAAATAGTAAATAACATTCTAAGCAAAACTTAAATTGATAAAACTTCATTCGGTGGTATCATCGAACAAATTTGCCTTCAACATTCACACATTTTTCGATCTCTTCAAGAATCGTAACATTCTGAAACATTCATCTCTTAAATCATCGTTTCAGTTATTTTGGTGCTTACACGCACCATGCAGTCATCTTTTTTGGTCTCTTTATCAAAGAAATATTTCGTTTCGGGCTTATTTACTCTAAATATTGTGTTTCTCATAATACACTAAAATATTTATCCTTCCTTCAAATATTTTTGGCGCTCTTTTATAAACATTGCATCGTCGATGCAAATAATTTTGATTTTGCGAGACCCAACTGGCACTTGTCGTTCATGATATTTTGGTCCCGGGAGAAAATTACGTTCAAGTCAATGCTATATTTCTAGATTTTAAAAAGGCATTCGACAAAGTCCCTCATAAAAAGTTGCTCCAAAAGTTAGGAAGTTACGGGATTGATAAATGTTTAATAGAATGGACTAATAACTTTTTAACAGACCGTGAGCAAGTGGTCGTAATAGACGGGTTATCATTGGACGGAGTAAGCGTAACATCGGGTGTTCCAAAAGGAAGTGATATCGGTCCGCTATTGTTCCTTTTATACATTAATGACATCGGGTCTCAGGTTTCCAGTTAACTTCGTCTATTTTGCTGATGATGTAGGGATATTTAGGGAAATATCCAGTCATGAAGTTGGATTATCATTAGCTAATGACGTAAATGCCATTGAAAAGTGGTGCGATAGATGGGAGCTAGAATTAAATTCGAATAAATGTGTTTCGATAAATTTTTGGAGGAAAAGTACTTCACCAGAAAATACTTGCACTATACAGGGAACCAACATTACAGACGTGGAATCGGTAAAATACTTGGATTTAATGGGATATGTCTTGGGGAAAGCACATTCGTAAAATTTGCGGGATAGCTAATAAAAAGTTAGGATTCATTGAAAGAATACCCGAGTATTGCAATGAAAGGCTCAAGGAGCTATGTTGTTTCATGTTAGTTAGCCCTACCTTCAGTGTGCTGCAAGTGTATGTATGGGATCCACATGAAGTAGCCTTGATTTTGTAACTAGATCAAGTGTAAAGAGGAGCAGTTAGGTTTGTGAAAAGTTGTCATGAACAAGGACGCAGTGTCACGACACAATTGGAAAAATTTGGTCGGGAGCCACCACTTGGCCGTAGGCTTAAACACAGGTTAAATTTACTGCGTACATTTGAGGCAGGCTATTTGTTTGAGGATGTTAAACCAATTGCGATCCCTCCTTGCGTGTAAGGCAACACCTTTATAAATACCTTACGCACCGGACTATTTTACTTTGATAAATGATTGGTTTTTATAGATTTCAAAGAGTTCTAAAACATATGTAAAAATGTCGATTGGAATAGTTTTTAGGTCGGGTTTACTAGGTAAAATTTAAGGTACTCTTCAAGATTCAATTGTTAGATTAGGCAAAGGATTAGTAAAAAAATCGTTTATAAAGTAATACGCCTAATCATGTGGCTTTTACCTATTGAGTGCATAAAAATAAAATGCTGAAATGTCTCCAAAAAATTCCATAAAAAATTACACAGCAAAGAATTTGGTGGATAAATAAAATATAATTTGAAGAAATTATAATTGTGATGTTTCGTCAACCAAAACGGTTAGGTTTTGATGAAAATAACTGTGGATTAACTTTTGTTTCTCCTTCTTCTTTTATCCAAGCTTTTAATGACGAATTCGTCAGAGTTAATTCTTGGGATTTTTTTTTCAATTCTGGAGAGGAAACCTTTTTCTCAAAGCTTTCATACCAAAATGCATATTCCTTGTCTTCTCTCATTTTCCAATTTAAATTTTTCAACTTTTACTTATTGAAATAAAGGGATAATTTCCAATCTTGATATCCTTTACTGGTATTTTTTTTCCGCTTCGTCAAACTTTCGCTAATCCTCCTTAATGGCGATTGGATAAATAACACAAGTGGGATGATTAGCGGGTGAGGAGGAGTGAGAGTGCGGGTTTGAGTGAGCCACTGTCGGGAACGGCTCCTAATTCCAACCGAACAAAGCCCGTCCCTCTGTCTCTCTGTCCGTCGTATATTACCCGAAGAATCCACTTCCCTCTTCCTTATCCCGCTCCTTTCTCCTTTTCCATTACCTCCTCATCTTCCTCATTCTCTACTCCTCCTGGTCCCTTTTGTTTCCGTCTCATTATCCCTACCCTCGAACCCATCATTCCTCGACACAATCCCTTCGAGAGAATTCTATTCACCCCCCTCATCTCATCCTCCCCCAACACCCGCCCTCCCCCCAATTTCGCATCCCTCTCACACACCCCTCTCACCCATCTCACTCAACCCACTTTCCGGGCCAACCCTCTCTCCGACACCACCCGTTCGCTCTTCTCTCATTCCGCAAAACCAATCTCTCCACCTCCCCCGCTTTCCCTTCCTCACTTCCTCCCCCACTCTCTTCTTCTCTGGTTTGACGTGTCGGAGGAGGGGTTGATCGGATGGCAAGAGGAATGTGAGGGTTGGGCTGGTTTCGCCTCATTCTCATCACCCTTCCCCCCCTCTCCTCCTACCTTTTCTTACACTTCATCGCACGGCTACCAACCATGAAAATTCTCAAAATTTCACCCCCAAATCTATCCACCGTTCTTTCTTAATTATAATCCAAGAAGAATTTATTAATCTTGACGTTGACCTTTCAGCTTCACAACTCTCAGCTTGCACGCATTCTCATCAGAATTACGAGATTACATTGAAAAGTTTACCATATTTCAAAGGTAGCTCTAGTATTATTAAATACGGAGCAGAGATGGTGCTGGTAGGCGAAATACGAAGACAGGACGATGGGTGGGAAAGAAATTGAAGGTAGTAAGACGGTGAAGGTAGGGGATATACTAATGCAAGCGAGAATAGTAGTTTGTCTTGTGGGGGAAGGGAAAAAATAGGCTTTGAAGACTGCTTGAAGATAAGAGGAAAGTAAGAGGACCTGGCGTATTAGGTCAAAGAAAATTAAGATCAGGGAATAAATACTAGACTCGTAATCGTCTAAGGTGATCAATCAGAATTCACATTTAATATGAGTGGTAGATTACCTTTAATTGGAAAATACGCGGATGTAGAAATTGACTGATCAGACAGAACCGTGTATGCCTAAAGCAACCTTTGATCAGTCATGCAAAGACGCCACATTTGGCTTTATACACCAATGAATCTCCACGATGCGCTTACCTAACTCACAGAGTCACTACACTCTTAGCACAAGGTTTACGCGCTCAAAAAGCATCGAGATGTGAAATTCTGATGAAAAATGTGTCAAATGTATTAGCATAAATTTATATAACTGTCATTTTTTCCTCAAAATTTGATGAAAAATTGTTTGTCATTAAGAATCATTCTCCGCATTTTACCAGTCTATTATTCGTCACATGCGTTGTCAAAATTAATTGCCTTGTCTTCCTCGTCATCATCAGTATTTTGATCCCAAGATTGTTTTACTACAATCCTTCATTCTCCTCCATTCAGTGCTACGTTATTCTCTCGCCTCCTGATATCCTCTCTTTACTACTTCCTTTTAAATTTGTCCTATGGAATTGTGGCTTGATCTTTCTAATATTATCTTCTCCTTAATTATTCCTTATTTTTTATTTATTAAAAATCCATCGTGCCAAAAATTATGTCCAGTTCATCTGGTTCTGGTCTTGGTCATTTTTAAGTTTTATCCACATGATCCTTTCCTCTTCTGCTCTTCTCTATGCTTTCTCGTCCCTTACTTCTCCTGCCCATTTCATCTCTATCTTTAGCAACGTGTTTCAAAAGCTTCAATTCTTTCCTGATCCACAACTTCGATGCTCCGCATCTCTTATTCATAGGGTGGACTAATGTCTTGACCGAAAGCTTCATTGATTGCAACCTGAGATTCTTTGAACGGTGTAGTTACCTCTTCTTCGTGAAAGTCTTCTTAGCTTGATTTATTCCTAGCTTGATACCGGTCGAACTCCTTCCATCCCAAGTAATACTGTTGACCATGAAGATGATGAATTTCACTTGTTCTAGTTTCTTTTCTCGGATTATGATATTTGTATTTTGATCGGATTTTACTTCGCATATATGGGGCTAAAACTATGTCAGTCCTGTCTCATACTTTCGCTCAAATTTAGGGGATTGCCATCATCTGGTAAAAAAAATCAATTTATTTTAATTGTTATTTTGCTTTAGCACTACTGTAACTCTCAAGTAAATTTCTCACATTTTTCATATCACGACGCCATTTCCCTGTATACCTTCCGACCGCCCTATCTTTCTAGATTAAAAAATATTTGATTAGGATATGAGTGGTTCTACTTTTCATTTTCTATGGATTGTTAATACCACATGTGAAGAAATTGTGAAACTGAATTCTAATCCTGGTTTACCAGAAGAATTATTTTATCAAAAATTAATCAAAGTAGGTCAGTGGGTAGTTAGTAGGTAGGGCTAGTGAATTGAATATACAGGTATTAACCATTACTCTACATTTACTCTCAAACCTTTCTCTTTAATGAGGGTACTCAGTTGTAGGAATATGTTTGCTCAACTAAAGAATGACTGCCGATTATGAAGAACTAAAGGAAGAATGATATTTTCTGTAAAAAATCTTCTGTCAGTAATTCAAGAATCCAATTTATTTTCTTAATATTTTTATTGGCTTACAAAATATTTTGTTAATTTTCGCAATTTATATCATGTTAAAGTGTATGAGAAGAATGAATGAAACTCTGAGATGTAACTAATGAGAAGGAATTGCTTTTTTATCGTATCATGAAGTCTATCGTCGCCATGTATTTCTTCATAAATAATGCATAAATTTATGAATTTGTATTTTAGCTATAAAAAAGGAATGGATTTTGTCTACGAAAAGCTTATTTTCGGTCCTTAAGTATTCTCCTCACAAATACAAGCTTAAATGATTAGTATTTTTACAGTTTGTTAATGTGGTTCTCAGCTCTACAACCGAAAGGATGGTTCGAAAATTAAGTTTTTCTAATATACGAGAAACGTATGTTCATTGCATTACGGCCAAAAATCTCCCGCTCAAAAAATTGTTACTTTAATTAATGGTATTGTGTGGAATATCTGCTGCCAACTTTCGCTGGAGGAATAAAGAAAGCGACCGTTTTTAGAGTTTACTTTTTAGTGATTTCGTCCCCCACGTTAAATATTCTTTTATCAAACCACTCCCCACAGATTAGATAAACGCTGAGTTCTCTTCTCTGAAACATTTGGGTTATCCTTCTTGCGCAAGTCACCCATTTCACGCCTCCCTCCCCTTTTCTCTTAGCATGAAACCCTGATCGACCGACCGCGAGACGAAGATACCCCGACCTTCTCCCTAGGGGAAACCCCGCAGACATGGATGTTTGTTTTACCTTTACTTAAGTTAACACTTTGAAGGATGGTTAATGGCAAACCTCGCAAAGGCACGTCCATTTCCAAAATCCCGAATCGAAGAGGAGAGGTGGTCGCGGCCATTCCATACGGTTGGGAAGAAGTTCAGGGAGGGGGAGGACAGAGGGGAAATTACCGCCTAGGTTCGCGGTTCTGCTGCCTCTCTGTCCGCTTTGACCCCCCACACCCCTTGTTCCGCCGACTCATCCAAGCCCCGTCTACAACCATCCATCCCTCGTACGCTTCGGCACGAAATTGCCGCTTTCGGAAGCATCATCCTCGGCCGAAACCTCTTGACCCGTCGGCCGGAGCCATCCGCCGCCCTTGCGGGCTGTTTTCTACCCCGCACTGGTCTCCCCCACCCCACCCCCATTTCACCACCGCTCGCTAGAAAGCCCTCTCTTGGCGGCTGCGATGCGCGGTGATTGGAGGGGCGCCGACGTGCCCGTCAATGGGGGGCCGTTGCTCGAATTACGGTACCCGAAAGAACGTCCCGAAATCTCCTCCCCAACCTTTCCACACGCTCACCACGCATGGGATACTAAGCGGAGCGGGATCAACGCTCCGCTAACAATCCCTTCCCATCATACCCCCCCTTAGGTCAAGATTTCAACGGTGTGTGCAGGGTGAAACGAAGAAGAGAGGATTCAAATCCCGTTCTTCTCCGATGTACCCTGATACCCTTATCTGGGAACGACCTGAAGCTTTTAGGGATTGGCAGACGTATGCGTAAACCTAACGGCCGGTCGAAAAATAAATGCTAAAATTTAACCTTGGTAAATTTGGGGTCAAGCATTGGTCTACACTGCATTGGGAATCATTTTGAATGATTGTTTGAACTGGATTCGATAATAATGTATCTCCCACATTATATTGGTACCATAATGGCAGCTGAAGTATGACAAGGAAGACAATGTTTCACAAAAAACTTGCAGGCCTTTAAAATATATTTTGTTGGCATATAGTTATCTTTATTTGAAAAACTACGAAAAGTAGAGTCATAAAAACTGTCGTGTAACATAAAAATAATGCAGAAATTAAACTTTTTTTAATCAACAGTCTTATGTTTCTGAGTTCTTTCTTACAGTAAGAGATAAGACAGATTTTTAAAATCAAAGGCGGAAGGAGTCAAAGTTTCCGCTACATATCTTCAATTTTCGCGGTTGTAAATTACGTAATAAAAAATCAAATTAAGCCGCGGATGATCTGATGTAAGTTTTGCCCAAAAAAATGCCGTAATTTTACACTTTTTAATACACACAAAAATTTTTTCGCTGCGAATGTTTGCAAATAATTATGCTGAATCAAAAAATATTTACATTATATTCGAAAATAGATAAAAGATGAAGGCAATGTGGCATTGTTGTCTCTGGGTACATTTTTTCTCTAATCAGAACATATATAGCAGTAAAAATAATAGTCAGGAATACAGCAATTCGAAAATAACCATTAGCTATCTGTGCATAAAGCGCCCAAAGTGGCATTACTCATCGGCAGCAAGTTTAAATTATTCATCGTTGAAGTTTGATGAAGTAGATAATGAAGGATGAACATCCATTATGATTGCGGTAGGGGATATTTCACATATCCCTTTACTTATTACGAGAGATAGTAGATCGTAGTTAGTAATCAAGTCCGTTAATAAAAAAATCATCCAGATTCGTCCAGAATTTCATAATTACCACTTATTTTGAAGGGCATCGTAGACAATGAAAAACGCTTTTAAAACATACCGTATACATTTCTCGGCTGAAGCTTTAAAGCGTAAGACAATCAATAAAGTAATAAAAAATATGGTTTACCTTAAAGCTTATTTTTTTTGCAGTTTGTTTTATGGATTTTTTTGGGACTAAACTCTTGACAATTTACGTGTTGAACGTTTCAATAAAGCAGAGCTCACTTTGATGCATTACATTTTTTAAGAAAATAAAGTGATTCCTCGGCACACCTTCAACAAAGCTAGATGCATGTCAATGCAGCGGATCCAGAAAAACGACTACGCCCCGTTGTTGTGTACGAGATCGCCAAAATTGGCCAGCGCGGTAAAAAATAAACCTCGCCGCCGCTTTGGCGAAGCATCAGTCTCAATATCGACGGCCGAATATCTTTTTCTACGTTTTGGACGTGTGCCTAACATATTATGAATTTGTATTTTTACTCGTGAAACGTGCTAATATTAAAATTGAAACTCACATAAAATTCAAAAAGACCTAAAATATGATATACACTCGTGCATCCATTTTTTGCCTGCCATTAATAATTTAGCCTTACAGAAATGAAACCACCACATCAAAGAAATGTATTTATTTCAAAAGCCTGCAACGGTAACCATGTTATCCCTCCTAACCTAAGTAAATAAAAATAAAAATCAAAAACTTGAAATTCTCTCATGAAATATTCATTCAGTCAATTAATCCTAACATTCAAATAGTGAAGTTGAAATAAAAGGTATTCTATTTGCGAAATCCTTTTCTAATTGTACCAGCAATGGAATAAGAGTGTCAGCAAGATCTTTCTACGAAAAATCTGTCCTAAGTAAATATTATTATTTATATTTAACTCTGATTATCACCTAAAATGCTTTAATGAGACTAATCGTATCTTTAACTAAATGTTGCTCTGTCGAAGAATTTTCCCTAGGATAATTATCCAGGGAAACGAATTGAAATATTTACCACAATACCATTACATATTGCCTTTATTATTGTCTATTCCTAACATTTGTGTACTACTTTAATATAGGCTATTTAATATGAGGCTCCTCTCCTCATGAATCGTTTCCTACACTACAGTAAGCATTGCAGGACAAATAGAACTCATCAGAATCAAGACTAATATAGTGCAGGATGTTATCATGATTCCATTTCCGAATTACTGCATCTTGGGTGATTTCTCCCACAAAAGAAAATTATCACCATATGGGTTTAGCATACCCTCCCTGCTATACGCCAATCACGTTGCTGGAGATCGAGGTACTGCCGTGTAGATATATGGCCAGGGGTCAACGGTTATGTGGTGTTATTTGGCTAGTTTAAACGTAAATACTGAGTGGGTATATGTGTACAAGTACAATCATTAATTTTTATTCCTTCGAACAAATTATGAAAAAAAGCTTTTGCCTCAATCCATATCACAGAATAGTTACTGTATTATTATTTTTTATTTTAGTGAAATATCTTTCATTCGATCCCGGAGGTATGAAAAAGTTGTTTATCCTTCGAAAAATGTCTCCTTACAGTTAAAACCCTCGGCTCATTCTCCATCTGATACAATATTACAGGGTGATTTATCTTTTTGTGAAGTTCTAATATACAGGTATAACGAGTGATCTTACAATTTTATTCACAAAATCAATCATGCAAAACATTATTACATGTTTGTTATAGTTTTAGTGTATTTAAAAAAATATATATGTGGTACATATTTCATTGATTTCAATATATATTTATGCGTCAGCAGCAGCCGTTGCGATTTGAAGCATCTTCAGTTCTCCGTGTTTTAGGTGCTGCTGCACTCAATAATACATTGAAATCTCGCTTTCAACATTAAAAAAATTATCAGCGTAGAACTATGTAATGGAACAAGGTGTGTATGGAGAGTCTGTCATATTTTCATTACAGCTAAGATGGTTTTAAATCTTCAAAGGGAAAGTCAATCAATTTCAAAGGAAGTTAGACCTAGATTTCTTGTAACTGTTGCAATGGAAGTAAATATTGATACCACTTCTGCCATTCCGTAATAAATTTGTGGAGCGAAGTACAGAGAATTATCAAAAATATTTAAATTTTTCAAGACACAACCCACACGTAAAAAAAGTGTTATTAAAACGTGCTCGTGCGAAGTGTGCTCTCTACAGGGACTTCGCTATTTTCTTGCAAAAATCAAAGTAAAGTGCGCCCTTCATCTTGTATAAAGCCCTAACATAGCCCGTCCGTCCGGAATGTGTAGAATACTAACCGGTAATAGGTGCCTGAATTGCATACGTGCCTGCCCTTCTTTAACGTATTTTCTTGTCCTTTTTGTGTAGGCATAGGAATAACTTCTAACCTTTTTATACGCGTAATATACTATATGTAGGCATGTTGCATGATTGGTGTTCGGTCGCCCCCTTGTCACGCGGTTTTTGGTGGATCGGGGGATGCCAGGTGCATGAGGAAATTAGAGGGAAGATATGTAGAATGGCTGGTGACCTACTACCCCCTGCCGCTTGCACTTGCGACGACTTGTGGGATATTGTTTAGATGTAGATGTAAATCAGGGGTAAAATTGAAGAAAACGAAATAGAAAGAGAAGTAAACGGAGGGGTATTAAGAAAATAGGAAAATGGTAGGGTAGGAGAGAGGGTTGGTTGAGAAATCAGAATGAGATAGGAAATATGGATGAAGAGCGTTTTGATTGATGATTGTAAGTTGGCTGTCTTAAGAGGGGAGGATGTTAGGCAAGTGAGGAAGGGGAAGGAATAGGATTGACATGCTGAACGGAATGGAGGAAGGAAGGAAATATGCGGAATTAAAGAGGGAATTAGTTTAGCTTTGCATGGCAAGATGTATCTCGTTAGACTTAGCAAAGGAATTCAGCGATTATCTGTCTTCGCCCATTCGAAACCAAGCCTACATCTACAAAATACCCCGTAGGCCGTCGCAAGGGCGTGTGGCGGGGGGGGGGTCAGGTCACCAGCCACGCATGCGCAATGCCGATCATGTCACCTCTGCACAAATATTAGTTTGATCATGCACTCGAAAAATCTTAATTACACGAAAGAAATTTCTTACATGAAACAATATTCAATAGTAAGATACGCATATTCAAATCTTACTATAGAACTTTTAAAAAATGGGTCCATCAAATGAAAAAATAGAATTCTGGATATGGACAAAATAGACGCACTACCAATTCTAATTACCTCCTGCGCGGTTGTTGCCATATTTTTTTATCTCTAATGGTTCGAGGAGAAAACGACATTTTATTTTTTATTTAATACGACATTTTTAATTAACTGTCCTTCCTACTACATATATATCTCCCTGATTTTACGTTGGTGTTCTGATTCCAAAAAACTGTGGAAAATGCCTGGACAGTAACTTTCAATGGAGTCATTCGCTAATATTCATTTCAATGCAACAATATCAGAGTGTAAAAATCATTCGCCTTAACCGGGATTCGAACCCGGATCCCTCGATGTCTGGCCGAGTGCTTTGGCCAGTTTAAACTATCGAGGCATCCTCTTATCCTCCAAAATTTTGGCTAAAGCACTCGGCCGGACATCGAGGGATCCAGGTTTGAATACCGGTCAAGGCGAATGATTTTTAAACTCTGAAATTGTTGATTTAAAACGTAAGTGATCTGATTTCCCATAGTAAGTCAGGACCTGTGATATGTCTTGAACATCCTCAGCTTAGTAACCTGCCTCATATTCACGGAGTGAATTATTTTATTTTAATTTATTTAAATTTTATAGTCCACCCTAAACGGTGGACTATAAAATACATGAAAGGAATGATTAACAAGCAACAGTTATCACAACCTGGTGAACAGAATATAAACCACTTTCGGATTAAGCCGCACTGGAGTGGCGATTCGCGCTCATCGCAGCGAAATTCGAGCCGTTTTTCGTAAGACGCGATTTCCGGTTTTCAATCCCTCGAGGCCTTCCACTTGCTCACGCTCCTCCGATCGAATTTCCACGCTACCTTCCAGAGGACGCGTCTTCCGAACCCTACCCACCGCCGCATCACCGCTCGACCTCCCAACACCCAATTCCAAAGCGCTCCAGGACCGTCTGCCATCCTCACCCCCGCGCCCTTCCTTAATCCCACGTTTTACCAACTCACTAACCTGCATTTCTCCCGTCCTTCTCCCCTCTCTTCCTCCCCCCTCACCCTCTTGAAAGATATTAACTCTCTCTGAGCCGAGTGCGTCCGCCTCGAGATGTTTTTTTTTATTTTATGCCTCCTTCCTCCGAAATCCTTAAGGAGACCGTCGTCCCTTCTTCTTACGTGAACCCCCCCCCCCCCACACTCTCTCTGCTTCCTCCGAGAAGTGTTCTCCGGATGAGGCGGTGGGTGACCTCCTCCCAGCTTCGTTTTCTCGGTCACACCTATTAAAGGAGCAACCCGCCCACCACCAAAGCCGATCTTTTTAACCAACTTGATGCGTCAACGATCGACGGGGTCGCAATCGCGCACACTCGTGGGTCTCTCTTGGTTTTTCCCTCCCTCCTCAAGCACCAAAAGGAAGCCCGCACCTTAATCTCCCTCCCCCACACGAGCCGCCTGGTGTCGCGGTTCGCCATCACTTCCAGTCGGCCGTTCAATGGCCTCCCTCAGAACTTCATGGGGTGGCGACCTTTCAAAGCAGTTATTAGCTCCGGGAAAAAGACTTTTTGCCCTAAACTTCAAGGAATCTGAGTACTCTCATCTCTGTATTTTCTTAACTCTAACAGCAGTACCATTTGCATGAACTTTTTCCACCTAACCTCCTTTTTTTTCTTCACCATGGTATTAGTTATTTAGCCCAATGTTTTTCCCTTATTTTTGAAATAATCTGAATAAACAATTCTCTTTCATGGTTCTGAAATTGATATTACGCACATTGATCAGAGTTATGAAGGCATTGTTATTTTTTTCTCGGCCTCATGTAATCCGTATGTTCATTTAGGATCAAGATAAACCTTTCGCTTTTAATCATCTTTCCGAGAGGATGAAGAGTATGAATTAACACAACACTGCTATGCTCTAGGCGGGACTCGAACTCGCGACCTTTCGGACATCAAGCGGAAAGGTTACCTACTATACAATGTTGGCTAGTTTTATTTCTTTCCTTTTCTTCAGTTTTATAAATAAGGCTACAATATTTGTCATAAAACTAATGGAAATAAAAAAACGTAGGCACGGGCTTCAATTTCGTTTTTTTTTGTAATTTGAGGTTCCTCTTTAATTTTATCCCCAAAATGCTAATGCAAGGTTACATTGCTCTTAATGCTTTTACATTAAATTATTTTTTCATTGGTTACTTATGAATACTTATTTCTTTTAATTATTTAGCCATTCTTATATTTAATTGATATTACATAGTTAACGTTTTAACAATTTCTAACTTCCTAAACTTTCACTTTTGAAATCTGTTTATTTGTTGCTGTATAGTACATATACACTCTTTTGAATCTCGCTTTACAATGTGATCTCATTTCAAAAGTAGAATCCCAGCCCATTAAACTAATCCTCTCTGCATTTTTCTGGTCTCCGAAATTTTTACAAGCCTTCTGCAATCTTTTTTGTGGTGTTACGTGAAAACACTACCAAGGGAGGCGAAAGGAAATCATCTCAATGATTTTTATGATAATAAATATGGAATAATGTACAGGGGTAATTAATGCTGACAACTATGGGACTCAGCATACTAGAATAGGGGTTTCTCATGGAAGTTGGGGATGGAAGACCTTAGCGGTCGTCATTACACGAAATCCTTCACACCCAAGTTAAAAGCAGAAGGAATAAAAATCAAGAAGAGAGCTGCAACAGTTGGGATCAGTACATAGTTTGTGAAGAATTGGATGTGAGAAAACATTATTAATGGAATGAAATAAAGGGGTTCAGATATTTTTTGTTTACACGAGTTGAAATGAAGGGAAAATGGGGATTACTGGAGAGATAGTCTCTAAGTAATTGATAACATGGAGTCAACGTGGAGTAGTCGTAGTATTGAAGAGAAGACTGGGGATAAGGGTTGTGAACATTGAGCAGTTAAGTAACAGAATATGATTGGTTGCAATAAAAGCGAACACAAACAATCTAGTGATCTAGGTGCACATGCCGGCAAAGTGGTCACCGGGAGGAAGAAATGAACAGCTTATACGATCAATTAGAAGATGTAGTAGAAAAGTGCAATGGAGGATGAACGCAGTGGAAGACGAAGGTATGGATGGGAGAGAGGAATTAGAGAACGGTTTGCGAATTAGAAATGATTGCTAAGACAAAGCTGTTAAGTCCTGCAGAAAAGAGTTTGTTTATAACCAACACCTGGTTTTAAACATCAACGGAAGTGTAGATAAATATGGAAGATTCCCGTAAAAACAGGTTGCTTCTACCAGGGAACCAGTTGGATTAAACCCTGTCTTGGCATAGATTTTGTAACAGCGTTATCAAGGCACACAGCTTCCCGAAGATGCGTGCGTTGACAGATTTGACAGGACAGATTGTTCGACATGACAGATTTGTGTTTGTAAATGAAAAATTGCCGAGGCAAATCCGAAAAGGGCAAAGAAAGTGAGTCGAGGAAATATTGAAAGGTAAAGTGGCATACAGTAGTAGTAGTATTTAGGGGAGGCGACCGACAGCTGAGGTCATTTGCGCCCTTATGAGATGGACAGGAAAGGATGAAGGGTGGAGAGAAACCCAGCGTCGACATTAGCCTACTCTTTACGCAAGGGGTCGGCGTACTCACTCAAAAGTGCCCTCCACAAAGCACCTTAAGTAGGGATCGAGATATCTCTGAAAATATTCAACACCGCCGGGATTTGAACCCGGGCCCTTTGGGTGGGAAGCCAGTACGTTAGCCCCTTCACCATCTCGATCCCCAAGTGGCATTCATGTAAGTTTATAATGCCGGGATATAAAATCGAGAGCTTTTGAAAAGCGTGGTAGATACTGAAAGAGGGTGAGCTTTTTAGACAAGAGGCAGGTAGGCATAATTTATGAAGGAATGAATAAAGAAATAAGAAATTCCCACCATACATAGAAATATAAAGTCGTTATGGAGTGTCATAAGCCTTCCTTTATAATAGATTGCATACTTTCATTGATCTCCTTCGGCCAATCTTCTTCCCAATTCCTCTTGGGCAGTTGGTCAATGTCCTAATTTAAGCTTTAGGTCTATTATTTCATCTTTGTGGTCACTTCAGTATTCAAAACCTGAAGTTGTCTGTATGAAGACCGTGGGAGCAAGCATCGCTTTTATTTTATCAATTTAGTTTCAATTTTTATTTAAATCCTCTTTGAAAGTTATTTTCGTTCTTCCTTTTAAGTTTAGATGCTATACTATCGCGATTTTAAATGTATTTGGTTTAACCTCGAAAGAATCGGCCTACACTGTTCACTCTGTTCGCAAGTGCTTAGCGAACATGGCTACTTTATTTGTAACTATACAGGCATGTTGCAAATCCCGCTTACCTCAATTTAGGTGTAGGAAAAGGGGATAGTGGTGATACAGAGAGACGAGGCGAATGAAGCAATGATTTAGGGTCCAAATCCCCATCCGCAATCTTCTACCGACCGAAGCGGGAGGGAACTCGGTTGGATGAAGTCGACTGTCTCGGACAATGACGGAAAGCACGAAACGAAAGGCTGGTGACTGGTGTTAAGTCAGTCCCCGAACTTGGCGAGTTGTGAGAGTAAGGGCAGAGCAATAGTGAAATAGGTTTTATGGAAATATAGCTAACCGCAAAACATTTGTCATTTGCTCAAATAAAAACCTACTGACTTTGTCCCACCCAGCCATTTTTAGGCCCCTGCGATCTAAATAAAATGGAATCTATATATATATATATAACATATATTTGAAAACTTCTTGGCGGAAAATAATTATCTTTCGCAATACTCTTACAAGGGTAGTGGTTCACACAATTTTAAAGGTGAATACATTTTCCCATATATATATGTATATACTATATATATATATGTGTGTATATATGTATGTGTTTTATGAACCGACTCAGATTTCCACAAAGTATCTCCTTCAAGAAGCAATTGCCATGTTATATTATTAATTTTAAACAGAGCAACTTGGGTAAATTAAAATATTAATTGTGAGAAATTTGAGAAATTACATTTTGAACGAGATTTAAAGGTTCCACAAAGTGATGCCTGAGTTAATGTATGCGTACCTCTTTTACGTTTTCATCGTTTGAAGTGGAATATAGATTACCTTTTGAGACCAGGGATATATTTGAAAACTTCTTGGCGGAAAAATAATTTATCTTTCGCAATACTCTTAGAAGGGTAGTGGTTAACACAATGTTAAAGGTGAATACATTTTCCCAAGAAAGATCCGATGTGTTTTCTCAAAGAAAAATCCGATGCAATGGTGACCCCCAAGTCTTTTACTTCATTCACGAACTTGACTTTTTTTTCTAACATACTCGTACATGAAAAAATCAGGGCAACGAAAAGATAACAGGATTGATTAAATAACTAAGTTTTGGCAATTTGTGAAATTTCTGAAGTCGCGATGTTATAACTAATATAGTTTTGTATATATCCATGCTTGCCATTTATGCTTTAATTATCTTTTTCTTCAAATGTTTTAAACAGATTTTGCCGCTTTTCACTACTCTTATTACAGAAATTCAGATATATTTTGACACGCTACTCATGCATGTACATATTAAATCTTTGATGGATGTGCCTAAAGAAAACGCAAATCCATTGTTGTATTTTTGATAGCCTGTCAGTCATATTTTAATTTTTTTTATTTGATAAAAGTTATGTTATAAATGTTTTTAAAGTCCTCGTTACTTCTACACTTTCGGGCAGTAAGGACGTAAGCGGCATATCTATCAAGTTGTTTTCTACTTCTCCTCAATTTTTCTAATAAATGCATTGTCAATGAAATGATAAAGGTATTGATGAATCATTTCGTTGACCTCAACTTTGGGCTCACTTCTCAGCGCAATTAGTTCTGGGGCCAGATGCTGGTAACTTTTTCTGATTACATTTTTCCTAAAAATGTGGCGAAGATCGTTAGGGGGGTTTAGTGACCCTCCGTTCAGCTCGAGGAAGGATAGGCCCTTGATCAAGGAGCACTTAAGATAGGGTCCCGTAAAGTACGCCATTTTCGATAAACCCATTAATTTATGAATCTTAGTCCCTCGATAAACATTTATTTTTGTTTAAGATTAATCACTGTTTACATTTTCGTCTTTTCGTACCAAAAACGAAATTTGAAACTTTCTGAATAATATCCTTCAAGGAAAATGCTGTGAATTTAATCCGTTATTTTAACTATTTTAATTATTAAATCTAGTAGTTAGCGGATTGCACATTGTGACCGACTCCAGAAAATTCGCAAACTATTTTTTTCTTTTAAAATTTTCCAATGCATAGAACTTTTTGCAGCTTTCGAGGAAGAATGCGGATAACGATCGTAAAAATTCTAATGCTATCTTGAAAGTATAGATTTTCGTTGGAATTTACGTTAGTGTGACTGAATCCTAAATGTTAAGAAATTATGTGAGACAGTTCTACTTGGTCATACCTTTATCAAGAAATAAGTTGCGTGAATATCAGTCATGGTGCCCCTAGGTTACTAATACCCTAATAAAATTGCTTTATAACCCCTCGTAGCGGATTGAAGCACTTGGCATTTCCACGAAAATGCCTGTAGAAATATCATGCTGCAATGCTATTCTATATGACGAAGCCGCACAGATACGACGTTGTTATTTTTTTAAAGTTCTCTCCTGAGAAAAAATTTTCTTACTACTGTACTTGAATTTATTCTTCCTCAATACCAAGATAATCGAACCAAGAGCGTGTGACTTGAAGTGCCAGCATACATGCATACTATATGCATGTCATAGATCTATAATTACTGTGAATTTAGATAAAAATATTAGCACAAATCTTCTGAGCAAATAACTTGAGGTTTTTAATAAAAACTTGACCCGTTATGACAATAGCATCTGATGAAGTTGTCTGTTGAATGATATTGCACAATACCAAGATAACCGTTGATATATAATTATTTTTAACGTATGGTGGGAAAATTTAATGAAAAAGTTAAAGAGAGCTGTTATTTTGCTTTATTTCGACCTCATTTGGAATAAACCGCAAGTATTTGAAATCCTTGGTAGAAAATTAGGCAAAAAAGGTTAATTTAAGTGCAGAGGAAATCCGCCAGATTCGTGAAATATTGTTATAATAAGAAGACGAGTGTGACAGGGCTTTTAGAGGAATTAGACTGGGAGCCACTTGAGATGCGAAGAGAGCAAGCGGAACTGAGACTTTTTTAGAAAGGTTCAGAACAAACGAGTTAAACAATGACACTAAAGGAATTATTATGACCCGGCCCTACTTTGGTAGATCAGACCATAAAGATAAGATAAGGGAGCTGGATTCCAGTACAGATATGTACAGATACTCTCTGTTTCCCCGGACAATGAGGAATCATAATGGTAAAAAAACCGAAGTCTCCTTAGAAATATTAAAGACATTTGATTTGCAAGTCAGGACAAGATTAAACCTGGCGTAGACATATAGTATATTCTTAGGTGCATGTATGTGTTAGTTGATAGTATATCTATCTGCATGTGTGTGAGTTGTGAAGGTTTTTGCATAAATATATACAATTAATTGTGTGTAAATTGACATGAATTTGTGGGTTTTGCATGCGATTTTATTCTTAGTTACGGGTGGTGACCTAACACCCCCCGCCACACACCCTTGTGACGGTTTGTGGGGTACTATGAATATGTAGATATAGAAATTGAGTAGCTTCAGGCGTGATGTGGTGGAAGTCGAACATAATGAATAACTGATTGAAGAACTTTTACAACCTGATGATGATGTAATACATCGAAACCCGGTCGTTAATAAATATTTTATCAAGTGGAAAAGTGCTTCAATCAGTTATTGATTGTGTAGATATAGATTTGTATATGCTCTAATGATATAGAAGCACTCACGAGGGAAATATAACACTTGGATTTCAAAACACAGTGCAATAAATATGTTCAGAAAGCACGTAAAAGAACACTCGGATTGCAGATAGTTTAAACTTTCGGCCATTAATTCAGCCTTCTTCAGGTCCAATTAGTCTACTTGATTATTTGGCATCTTCCGTTAAGAGTAGTCTAACGCATAAGCTGGATTCTCTTCGCCCTTCTCCATTTTCCTGAAAATGATGTATGCCACCAGCATTATTAACTACCTAACCTACTGTCACTCTTTCTACCTCCACAAATGTACTCCCCTGTATTCATTGATGTCACACATCATTCGTGAATTAGCGTTCGATCTACTTGCTTCATAACTAGTAATCCTTCCGTAAAAAAATTTTAAACATCTTTTTAAATAAGGAAAGTAATATGAATGTAGCTTAAGTATCCTAAATTAATTAAGATGAATGGAAAATTACGGTTATATTTACATCCTCTTTGGGCTCTTCCGTTCAAGAGGATTGTACACAACTGACGCATACTTATTCTAATCGAAGCCTTCCAACGAAAGCTTAACCCAAAGTGAACAATGAGCGACGAATTACTCAAGGACCGAGGAGTTAAAACCGAATACAAGGGAATGGAAGCCAATGGCATTCGACAGTGACAATTTACTCACCGAACCCTTTCGAAACCTCGAGATTCTGATGGGAATTCTTGTACGGGAAAGATTAAAGGGAATGTAGAGCGGAGATTTACCGAGAGACAAGTGGATCTGCGCGCTTCATGGTTCAGGTTCCACATTTCTCTGCGTTGGATACCACAGTTCACGTGCTCTAGAGCGTCCAGTGAAATTTCCACTTGAGCATGACCTCATGGAGTAAGAGTAGTGGTGTGAATAATCCGGATTGGAGGTATTTTAAAGGGGTGTTTAATGCCATCTAAACTCCAATAGCCCGTGTAATTCGTTCCCTAGCTATCTCCTGAAACACCAGAAATGTAGCCACGAGTGAGGATTGGAGTGAGTCAAAGAGGATTGACGCCAGAGTAATTAATTTAGTGCCTGTCACATCATTCCCAACCCTTTTTTGTTGTATTTTCAAGATAACCGTTCCATCCGTCATCCCTCTCTTTTGGGATGATACCTTACGCCTTCCGCTGTCAACAGAAATGAGCCAAATATTCTACCTGTAACTTAACGACCATCAGTTAATCCATAAAATTAATAAATATTCCCATTCTTATTCTCCAGTACTGCCTGTATTGGTATGGTGGACGCCCATCATACAACTGGGTGTGGCTATTTTTATTCTCTTCATTATCGTATAACAAAGTACAGTTTTGTTGGGTGAATTTGACACTTTTATCGAACCAAATTTTTTGCCAGCATGTATTTCAATTTGAGAGTATTTGGAGGTTTTTTTAGTGAATGTTTTTTTTACCATTTTTCCATTTCTCTCTCTTATCCCTTACTCCTCCCACCACGTGCTTGCACCTCCTACCACACATTTTATTGATGGGTCAATGGGTATTTAGGTTTATGTAGAAGAGAGTGAGTGTGTTTACATCATGTTGATTTGGACTATTCAGTGCTAGGAAATTTTATACAAAAGCTCTGAGCCAAACTTGCCTTTATTTTTGGCAAAAGAAAACCTTTTGGGTGAAATCGTAATCCATGAATTTTCTGGATTGAAAAAACTATAGTTTTGATGTGTCAGTATTTATGTGGATTCATTTCATGCCAAAAACTAATCTTCATTCGCATCAAAAATATTCGTCTCTGCTTCCACAAATGAGTCATTAAATTGTTTTTTTTGAATGAGTAGATGGAAGTAAAAATTGTCTCCCACCGAATGAAAAATTTAATGGCAAATTTATATTGGAATTGAATAAATTATCCTTCCTCTTATTTGATAGGAAGTTTAATTACTTACGAATATATTAGTCCTGGAAGAAAAGAAAGCATTCTATATCTTCATCCACACAATACTCTGCAAGCCGTCGGAAGGACGTGTGGCAGGAGGTGGAAGATCACTAACTATTCTACGTACATTCATTCTATTTCCTCATGCACTCGGCACCCCTCGATACATAAAAAACCGCGTGGAAAGGGGGCCACCGAACATCAATCATGTAGCATGCCAACATATATTACGCGTATAAATGGTTAGCACCTATTCCTTTGCCTACACAAAGAGGACAAGAAAATACGTTAAAGGAGGGCAGGCACGTATGCAATTCAGCAAATTATTACCGGTTAGTAGTTTAAGCATTCCGGACGGATAACTCACAAAAACTATAGGCGTTTTAGTATACATTGCTCTACACCATACCTGGCACCAGGGCGCACGGTGGGGGGAGTTAGGAGTGTTTTGTGGGAATTTAATCTTGTGCACCCCTATTTTACAGCGTGTACCTATTATTTTCTGAGGTGTTCCCCCTTTTATTGTTGTCGCGAATAGTGCGCAGGAGAAACGAATACTTGAATCTATCACTTCTCTACTTTTACTAATCTCTAATTTTGTGACAATTTCCGACCCTGTCAATGTAATTGGAGGGCCTAATTATGTCTACATTGTCGGATACGAAACCCCTCGCCTTATATTTTTGAAATAATTTAATTTGAAATGGTTTAATCTAGCCCTGATTCTTCGCACTTCAAAAGGCTAAATTAATCCTCCAGCCCTTGATTTGTTCGCTGTAGGTGATTATATAGCTTACGTGAATTCATAGACAAAACGGTGCGTATAAACGCTCACTGTCTGCCATAGGGAGGGTGAACTCCTAATATATTGGTATTTTGTCTAGGTCATATTCATTGTTGAAAATAATTATTTCCCTTTTTTATCCATTTTTGTTTTCGAAGGTGCTTTTTTCCAATTTACGGAAACCTCCTTTCTAACAATAGCCGCGATAATTTTTTAAAGCAATAAATTCTACTTATACTATATGTATACGACTACGTTTGTACTTCCATTTGATTACTTTTCACCAGCATACTATCACGTCAATATACTCAATCAACCAAAATAATCTTATGACTCAAATCAGTAGAATTGAGGAAGACAAACGAGAAACCATGTTAAGCATTTATCC
Organism: Hetaerina americana; assembly: GCF_022747635.1. NCBI lineage: Eukaryota > Metazoa > Arthropoda > Insecta > Odonata > Calopterygidae > Hetaerina > Hetaerina americana. The sequence continues at coordinate 455,239 of NW_027286315.1, forward strand.
GAATAATTTATGGGTGGAAGAACGTGAAATAATCTCATCTGAGTTAAGATGAGCAACGAGAAATGAAAAACATGAACACATGTTCTTTGGATTCAAAATAATTAATGAACCTATATATTCAACGAAAATATTTCGTACACCATTTTCAAGGCAAACCTGGTCTCAGAATTGTGATCCTATGTGGTATCTACCAGGGATGTCAGAGGGAATAAAAGGCGCACTGTCGCGAAAATTTGTTATATTTCGGAGATAAAAAATCTGATGGGTGGGGAAGAAATTGGGTGGGAATTAGTACTAAGATGAATTGTTTTCACACCTCCAAGTGTTGATTTTCAAACCAATACTGCCACCACTGCAAGAGACTTTGCCAAAAATAATTTTTTACTATCCATCCATTTTCTTTAGGTTCACATATACTGAAAACCCTTGTGGCATTAACGGGATCGTCTCTTCAATTACCCAGAGATGCTATGAGTAGGCGGCCTGAGCCGGACGTTTGAAATGTATATTCACAATTACCAGTTAATCAAAAGTTACATTCTCCGGAATATTTGACCGTATATAGGTGACCCGAGAATACGTTCAACGTGTGGCCCTGGACTTCTCTCCTTTAATTCCCGTTCCACGCTCAACCCATTTTTTAACTCACCAAGAGAAATCAAATTGTTCTCAATATATCGGAGCTTTCCATACGCCTTAGTGACCCACTTCGACCTTCTTATCCTCCACTTCAATTATCAAGGTCATTTTCCTCGCTAGCGCTTACATGGGCCAGAAAAACACTGGCTGGTCGGCGGCAGTTTGTCCGAAAGATTCGGAGGATATTGTTTGCCTTAGAGCTCCTCTGCATGTGACGCGTCGACACTCTTCGGTGGCTGCGATCGTCTGCTAGGGAGCCTTTCGCCATTGCTGAAGTGGTGAGTAAACATTGTTTCTGATTGAATTTCTTTTATACTTAATTCAAAACCATCCAACCAATGGATATCTTTTCCTTGTGTATTTAATGTGCTAAGTCCACAGTCAAATACATCCTCAGTATTTAATTACCACGTTAATCAAGCCGAAAAAAGCAACGCTGCATGACCTAGCTTTAAGTATCTGATCGTTTACTTCCCACATTGATTTGAAACCACACAGTAATTTACTTCTTAAAAAGTCTCCTATCTTCATCGTTAATCGTCTCATGCCGTCTTTAGTTCTGTAAAATATGAAAGATTATGTAAGATGTTCTGATAATTTTGAACTTTCGTCATTCATCTCAGTGCAATACTGCTCAAGTGGTAGATTTAAGGGAGGCAACCGATAGCTGAGGACATTTGTGCCATTGGGTATGGATGGAAAGGAAGAAGGGTGAAGAGAGAGCCGGCGTCGGCATTAGCGTTCTCTTATCGAAAGTCACCAAGGGGTCCGAAGTATAACGTCCCATCCGACGGACGGCGTACTTACTCAAAGTGCTCTCCACAAAGCACCTCAAGTGGGACATCACTGACCTTCAAAAATCGAGGCCGAGCCCTATTGAGTACGTTGCAGTGGTCACCGCACCATCCCGATCCCACGTAAATGCTTAATCACTAAATAATTTCCCCTAGTTTGATGCTATTTTACTGAAATGGCTCTTATAAACTCATTGCACCAAGTATTATAGTTTTTCCGAATTTTATTTCGTCAAAGTATTGGCATTTAAAGCACTTGGTTTTATAGGTATTTGTACTGGCCACGGCGGAGTATGATAATAATAATTCGGCTTAACTCGGGCGTGATTGAGACTGTGGCAGTCCCTTCTTCCATCTAAGCCATCGCCGAATACATTCAAATGAAATAATTACATTTGAAGGCTAAATAATATAAAAAAATAACTAGGTAATGACAATCGATTGACAATGAATCTGCATGAGTGCAAAGAGTGTGGAGGGATACACAAAATTGTAGGAAAAACGTAAGGAATAAGGCTTTTATCCTTGATGAAAAAACCCACTGCAGTATGCATGAATCCCTAGCCTGCTGTTCTAAAGGTTGCGAGTTTGATTGCCGCCTAAATGGTCTTTACTCCACTTAGGACTTGCTTATTTGTAAATTTAAAATATCTTTCCTGTAGTTGTTCCAATTGTTTGGGTATAAATACTCGTATACTTAATTACCAGGGCAAATCCTCAATTTGGCTGCTAAATTTGAGCTAAGGAGTATAATTACATTCCATATATAGAGTTTCAATACAATCACCTATCATTTTAACCCTATGGTGCATTTGATTGATTTTTTTCCCTTTATTATTGTTGATATTCCACCGGTTATGGCAGGTTTTGGGTGAATACAGCAAAAACCAAGGTAAAAAAATACCTTTCTTTGCCTCTTCTAACAAAGCACACCATGGCATCCTATTCTACAATGAACTTTTCTTCTCCCCAGCATACGAGACTTCCCTCCTACCTTCGTTCCGTCCAGCATGCGCAGTTCCTTTTGAATGGTTTTCATTGCTCGCTTGCCTTAACGTTCTCCTGTCTACACAAAGTCTTCAGCATTTCATTACCAATCAAAAACTCTGCATCCATCTTTCCCATGTATTTCTCATTTTTTTCTATTTGTCGTTCGTAAATATTCAATGTTAAAGAAATAACGTGCTGGCACATTTCATAACTCTGCGTAGAAATGTCTTTTCCCACCCTCCTCCTGCTAACATTCCCTATGTATAAGTACCGGTTAAAGTCTTCATCCTTCTTAGCGACAGTTCTAACGTCGTATTTTCCCATATATATGTATCAAGTCAAGTGTTAACTATTTTAAAATATTTTAACTTTCCCACGTACTAGAGCTAGTAATAATTTTTATGATTTAAAGAAATTTGAAGAGCAGGAAAATATTATTAGTTAAAGTTAAAGAAAGTTTCCGAGGAGTTTCATTTTCCAAGAAACTGCGGGAGATGCCGAAGAAGTAACTTTTAAAGGAGTCATCCGCAAATGTGTATTTCAACGCAACAATTTCAGAGTGTAAAAATAATTCGCCTTGACCGAGATTTCAGAGTTTAAGAGGACGCCTCAATAGCTTAACTGGCTACAGCACCCGGCTCCCGGGTGCTTTAGCCAGTTATCCCGGTTAAGGCGAAAGATTTTTACGCTCTGAAATTGTTGCATTGAGTTTCATTTTGTTCCGAATTCGTTTTTCCCATATTTTATCGTCGTGGGCGATTAGAATTTAAATGGGCACTGCGTCTTATTATAGTATTACATGAATACTCCTCATCGAAGCTTGAAAACGTTCTTTATGAGGAAATCGGTCCCTCTGGCCAACGTTTTATATTTTTCAATCAATGGACAGATGCTGCGAGACGAAAGAGGTCGGGTTAAAACATGCGAGTACACACATTCATTACTGAAGCTATTTAATCGGTTGGTATCTGATGTTTCGTCTCATTTCCGCCAAAGCCATTCCGTGATGATCTCTTCAATTAATTAAATATTACGATTCACCACTTATTTCAGTCGTCTAAGAAATCATTTTTAGCGAAGGAAAAACGTTTAAGGATGCCTGAAATGATGGCTTAAGGAAAGGAGACAGGAATGACTTGCAGTTTTCAACTACACACGGATGAGCTCTTTCCTTCCGAGGGAAAGTTTTATTTTTCTTTCCTTTTCACAACGCTTCGAGGGCATGTAGGTGAGACCGACTTCATAACGTTGCGATTCTTTTCCGCCGCAATTTTCCTGGGTGGTACTGTGAAATAGAATAAAGTTTTCGTAAGGAGGGGATTCCCTTCTTGTCGAAAAATTCATCCTTCAACTAAGGAAAAACTAACCACGGTTCAAATGTTGGAGGAAAAGCTTCCGTTACGTTTCCTTTGGTGTACGGTATTTTCATAATTTGTTCTCTAGTTTATTTCACACTGAATTCATACCAAATATTTCCTTTTGCCGTCAAATTTACGTAACCGAGAAGGAAATTCTGTCGTTATAACCTCACATCCACATTAAATCCACAACTAAAAACCAATGACATCACAATCAACAACTAATTAAAGTAATGGCGTAGGTCTTGAACTGAGTACTGCACTACCAATATGAATTTGATAGAACAGAGTATGATTTAGATACCAATTTTCAAACAATTTTGGACTCGTTCCCTAGAAAAATGAAATCATGATCTTAATTCAGTTACAGCGAGAGTTATTCTCAACCAAGTTTACTGAAATGGTTTTTCACTAATTTTACATCTCTGTCAGCCTCTCTTTTTTACTATCTCCTAGCTTTTTGTATACATTTTCAACACATTCACCACTATCAAATGAAAAACAATGAAATTTAGCCATCCATGCAAAGATTGTCTGTCAATGATAATGGTTTAAAAATGGCAAAAACTTCCCAAAGATGAACAAATTCCATAAATATTTCCATCTTCTAGGCCACTGGATTATTTAAGCCCATAATGACAACGGCAAGTTAGATTGAGTGAAACAAAATTGAAAAACATTGTACGTACGGTGATGGAAGAAAGAATCGGGTGATGTAAAATAACTTATATTTTGCGTTTATGTATAACGAATTAAAATTATGATCGCTTGTAAGAACACTTGATCTTACATGATGACTGCATTAAGATTGTGTCTATTCCTTCACCGCCCTAAATTTAGGATGACGCCAAGGAGTTGTAGAGCAAAATTTTCCTTTTCCTATAACGAAAGAGCGAACTGGAAATTAACTTCGTTGCCAAACTTTCCCAGGATTTGAACAACGTGAATGCATTGGAGTGAAGAGGAGGAGGAAGGAGACTATGGGGTGATAAGTCTACTGCGCCTTATGCCTTGCACCTTTCCACCCGTAACTCTTCGCTCTCGGCGTTAAATGGGCGAATTTCTCCGAAAATCCACTATCCTCTCCCCCATTGGGTTTGCCCCTCGCCTTGTAAGCTGCCCCCGGCTTCGCTGACTCACTTCCCCTCGACCCTCGTCAAGCCTTCGCCTCTTCTCAATCCTCTCTCCCCGTACGGCCTTGTTCTTCCCCAAATAGCAATCTTCATTCCTTCAGTTAAGTATCTTTCGGTTCGCTCTTTTCTTCCAAAAAAATCAATCAATCAATTAAATATATTTTCAAATCTCATATCAGCAATTATTTTCATTAGTCGTAGGAGTTATTACTGTGGGAGGCCAACGATAGCTGAAAACTACATTTACACTGCTATAAACGGCAAACCACCAGGGAGGTGTATGGCAGGGGGTGTATCAACATCGGGCATGTGCAGAACGCGAAAAAACAAAGCTACATGCATGAATAAAAACTGCGGTAAAAATTCTGATATGCAAATGAACTTGTAACCACTTATCAGACTGAAGAGAAATACACATGGTACCACCAAAGTTTGTAGTAAAATCATGTACGTATATTTACGTAATGATGATTCTATTTTATCCCCAGTGATGTGAGTACATCTATATCTACATAATACCCCGCAAGCCGCCGCAAGGGCGTGTGGCGGGGGCGTTAAGTCACCAATTTGTAAAAGGGAACAAAACCACATGCAAAATCAACACATCCATGAAAAACTATACCCGCAATGGCGTATACATTCATGCAAAAATCCTTGGAAGCATGAAGGGGAAACTTAAAAACGAGCAAAGCAAGATAAGCAATACAGTAACGAGCACTTAAGTATTTAATGGGATTCTAATGCGGTCATGAGGGAAGGGTTTTGACAGCAAAACATACGAGTTAAGTGAAATTGCATTCGAGTGAGACTAATTTTTCCATAGGCGCTGAGATTGACAAGTGGAATTTTTGCAATATATAACCCTACAGTTTATATATGTAGCGATAGGTCGCCCTTCCTCAGTGCAATCTTAAAGAGAACTTTTTTTACACTATAATAGTTCGTCATCTCATCCTTTTTCAGAATGAAGCTCTTTAAGCTCTTCCTTATTGTACGGCCACAATATCAGTTGCAGAACTAAAATCTTATTTGGCCCTCTCTCCTATGTTTTCAGATGCTTACCATCTTCTTCGTGAAGAGAAGAAGTCTACCCCTTGTCCCTTTCCTGTATCTCATAGTGCTCCTTTGCGAGCTTGACGCCTTAGTCAAGTGCTAATTGAATTTTAAGCGTTGGCTGCAATTATGCGTGTATGTAACGCATTCGGCGGGAGGTGTGAGGGGGGGAGTGGGTTAGGGGTTCGCCCTCGGAGAGGGACGCGTAGTTTTGCTGCCATAGGAAACATGACAGCAGCTGCCGAAGGGACGGGGATATCATCTCCCCGTTCCGTCCTGGTTCGTTTCCCTCCCATTCCAACCTTAGTTCCTATGATCCAGGGTCAGCGTGTAAGGGTTCTCTTTGGGCGAGGAGCTTCAGCCTTCCCCCGCATCGCTCATTAATTGAGGCCATAAGGGGAGCCTAAGACGCTTTGAAAGTTGAGGGTAAAATGAAGGCGGTTCTAACTGCTTAAATTAGTTTGGAAATTTTCAACGGTGAGTCTGCAACACTTGATGAATTCCTTATAATTATTTTATCTGCACTTTTTAAACACTAAGTCGAAGAAATAAGGGTTAGGAATTAATTATCCCTCCCTAATGACCATTATATGTTATCAATTAAGTCTAGAAGAATTTTTATAAAAGAATTAAAATCACTGCCAAATTAATTAAACTTTCGCATTTACTCGTATATATAAGGGAGAATCTAATATCTGGCTGATAATATGATCGAAATATATGGTTTTATTATGTCTAAGAAAATAGTAGAGATAGAGTAAAACCTTAATATCAATTATAACTGCGTTCGTTGATATGTCATATTCGTTTTTATTTGGTCATATGGAAAAATGGGATGTTGATTAGAGTATATTGCAAAGTGACGCCAAAAATATATACCAACCTATTTTGTATGACCAAGGTAGTAAAGAGATTTCACAATTCCATTCAATTCCATTGTACGAACAGCGTACTCCACTTAAGGTACTCACCACAAGACTTCGAAGTAGGGTTTGGGTTATAACTAAAAAAGTCTCCCACCACAAGAATTTGAACCTGGCCACGAGCAGATCGCAACATTAATTATAACTACGTTTGTTAATATGTTACATTCGTTATTATTTAGTCACATGGAGAGATGGGGTGCTGATTAGAGTGTATTGCAAAGCAACATCAAAAAAGGTATACCAACCTATTTTCTATTTTAACTTCCTTTTTTTAGCATACATTTTTTAACAATTTCATTAAATTTACTACCCTTCTTTATAAAAAAAGTGAGCAGTTTCATTTAACCCGAGCATATTTTGTATAATTTCACTCAATGGAGCAGGATCAAAGTGAAATGGTTATAGAAATACGAAATGAGTGTTTTTAAAGATCCATTTAGCAAATGCATATTTACGTCGCGTGATCGGCTTTGAAAATCAAATATCGTCATATTTGCTTGTTTCAATACATAGTCTCTAGTTTTTTAAATGGTTTCTTTGAAGCCTTAGTGAACCCAAGTAATCTTTCAATCGTCTTATTTGATACCGCCGTTCAAAAAGTGTCCTCCCACTCCGCCTCTCCGCTTTCGTTTCATTCCCCGACCAAATTCTGAGGGTGAAAACTTCAACGGGGTCTGCACAGCTCTTAAAACTCCCCCTCTCCCCTCCCTCCCTCTTCTCCTGTCGTCTCAGCCGCGAGGGTAGAATTCACTCGACAGTTTGCGGAAACGCTCCAAATGGTGCAAGTGCGAATTCCATCGAACAAGACTCTTCCCTCCTCCTTCCTCCTCAACCCTCCCCGACGGTAATCTCTCTTTCTGGACTGGAAAAAGCCCTTCCCATTCCTTCCTTCCGCCCTCAATTTTTTCCCCCACCCCTTTTGCTCCCATTTACCGATAGGGATCGCTTCTTTCTCCCCACTTCTATTCCCGCTCCATCCTCTACATCTCCCGCTAAACCTCCTTACACCACCCCTCCTGCGGTTTTTAAGTCCCTTTCCTCGTTTGTCTAATGACGTGCGGGCGGCGTGGATTTCCTGCTCGCCGCCCCACACCCACATACCCACCCCTCCTGGCGGTGGTCTCGGCCCATTGCAAGACCCGGAGATGTGGGGGGAAGTGTTGGTACTGTGCACTCGCCAGCGACGTGGAATGGGATCGACTGGAGCAAAACCAGAAATGTGTTGAGGTCGGAACTATTGGTCAAAAAAAAATAGGACGAACGTTCAGTCTGGAGCTTGGCTAGGCTTTCGGATTCCGTTCTCTCTGGAGGGAGAGGAGGCTACCGATGCATAAAAAACCTTGCTGACTTCGCTCATGCGTAACGCGTACGCTAATTTGTATAGAAAGGCTAACCGAAAGAAATTTGTTCAAAGAGGAAAGCTTCCATTTCGTCTCTCGCGTGTGGCCATAAATAAGATTAATGAGTTTCACGTGCAGTTATGAATGAAATCTCTGGGTAATGCTCAAAAGGACACGTATATTAAGCAACGACCAAGTGTACACTTATAAGAGGAAAACCATCCACTGTTATCAAGGCAATGATTGGTTTAATAGGTAAGACTGGAGCTCGTCTAGTATTAAGTCAAACGGAGTGTGAAATACACGCATCACGAGGGCAATAATGAGGGCTAGTTCCTTTCCCTGTGTCGCCTGCAGTTTCCCTAGCTGGTATGAAGAGAAGAAAATTGTGTATCTCATATGATTAACAAATAACGAAACAGCTTTGGCGAGGTTGAGGGTGTCCAGAGACATTACTTTGAATCAAACCCGAGGTCTTCGTTCAGTAGTACAATGTTCTACGTACCTCTCCCAGCCATTAATTACACCCTTGACGTAGACTTTAGTTTTTGTGTAATTGATTCATGCTGAACACAGTAGGAGAATCAAAATGAATGGTTCTACATGAAAGAAAAAGGGAGAAATACATATGAGAAATGAGCAAGAATTTCCTGACGGGAGATTCAAAAGGAGACTATTTTTTAAAACCACGACACAAGGTTCAAATCAACCATAAACAGTCTTAAATGTCATGTAAGCATTCAAATTCTAATACCATATAGTGTAGTCAAGTACCAAGTGAACAGCAGAAGCCCGAGCCCGCTAGTCAATAATTATGTAAAAAGAAAATGACCGTAGTTGATAATTCTGCGTATCGAAATATTTCGCAATGGTGCAAATAATATAGAAATGTTGCCCATTTTTTCTCGTCCTGATTGAATTTGATGCCATTAATTGACACAGTCGCCTTAAGCTCAATTAAACTTCTGCATATGCAACAGCTTTACATCCTAATTTTCGAATTAAATTTCTTTTTGATTGTGCAGGCAAATATATTTAATAGTGAAGCATTGTAGGATTCCAGCGAGGTTTTCCACGGATGGCACGTCCTAGTGTGGCGGTGTTTCCTCATAATGTTATGTGGCCTGTTGGTCTAGGGGTATGATTCTCGCTTTGGGTGCGAGAGGTTCCGGGTTCAAATCCCGGACAGGCCCATTATTTTACATTTTGATCATTTTTCCGATATAATTTATTAAACAAATTAGCTTAATATAGTAATTAATTCTTTTGTTAATGATATCATGTTTTTTTATGATACAAGTGACTTGTATGTACCGCCCTTTCACTGCTATTAGGTATCCGCACATTAGTCACATCTCAGTAGATTTCGCAGGTTTGTCACACCACCTCCAATTCTTGTGCGGGTGTTTTCCTGCAGTGTATTTTTCTGTTAAGGATATCCGATTTTCACAATCCTTAGGCTTTTCCGACAAATATCTAATATCTTTTCACACACTATCCAATTTTTGATTTCCCCAATGTAGTATTTATTTTATTTATTTATCGTTGTTTTATTTCTAAATGTCCTAAAATAACTGTGAAAATCTACACTCTTACACAATACAAATTTAAGATAAAATATTACGATATGTTGTGACATGAATATTAGCAAAACTTTTGATAGATTATAATAAATGGATTGTGGAAACCGGAGTAACTCTCGGAAACCAACGGTTGATTCGCGAAGTAATCTAATCGTTACCATCGTCCCAATTGATATTCTCCAATTTTTGCGTGGATATTCGCAACCACCCTCTGTCCTTGGAAGATGCCGGAGTAATGTTAAGGTTTCGAGCACCTTGGAATGAGAGATGGACGTGAGGGTAGAAGCGTGAGTGGGCTGGAACAACTGGGATTGGAAATTGAACGAAATCATCCGCCTTCCCAACTCCTCCGCCCTCCCTCTCCCCCTCTTGATGCACACCCCAACCCCCGGCTCCCTAGACCCCGAGCCTTCTCCACCCCATGACGGAATGAGATTTTCGTTCGTTCATTCGTTAGAAGACGTCATCTGGCGGATTCGTGCGCAGTTATTAGCAGTCTTGTGCCCGGGCGGGGAGAGAGGGTTGACTACGGAGGGGATGTAGAGGAAAAACGGAGGAGGAGATTGGGAGGCTGGTGGGTGTTTAGGGAAGTAAGGAGCGTGCTGTGATATAGGCATGGGAGGGGGGAAAAGAGGGGGAGAGAGGTGATGGTCGGTTATTATAAACGCGTGGGAGGGTTAATAAATGAAAGGAATGACAAAGAATGCTCTCCCATTCCTCCCCAATCATTTCCCCTTGCGCCCATTTGCAATTTGGTGGCAGAATATTTATCTTGGGCTGAATCCAGGGTATTCTCGTCCAAAGTCACTTTTGAGTGAAGGGTCTACCCACCTACGTGCTTGTTTTTACCGGAATCAAATTTCCGCACCGATTCAAGAATAACGAACGGAGATTTTCGGAGGTGAAGCAAAATATTTTGATTAATGCTCAGAAAGGGATGCTCTGTAAACCAATGAGGATGATGGAATGGTGATAAAACAATCGCGTCAGCTATTTTTTCAAGGGTATGTATATTTATATGAATTAAAATTGGTCAAAAAAATATAAACACCCAAGTTCCCTTCTTGGATCCATTTACTTTCTCTTCGGAGATACGTATTATATGACAGAAAAGAGATACATTTTGTCACACTCCAAGCTCTCGGCTATAAGTCAAAGTTGACAGTTAACAGAAAACACTGCCATTCCCTCCTCCCTATCCCCCATTCAGATGCTGAAAAGAAAAGCTCCTTTTACGGCAACCCAAACAGCAGAATTCAAAATTGTTGCGTATATTTTTTATCGTTCAGGAGCGTCGAAAATAAATGGAATTGATCCCCTCATTAAATCATCTTCGTACCATCGAAGTCTATTTCTTTTCAACGCCTTCACTACACTCTGGACGAAAACCGAAGTGTATGCCCACCTCAAATTGTCTGGCGTGAGAAAAACGTTTACTCGTATTAGGGGTAGCAGGGTATATTACATGACATCACAGGGAGACGGATGCGGTAAGATGGTAAGTGAATTGTGCATTAAAATAGGAAGATTGTAAAGAGGGAAGAATGCGATGGTGAAGGGGTTAAGTTAATAATAAATGGTGGACAGAGGAGGATTGAGGGGTGGCTGATTACTTACCTTCGCCCCCGATTAATTTTAATTAGCAATGCTTTGGTTTTTGACCGACGCTGCTTAAGAACTACGATGAATAACTTGCAGCGTCTCAATGTCGAAGCCTTTTCCCCTTTACGACCACCACACTAACCTTTTCCTTTTTGGTTTTTATGTTTGTATCACGAAAATGGTCCCTTTCCCAGTTTATAGATATTTTTAGACAATAATTCACCCCCATGATATAGGTATATGCGATTGAGTTTCGAGTTGGTATAGATATTCAACCGTTAAAGGTAGTTTTTGAATTGACACAGTCTACGTTTCCTAGCATTTTCTAACAAAACACAACCTAACATCCGACACCATAATAAGCCCCTCTTCTATTCCGTATTCTTCCTTCCTCTATTTATTCAATGTCAAACATTCCTATCGTATTCTTACCCCTTCCTCGCTTGCCCAACGTTCCTTCCTCTATCAGAGTCTTCAACATTACTTCGATAATCAAAATGCTCTTCATATATTTATCCTGCCACCTTAGTACTTCTCCCAACAATCCTCTTCCCTCCCCTACGACGTCTAGTATTTCCTCGGTGGTTAATTTTCCTTTCAATTACACCTTTTCCATCCTTCTAGAAACCTACATTTCAAAAGATTTCAATGCACACCAATCAACTTCCTTCAATTACCATATTTCCGCGCGAGTAATAGAGTAAATTTCAAATTTTAAATCGGTTTTCCATAATGGAAAGATTGCTCTTTTTGGAACATCAAAACTCGTATAAATAACTGTAATGAGCATAGTCTTGCGATTAGCCATCAAATTAAAGTACCCTGCCAATGGTTGAAACTTCTCCAATTTCCTTTTTTCTGACAGCATTGCATTTTCTAGCAGTCCTTCCGATTTTCGTATTTCAATATCAAGTTATTCCAGTTAAAATTATTTCCTAAATCTTATTTGTGATGTACCAACTCACCTTTCGAGAAGGCTTCCATATTATCAAGCTGCTTGAATCAAGGAGCTTCGCATATTTTCACCGACCACATCCTTTTCTTCTTATACACACAATCCGTTCATTAAAAACTCCTCCAATTAATCTTTATCCTCTGGTTCTGCCGCATCGAATTTCACCCTAAGAAAATCTACTACATCTGGTCAACTGGAAGTCAAAATGTTTTTTTAAAATGATCATGTTATTTTATTAAATGATTTTATCACTTTGAATGTTGTTTTGTGGTTTCTTTCGATATTTATAATACGGTGAATGATAACAATGCCAATTAAATCGTAATCAGAAAATTATATCTATACTTCATCTGGTGAGGTAAACTCGCGCAGCAGACTTGGTAATCTCCAGTAACTACCCCGATTGGGCGGATCTAGGATTAAATAATTTCTTAGGATGGTGGCAATGATAAAGCTAGAATGTTGAAATTATCGAAAAAAACATGGAAAATACCGCTTTTCTTCCGTCGGACCCTATGAATACATATCAACTGCTAGAAGTCATCCCATGGCAACCAAGCAGGATGCAAAACGTACGAACACCTTTTGTGTGATTAACTGTTTAGCAAGCATATTCACCTCTTTCTTCATATAACATTTTTATATTATACGGGTAATCATAACCTGATGCGGGTTTATAAGTCTGCATTTTTTTAGAACAGTTACCTTATCCCTGTTATTTTTTGCCAATGATAAATTATTGTAAAAATAGTGAATCTCAATTGAGAACGTAAACGTAGTTTCTTATTGTATTATGCATAACGTACAGTATCATTATTGCAGTTTAAGATAAATATTATATTCTGTATTAGTACTTTTTTAAGCATAAATTTGCCATTGAATTCCAAACTTAGGTATCGTCTTAGGTTATTAAATGAGAGTTGGAAAAATTGTGGTAATTAGCCTGTGCTTACATTAAACCTTTCTTAATCGGTACACTTATATAAGTATAGATTGATTTATGAAATACATTTTGGGCTGATAACAAGGAGTTTACCTATCATTTTCCTCCAAACATTTATTGAATGAGGTAAATGTCGAAGGAAGAGCAGCTTTGACCTTGGATCGCACGAGTGCTGCATGGAATCCCGGTATAGGAAGTTTTGGGGCGTTCCATTTGGTTTTATGGACACCATCTAGTGCCTTTAAAATAATTAGATCCCCTTAATGTCCCTTCCTACCACGCCGTCGTCTCAGCACTCGAACCTATTAATGCAGTCTTGATCATTTCTCAATTTCTTTTTTCAACCCTATGGAAATTTACCTTCGGTCATTTCCACCCACCAAAAGAGAACGCTTTTGTTTGAGGCACGTTTGTAAATGCGATCCTAATATTAGGCCGTGGAGTGTGGGTCAAAAGGGGAAGTAAGGGTTTCCGAGCCTTATTGAGGGTTTGTCGAGGGTGGGACGGGTGGGATCCCGTGGGCAAAATGAGGAAGTAAATGACTTTTGGAGGCGAAGGCGTATGGGATATGACGGGACGGGAGGAGGGGAGGGGGGCGGGGGCGGAGAGGGCATCGGGAGGGTTAGATGGGGTTGAGGAGCTTGGGAGTGGAGACATTTCGGGGAGAGGGTGGTGGGAGAGGGGACGGAATTGGATGTTGAAGGATGGCCCAGAGGGGACACTCGCGGACTATTAAGGGCGCCCGTCCTACTCGGAGAGTTCCCTCTCGAGAGGAAGAGATTTTGGCGTTAAATCAACATTTGAGGAGTGTGAGGCGGATTTCGGAGGGTGTGGGGAAGGCTGGCTCCTTGGAAATGGCGATGGGGCGTGAGGGATGAGGTGAGGGGAGGCTTTTGAGGAACTCTGGGACCGTCCTGGACCCCCGAGCTCTCTCTCTTTCTCTCTCTCTCTCTCTCGAGGGCGACGGATAGGAGAACGTCGAGGTGGGCGGAGAAAGGACCCGAAATAATATTAATTTCGCTCTGTTTTATGAGGTTTAATAGGATACCGAATATGGTAACGGGGCAAGAATGAAGTCAGAAAAGAGGAATTAATTAAGATACGCGTTTATTGAGAGGTAAGCTCTTACTCTCTTCCCGGACGCGAGGGGAAGAGAAATATTTTGATGAAGAAATTCGCGAAACATTAGTTCTCGAATTAGATTCATCTGACAGGTTTATCTGTTTGGTAATGAATGAAATTCGGATGAAATCCCTCGTGGAAATGGTGTCGCATTAATAAACTGACGCGTTTAATAAAACGGATCGCCTATTGCAAAAATAAACTTTGATAACTGAGGCTACACACCAATCTGCATGAGTTTCAACAGGCTGCCATTACAAATTCATCTAAGTATCGTTCACAAGGAAATTTTAGGTAATTTTAGATTACGGTGTGCTAATTGCGTCCACGGAGCAGAGTAAATGAATTAAGTTAGTCTTTTAAATAATAATTTCATAAAAAAGCAGGTGGCGTAAAATAAGGTTAATAAGAATCCATCAAGTCAGATTTGCAGATGATCATGATTTAGCTAGCTAACTTATCAGCAAAAGGGGTAATGAATACTGCAGTAAAAAATTATGTAAATAAGCATAGGATAAAAAGAAATGTATAAAAACAAAGTTGATGAGTTTTTCGAAAAAGGGGAAGGTTAGGTTAAACGTTAAATTTGAAATGCAGAAACTAAATCAGGTGGAAATGCCTATAGGTAGCTATCGTGGAATTGCTTTCCAACAAAATGGTCGAAGTTGTGGGGGCCTAAGAAGAAGCTTTCACGAGGGAGGGAATGGATGACAGTGACACTGTGTAAGGAAGTTAAGAAAGGCCTCGGTTAAACCTTAACGTGGAGCGTATTGTTGTACAGCTGGGAAACTTAGTCAATGAAGCAAGATGATAAGCGTGAATTGGAGGTTTTTGAGACGAGGGCGAGGAGAATGATGGAACTGGACGGAAAAAAGTACAAAATGACTCAAAATACAGAACTTTAGCAGTCTTGAACGGGACACGATCCCGCATCACCTAGATTTCAGGCCAAGTGCTATGTTTGATTTCTAAGCTACTGAGACGCCTCATTACAATTGTGATTTCCTAGGGGCCTTAAAGAATCGAGATGAGCACGCCTGCGTTTACTTGTAACATTGAATGCACGGTAACTCGTCGGAGCGTCTTTATCCTTTAAAATTCCTGGTGATTACAATGCAACAATTTTAGAGTGTAAAAATCATTCGCCTTCGCTGGGATTCGAACTCGGATCCCTCGGTGTCCGGTCGAGTGCTTTAGCCAGTTAAGCCGTCGAGACGTCCTATTACACTGCGAATTATTTTTGGGGGTTTAAAGGTACAAGATGTGGTTTGACGAAATACCGTACATGCAATGGCACAGGCATTCGTAGTCGTCTTTTAAACTCGTGGACTGTGGCGTGATGTTTAAAGCCAACTTTAAACACTTACATTGTTTTTACCTTTGACAAATTCCAAGAAACTGCGGGAGATGCCGCTAAAGTAACTTTTTTAACGGAGCCATCCGCTAATATGCATTGCAATGTAACAATTTCAGAGATTAAAAATCAAGACATCCAATTGATCCGGGGTCGAATTCCGGTCAAGTTGAATTATTTTTACACAATGAAATTGTTGCATTGTAATTAATATTAGAGGAATACTACGTTAAAAGGTTACTGTCGTGGCATCTCCAACAGTTTCTGGGAATTCCTTCTAGTAATTTACGTTGTAATCAGACGCCTCGATAGCTTAATTAGTTATACGACTCGGCTGTGAATTGAGGGTATCCGGTTTCGAGTTCCAGGCTAGGCGAATGATTTTTACACAGGAAAATGTATGCTCAACGATGCTCACCAGTGGTCAACTCCTTTAAACCTACAGTCGTGGAAATTCCAGTAGCTCTTTGAATTTATCAAAAGAGAATAGCTGGGAGAATGTTGAGCACGGTGGAGGAGGAGAGAGGAGAGAGATTAGTTCGGAGAAATCCAACGGAGGTGGGAAAAGAGTTTGCAGAAAAATTTAATTGGCGATGGAATTTTGGAGACTGTGATATCGGAGAGAACGTTAGGGAAGCGAGAAAGGAAAAGGTAACATAAGGAAGGAGGAATGAAGTGTGCAGAATTGAAAAAGGGATTATAATAGTGCCGGTGTGCCAATTATAATGTCAGGTGTTTTTTTGCTAGGAGAGGAAAATAAATTAATCGTTGTTTAGACTAAGTCCATCCAAAATCCACCATTAGTATTAGACTACCTAATAATAATCTTACAAAAAATTACATTTTCTTTTGGACGACACGTTTTTATTTTGCTGCTGAGCCCACAAGCTTAATTTAATGAGGAAGTTCGTAATTTTGTCTTCAAATTACCCACCTTACAAAATAATTTAATGAGTATGGTTGCGGATTTGAGAATAATAGCTTATAATTTGTTTCAACTATTACTATTATTTAGTGGCACATTTTGGCTCATGAAAAAGACAATGCTCTTACCTACAGTGAATTGCATTATGATTTTCACATTTTACACCAACCATTGTTTTTACTTCATGCATATGTTACTCTTAAGAAAACTGGGTCTAATTGTTGTTTAATAGTGTGCTCAATTTTTTTTTAAAGTAGTAAATATTGCTTGCATCAAATTTGATGTTAGGGGATCCACCGAAGAGGGTGACCTCGTTTTGTTAAATATGTAGAAATTGTTTTTCTTAAAATAACAGAAAATAAACACTTGAAGAAAAAGCTGGCCCTTGAATACATACTGGTTGTGCGTGAGTGTAAAATACATAAAGAAGTTTCTGGTTTTGAAAACACCTACTTATCAAAATTAGTGTTTTCATCAGTTATCAAAAGTAATCTTGAAAAATATTGGTTAAGTCCTCCGTTTTAATCATTTTTCATTGAAACTATTTCAAATGGCACCAATGAAAAGTTTTTAATAGTAAAATTTAGTCTTCATTTTTTACTTTTAGTGCCTTTCATTTCTCACATAATTCGCAATTAGCTTGATACATGATTTGGAGAAAGTAATAAAAATTATTAATATTTAAAATTAGGAAGATCAAGGGGTTTAATGTTTAATTTAACATTAAAACAGGTGACCATGATATGGAACAAGGGTAAAAATTTAGAATTGATTTGCACAAATATGGTAAAGTTATTAGGAATGTTGAGTAAGATTGACATGAAAGTACCGGTGAAAATATTGATATTGGGTGTAAAATTCAAAGAAATTCTGGAGATACCGCAAAAATAAACTTTTTACAGAGTCACACCCCCTGGTATAAATGGAAATGAAGAAATTTTCCGGTTCCGGAGAAGACGAATGATTTTTACTGTTTGAAATTTCTGCATTTTGAGTGTAGTTTTGCTCAGCATGGCAATGTGGTCATGGAAGCAAGATGATAGGCAAGGTTTGAAAGCTTTTGAGCTTTGGGTGTGGAGAAGGTTGGAAACGGTGAATTGAACGGTAAGGAAAACAAACGAAGGGATACGTAGAACGCATGGTGGGGAGGAAAGGCAATTGTTAGGAGATGCCCAAAAGAGAGAGGAAAAGGATGCCGGGCATTTTGATTGGTGGCGGAATATCGAGGACTGTGATTGGGGAGGGAACGTTGGGTAGGAAAATTAGGGAACGGAAAAGGGTAATCATGTTAAGGTAAGAGGAGGTAGAAAGTATGCGGAATTGGAGAAGAGTTTTATCTAGTGTGTTTGGGTTAGTTTTTGTTGAGTTAGACTAAGTTAAGATATTTAACAATGATAAGTCTACGCTCATCCAAAATCTACCTTAAATGGTAGATTAGCATTTAATTGTTTAGTATTTTATTTAATATATTATATATATTCTTGCGTGGTCTAACCTAGACTTGTTTTCTGAAATTTTTGAGGTCGGAAACTTTTCAGACCACCCATGTGTGTGTGTATATATATATATATATATATATATATATATATATATATATATATATATATATATGTATATAATGTATAACACTTAGCACTAGTGAACACAGACAAAAACACAGAAACAGGTCTATCCCTCTATGCCTTGATGAAAGTGGCTGCGACCACCGAAAATTCGAAAGTTAGTGAGTCTCTTTTGTGTGTTTCTATGCTTTTGTCTGTGACCACTAAAGCTAAGTGTTATACATTATTATTCACGTCCGGGAGACTTTCAAAAAGTGTTATAATATATATATATATATATATATATATATATATATATATATATATATATATATATATATATATATATATATGCTTTCTTTCGTAGACGTAACACGGAAGTGCCGAATAGTACAATACACAGTAACACACAATATAGAAACACAAAAAAAGAAGAACACTCACAAGTTATTTCTTGATATTTCGATATTTATATACATATATATATATATATATATATATATATATATATATATATATATATATATATATATATATATATATACATATATATATATATATATATATATATATATATATATATATATATATATATATATATATATAATAGTATATGTTTGGAATTTTAATTTAAAACAAAAATACGTCAAATACATATTTACCACGTAATTCCAATAAATTTTGAAAATAATACAAATATTCCTACCATCCGTTTCAGTCAGACGTATTTTGAATTTGGTCTCTCATAATTTGTTCCATTACCTTCTTCAGTCATAGTGTTCCCGCTTAAATTCACAGGTATTTGTACCTCCCCATAGCATCCCCGGTACTAAGCTCTGTCGTTTCAATTTTCAAATTCAACAGTTTAGGTTTGCTTGCAGTTTTTTTTCTTTTCTTGCTAACGCTCAAATACTGCAATCGCCAAATTTGATTAGGATTTCAAGTAGTGTGCGTAGCGGGAAGGTGATGAAAATGATGTTAGTGCAATGGAAATACTCTTCTCCCTATAAATAACACCGGAATTATTCATTCGTAAATGAAGATGATTTTTGACGTTTTTTCCCACAGATTTCAAGCCAGATAGCAATTATTCCGCGGCCTTGCATGGTTTCCTCGTATATCCCTCCTACACTGAAATCACATCAAGAGTGGGTTTAGAAGGACCATCTCATCCATATATTCCTTTGATTTCGACGGGACCAAGGTCTAGCCGGATCGGGATGATGAAAGGGGATACGTCGCTTGGAGTTTCAGGTAAGCCCCGAACTCTTTCCCTTCCATCCCTTGCGATCACCGACGCGTACTCATTCTCCCGGGGCCTAACATCATGAGTGCCGACGCTGGAAAGTGTATTTCTATTCCAAAAATCCCCTCTGGAGCTTTTCGTCTTCGTATTCTCCACGGTAGGTTTGGTACGGTAATCTATTCTCCCCCACCTCTTTGTGGAGAGAGAAAAAAATTATTCCCGTCGATCGATACATAGTATTTGTTTTCCCGAATCCCATTAATAATCTCCTGTGCGTATCGGTCTGTGTTTATCGTTTCATGGGGAGACGAACAATAATTGGTTTTTCCACCGTCTTTCCCAAGGGCTTGAGGGGATGGAAGTGCAAATTCATATTCACTTCTATATTGCGAGAATATATTTTTCAGTTTCACAGTTTAATTCCTTTTTTACCAGGCTGTGTGGGTCTCAGATTTTTGTAATTTAACGAATGATTAATTTTCCATTCTTTGGTGGGTGCAAAAGATAAGAATAATGTACCATTTTTTAAAGAAAGTCCTTATTTATCCAATAGAATAGTTAATATTTCTGGCATGACTATTGTTCTATTTCAAAAATATTTGCAAATAGATAGGATGCAATATACGAGTATAATAGTACTTACCATGTCAACCTCCGATATCGGTCCCATGCTTCGAACCATTATGTCCACTTCGACGACTGCTGGAGATCCTGAAATTAATATTTTCATGGTGTTAAGGCATTTCATGCAAAATCCTCCTTATTCTTTTACCATGTAGAAGAAATATAAGTTTTATTTTGCTATTTTTATCCCATTATCATTTCACATCCCATCTTATTTCCAGTTGAAATTAGTGATTAAAGAATCTGCTATGTACACATATTGCTCAGTCCCGTTTAGCATGATTCGTATTATTATTATTAAAAATATACATTTGCTGATAGACAGTGTCAGGTGGCACACAAGTCCCAAATAATCACAAAAGACAATAGATAAAATCAGACTTCAAAACACAAATCTCTTTAACAAAACAAGCGAATCCCCATCCCATTTACATCCATTAATCAGCAAGAAAAAAAGATAAACTAAAAAAATTAAGCTATTACATATAATAAAATACTCCACACATCAAATTAATACGTATATTTCTTACATCTATTCTTAAAAGTATACACTCTGTTAGGAAAGGGCTTGAATATTTTTGCAGGTAAGGTGTTCCAATCAACAATTGTTCTATTTAGAAAAGAAATTTTTTTTATTTGTTCTCTGTGCCCGGCATTTTACCTTAAATTTGTGATCATTTCTCACTATAAAATTTGGGTTCCCCGCCTCTTCCCGCCTATGACTACTGATAAATTAGTATTCCCTTGGGCACATATTTGGAAGTCTCTTCTACGTCAGAAACTACTCAGGTAGCTTTAAAAAACTCAGGCCAGCCAAAATAACGAATATGATTTTTATTTCACTATTTTCACTATTTCACTATATCAATAGAGATGTTGTACAGAGGAAGCTTAGTAATGCGACATATTACCTCCGAAGTTCGGTCGAACACTGTTGTCGTATCCTCTCAGCAAGTTGTCAAGTAGGTCCGAAATGTTCCTGTGATTGTTTCTTTGTTGCTGCTGCTGTAGTTGTTTAATAGTATGGGCTTTACTTTGCTTTGCACCATCTGCTCCTCTGAAATAAGCATAAAGTGGGCAAAGATATCTAAAATTTAAATATATTTTGTCATAAAACTCTATCTGTCATGCAATTCTATCCGTTATGAACATTTGAACGGTACAACAGAACACAAAAAGTTATAAATAGAGAACATGTTAAACCCCGTCTGACCTGAAGAAGGCCTCGGATAAGATCGAAAGTTAAAACAAATCTGGAATATGAATGTCCTTTTAGCGTCTTCTTTATTCATATTTTTGTGTTTTAGTGTACCTTCCAAATGTTATATTGATCTCGTGAGTGCTTCAACATCATGCTGAATTGACAAAGAAATTAACTTCAATTTACCAGTTAATGTATTAGTTATGACCACATCTGCTAACATCGATGATTACAAATATGGAACAACCATTTTTCTAGGAATGAAAATGCACAAAACTAGCCAATCGTGGAAATAAATCTAAAATTATCAGTTAGAACTACGTGCCAAATAAGAATAATTCACTAAGTATACGGGTGTACATGAGAAGGTGTACACATACAAGGTGTGGATTAGCCACACATTCAAAATAAATACGTTACAATTTCTTTCTATGCACCATAAGCATGTAATAATACCTGATAAGAAAAAGGATAGGGTTTGATGTTTGATCAGGCTTCAACATTAAGAGCAATAATCTCTGATAATATATAGTACGTAGGAATTTATCACGTGTCTCAAATAATTATGTTGCCAATAGTAGCACCAAAAATTGAAGTTGAGCCATAAATAATAGTTTAGGTTGAATTTTATGTCTTAAATGTAAAAAAAATAATATGAGTGATTTTATCACATTTTTAGATTTTTTTATATTGAAAAATTCAATTTGCTTTCAAATGATTTATATCAATGACTCCACCATCGTATCCTAGCCGGTATTCTATAAAATTGAAGCATTTTTGCTTGCTTCCACCCAATAATTCTTACCTTCTTTCTTGTGTTACAAAGCAAATTACTTAATAAACCTCCATACAAAAATTTTACTTGTAAGTAATTGAAGAGTGAGTCTCGAGATGAAGCAAAGCTGGAGATGGATTTAAAACCTTGATTTCTTGTGTGCACTTCCGATGTTCAGTCCAATTGTGGTCCTCCGTCACTTTCTACAATAACTCTCGTTTTTTGAGATATTTTTCACGCATTTCCTGCTCTAGTTCTGTATTCACCTTCCAACTTATTCGTAATAATCGGTGGGTAAAATAATTGGCACTGAGGATGTTACCTGATAATTTTTAAAAAAATAATTGTATCCAATTGTTCATTTTTCAGTCGAATAAGACTCTTGCGTAAGGCTTTTTTTATTTTCAAGGAAATAGATACTAACATATAATCTTTCTTCGCAATTGGAATACAATGCACAGAAATAGTGGTGACTTTGTCCATAGGTTTGTGAAAAAAAGGTTCCCTGCCCAGTCGATTCATCGATATTGGAGACTACAAAAGCGAGCATAAGGAAAATATTCATTTTGCTGTTTCCTGCTAAATACCATTTTTCATAGTCAGAATGTTTATAATAATGTCCCTTAACCTTGGGTGGGACAAGTTCGGTGAAAAACGACAATTTAATTTTTTGACAACAGATGTATGCTATACCTGCCAGATCTTTCCAAATTAAGAGCCTGGCAGTGTTGGCATTTGTATGCAAGTTTTCCTATGTAAATAATGTAAAACTGTATTTTTCATCTTCATTAATAGTGATTCGTTTTGCTGATGCATTAATTTTTCAAACCAGTACGCTTCTGAATTTCCTTTGGGCTCATTTCCTCTCCTGTTCTCATAATGCGTCATCTTAGACAAAATTGTGTCCTTTGCATGTTCCCAAAGTCTAAAACCATGCTATTTAAACCGCGGCTTTGTCCCACTGGAAACTTTTCTCAGACTAAAATATTATTAATGAGTTTCTTTTTATTTGAAATAGTTTTAGTTATTATTCGGTGGTATTTTTACATCGCACAGACTAAAAAAAATACGAATTTTAATGTTGAATTCACAAAATCACAATAGTAATAATCTTCAATTTAAAAGATATTTTAGGAATTTATGCAAATCTAGAAACCTTTTGACTTCAGGAACCTTATAAACCTCATCGCTATATCATTGACTTAGACACAACGTGACATCCCACATTGAAAACAACTGTTCTTAGTCCCAAAATCTTTCTTTCTCGCTTGATTCTGTCCAATCTCTAATGCCTATCCTATTCCGTTCCCTAACTCGCTTGAATTACACCCCTGCCTCTATCATAGTAACCTTTCATCACAGAAAAAAATATTCTGCATCACCATTTTTTTCTCCATTTTTTCCCAGCAACCCTCTTTCCCCACAAGAGATGGCGATATACACTTATCTTCTATTTCACTATGCTTAGTAGTTCTTCGTTGGTTTTCCTTTCCGTCCATTTTAACTTTCCCATCTTTCTCCAAACCCAGATCTCAAAAGCCTTCTATCTACGCTCATCATCTTACGTAAATAAATATGTCTATTCATCATAAAATTCCATGCTCACCGTCAACGTTTTCAATAATTTTTCTGAACAACTTCGCTCAACATAATTCTCACTAGCTCCCTCCTTGCAAAAGGCCCTGCGCCCAACGCAATTCTTCTTCCGATGTTCGTAGAAATCTGCTCTAATATTTTCCTCCTATATATATATTTCACCCTTCCTCCTACTCAAAGACCGCATAACTTGTACCCATTAATGCTTGCAACCCTTCAGCTGACTGGAAAACTAAATATTGATTATCAGCAAACTTAACTGATTTTATGATCCCCACCTACTTTCATTCCAACCCCCAGTACTTTCCATTCCTCTGTTACCATGTCCCCCACGCTTGTGTTTAGAAGTATGAGTTATAATTGACACCCCTGTCTAGTTCCTCTTCCAAATTTTGCCCATCCCGACTCTCTATTCGCCACAAGCATGTATAGCCTATAAGCGTATGTAGCATACATAAGCATATAGCCAGTCTAACACCAATACTGTTTGCAGAAAAGTCTCCTATCTTTCGAATACATTCCTATTTTCTGTAAAATATTCATTTATTCTCTCTAATTGTGTATATTTTTTAACTATTCATGATTTTGAATATTTTTAGTGTCCTCATTACTGCTATAGTATAACGCATGATTCTTACCTACCTGAACCCAAACTAATCGTCCCTTTTAGCAATCATGTACCCTTGTACCCTTGATCCTCTTGTCTAAGTCACATTCTATTTCTTTATCTAAGCTTGCTCGCTCAATGTCTGTAACACATAGTGTATCTCTGAATTCCCTTCCTTTTTCTTGAATCTTTTCTGATTCGAATAAAAATGTTCCTGAATTATCTATGGTTGTTTATATGGATATTTTCTTCTAACGTTTTGATAGTTCTTTCATTTTTCTGCACAGCGAATTCACTTCTTCCTTCTTTTGTAAACTCTCCATTTTCTCGCACTTCATCTTCCACCACTTTTCTTTCATCCTATTAGTTTCTTTCTATTATTACTAATGCTGTTTTAATTACTTTTGAATAATGCTAATGTCCAGTGAAAATTGGGACATTAATTACCATTTGAACCGATACATATAACCTGATTACATGGCACACATTCCATGTTGGCTTGACATTCATTGTTGATACGATTTTGAAATGTAATGCGCTAAAAATCCCCTAAAATGAATGCTGCCTACATGATAATGCATTGGAATTGTGCATCAATCCCTTAAGTAAAATCAATAATCGATAGAGTTGATTTATGATCTAATTTGAATATATCGAATCGAGATTTGAAAAATTTGCACATGTCCAAATAGTCCAGGGGAGCCTAGATAGTCGATAGCACAAAGCAGTCAATAGTAGAATATTTACGATACTTTTAGTATCATTAATGTACTTGTGTCAAAAATGCTAAAATAATGCAAAATGCAAATAATAATAATATATATATATATATATATATATATATATATATATATATATATATATATATATATTCCCAATATGTGACAGTCTTCAGTGTTCCATCGCCATTGAAAATACACATCATCAATCATTCCTATCTTATTCATATTCCTTCCAAAAATCTATTCTCGTCATCCACCACGCCATGGTATTTTGTTTGTTTTCCTTTTCGTCCCTGCCTTTTACCTTTGCCATCGCTCTCCACTTATACAATTCAAAAGCCTCCATTTGCTGTAAAAAATCACGCTCCACATCATAAGTTTTACTAATACCGTCTCAGCATACTAACTCAACGTTTCAGTCGTCAACTCGTACATTGTGAAAGCTTCTTTGCCTAATTTAATAATTCATTTTATCTCCTGCTACGTACTTCGATAATCTTGTTCCAGAAACATTAAATATTCTACCTACTGATTTGATGCCATCCAAGTAAAATATTTAACTCAAATTTTCTCCTTCTCAAAAACCACGCAACACGTGTTTTTTTACATTGTTTCTTACGATATCCCATACCTATAACACTGATTTTTCAATACGTTCAGCAATAATAGTAACCCCTTAGCTGACTGGATCACCAAATATTGATCATTCGTACCTTTATTCCTATTTCCGATTATAGCATACAATCGTAAAAATGAGTGATAATGAATTAGTTTTTAAGGAAACGTCAGGAAAGCTAAAGGAAATAGGATGTCCTCGGAGCCAAAAAGAGGCAAACCTGTGCCTACTTAATTGGGATTGCACAGAATCATTGTTCGAAAGGAATCATAGGACTTGTTTTTCTGGTGTAATTAGGTTAGCTTACAATAACTTTATATTAGTAGTGTCAACCGGATGCTAATCAATTAAATCTGACTCATGGATCAAATATGGCTTCAAAGTCTCCGAGACCATTATTCGATGTAATTCATATCGCAGTCCTTACAAAAAGTTTAGTAGACACGAAAGTCAGTCAAGAATGGTGTTCACTTCCTTCCACCATCACCGAACGTTTACCCGTCTGCATTTGGCGTTTCAATAGATGCTGGAAGTGTCAAGTAACGATTTAAGCTGGCTGGGTGACCTCGGAAGATTGGAATAAATCCATCGAAAAGTGAGATGGTACTGAGGAGCGATATCTGGATGAAAGGCTTCGGGCGACGACGATGTCCGATCCAAAAATAAATAAAATAAGAGGCAATGGTCCGAGAGATGGAGTGGTCAAGAGATCGGAGATGAATCACGGGAAAAGAGGCGATTGGAAAGCAGCGGGCTTTTCTCGGAGGATGAGTTTGTCCGTCTGCCGCCACCGAAAGGAAGAACGCCGACCGAAGCGGAAAGTGACCGATAAAAGGGCAAAGTGGAAAGGTCAAGGGAAGCTCAGGGGGTTAAATTCAAAAGGAGGAGACGTCAAAGGGGTGGAATGTGACCTTCGAACTGGGAGAGAACGGGCAGACTGAAGACACAGGATACTCGAGATAGCAAAGATTGAAGCGAGTGGGGATTTAAAACAAGATGCGGGCCCCATTTCGTGCGTCCCGCTTTAAATGGCTCTCTCCACGGCTGTCCATCTCGTCACCTCGGAGCGGGGAGATAAAACAATCCACTATCTCAAAGCGCTGCCGTCACGACACCATCTCTCCCGCCGTCTCTCTCTCTCTCGAAGGAATATATCCGGCGCCTTCGGTAGAGGAGACACGGAGGGTCCCGTGTGACCGTCGTCGACGTCCGCCGGGCGTGGAAAGGCACCCCTCCACCCGTTTCTTCCCCCTGCGCTATTGTGTGCGTGTGTGGCCGTGTTTACGGATGTTGACGTGGGGAAGGATGACGTCTTCCTGGGCCCAGGGCAGTCGACTCCTCGGTCCGCAGTTGTGTCTGCAGGGGCGTGACGGAGCAGGGGACGGAAATCCCTCGGGCCTCGAATCAAACCCCTTCCCTTCCCCTCGCCTTCAATCCGACCAAAACTTCCCCTATGGTCGTGGGACTCCAAAATCTACGTCGATTCGACCCTCGTGTCCCGGATGCTTAAGACAGAACAGGCAAACAAGTACCCTTTTCATCTAAAATTAAGGCATCGGCGTCGCTTGCGAAATGGTATCAATTAAATTTGACAATTTAAATGAATCATCTACATGGATGCATTTGCAGTAAAGCTGATTTATCCTGAAGATTAATCTACAGGGACGATAAAATATGCTAGTTATTTTTCAACTGCTGTTTGCTGTGTGTTGGGGGTGTTACCATTTGGCCACATTATATTAGTCTAATATTTTTACACATTTTCTGATTATTTATTCTGTTTCTTTATTTTTCATCACAACCGTCTTTTGCTCATCATTTTAGTGTTCGTAAAAATCTGCATTTAAAAAATGCTTCCCACATTTTCACTTTTAAGAAATCGTTTTTAAACTCACGGGAATGATGACGAATGCATTGTTGAGAATATTTTGTGATACATAATTTCTTTGACTAGAAATATATATTATTATCTCAAAATATAAAAAATAATATTATTTCATCATGTGGCAATCAGAAAATGAATCAAGTTCTCGTAATGATAGGGTAAGGGAGATATTTGTTGGAAGAATGTCATAGAATGATTACATATTAATAGCATTTTTCCTCCATACAAAATTTTTATAATGAATCGAATCGTGGCTGAGACTTTGCAATACGTTCTTAGAAGGCAGGTAAAGTCGATGCAGGAGATACTGAAAGGTATTTAACTAAAGGGATGTTGCAGACAGTAATAGAGGGATGTTTTGTCGGAATGCGAGGCGCAGAGAAGGAAAGCATGTGCAATTGAATATTATTAAGGAAAGTTGAAATTTTGATAGAGCTGATGAATGAGTTTTTGTAACATGTAGCTTGGGGTTTATAGATATTTTGTGTCACATTAGTAAGGGCCGAGTAGTACCGTAGTATATGGCGCCTTAGTACCACAGTGTACCCCAAGCCGGTTGATTATTTCTAAGAATATCTCCCTTCTGGAGTCATGTCGAGCACTGCAACGCCTCTAATATAAATTTGAACCTATGCAAAGCTACCGTAACTCGATAAGTTCATCTAAAATTTACCCAAACTTGGTAGGCTACAGGTAAAAGAAGCACGTTTGGCGATTATGTGAAACAAGCGGTCGTCGCTCTTTGTGTTACATAAAGATACTCATTAGTCATCCATACATATCAATTCATCCATGAGCTCGATAAATCCGTTCCCCAATAAGAGCAAGGTTTTTAATATTTTATTTGGCCTAGCAACTATTGTTAGCATTCATTATTTGAGCCTTAAATAATATTATATTTTATTTTAATTCTGGAGATGCCGTAATTTATTCTAGTGAATCCTTAATTGTGAAACTAAATACTACAGAATTGTAATGTGCCGATGTCGAAATTTATAGAATAAATTCAGGGTACTAAACTTATTTAAGATTAAATTAGTTTAAGGTGGATTATATTTTAATTTGTAATTCCCGACAAAAAGGAAATCGCTTTGTATCTATAAGAATTTCATTTCCAACTACAAGAGTAAAACTAGTGTATAAGCTTCTTGGGTGGCATTGCAGACATTTTATGACCGGGATGAAATTTTTACCATTTTCGCCCATTAAAAAGAGAGTTTATTGCATTCAAGAATCACTTCTCCAATCGATACTTTCTCATCAGGAAGGATTTGGAGTAAGTTCTACGGAAAAGTCATGTTTGGAAGAGAGCTACTTTAACGTAGTGTCAAGTTGAAGTCATCCATTGACAAGATGCCGCCTCGGGACAAAGAAACCAAACGACACGTGGATCAACAAAAAACGAGAACGCGAATCCGAAAAAAGACTCGGAGGGAAGAGGTGATGAGGCAGACGAAAAACCAAGGAAAACCCGCCGACGGGAAGTAGATCTCCTTTGACCATCGCAAGACGAAGAGAAGATTCGGAAGGAAGAGTCTCCTTTCATTTCGACGAATTTCAATCCCGGTTGTATAAACAGCTGGAGCGTCTTGAGCGCGAAATCTTCGCAGGAAGGAATTGGACAGCGCCCACGGGGGCCGTCCCAGGGGTCCATCCATCTGCGACGTCACCCCCAACCCTCACCTCCTCCTTCCCCCCCCGCCACCCATCCTCTCCCCTAATGACTCTCGACCGGAGACCATTCGAATCAAATCCCGGCTCTCCCCTCGGGAGACGTGACTCGAACTTCAATTAAAGCCGCCGCAGCAACCCCACCTCCAATCACACTCACCTGTTGGGCGCTGACGCGAGGAAGCCAAGTAGGCCGAGGAGATGGGCCGCCCACAGAGGCTTCATCCTGTGTCATCACTCAGTGAATGATGACGTGTGCGGGGCCAGGGGGTTGGGGGTCCTGGGAGGTGGTTGGCGAGTGGGGGATGGGAGAGGGAGACGGGGTGGTGGAATCGAAGGGAACAGTGAGAAGTCCGAGGGCTTTGCCTCAACGTTCAGGAGTTGGCTTCTAGCTAGGGTTGTTGCAAATCTTGGTCCTCA
This sequence comes from Hetaerina americana, assembly GCF_022747635.1. Lineage (NCBI taxonomy): Eukaryota > Metazoa > Arthropoda > Insecta > Odonata > Calopterygidae > Hetaerina > Hetaerina americana. The sequence goes on from NW_027286315.1 coordinate 484,860, forward strand.
TCTAGAAGGCCGTGACGGCATAGGGGAGTTGGCCCGCGACATGGGATTTCGGGTCATCGAAGGCCAGTCTGCAAAATACAGAAAAATACAAGGTAAAACGTTGTTTGCATAGGAATTAATGTACACCAAACAGAAATAGATTCCACCCATATATCACATATTATTATTAGACCTCGGAGCGTGGAAAGTGATTCAGCGCTGGTCTGCTCACCAGAACTCCCGTGTTTCGATCCAGGTGACGTCTTTGGCCACCATAAAATTCATATAACCTCTGTGAATTTTTTTTAGACCTAATATGTGAAAGCACTAGGAACATGAGCTGGTCCCCCTCATTCTCATGTAAATTTGTAATTTTAATAACCTGTATAGGTGCTCTTTGCTGGGTGATCTCTGACCTCACCTATCGAACCGACCATCGAGTTATTTATCGTTGTAGTGATTAGATCACTATTAAATCAATATCGATCATTTTGAGTAATATTGACGAAATGTTAAGTGAGAGATGGGGCTGTTCAGCCCAAACTTAAACACTCGTCATTAAAGACATTAAACCATAAACACAGTAATCAACCCGAAGGTCGGTTTGGTAGGTGATGGTAGAGTTCACCCAATACTAAGCTCGACGGTGTGTGAAATTCACGCATCAGGATAGGGGGCCAGTTCCTTTCCCCGTGCCGGTTATGGTTTCCCTGGAACATCTGGTACCTGAAAAATCTCAGCTCCAGCTGTAGGTGCCCAGAGAGGCTTGCCCGGGAATTGAACCCGGGCCCTCCGGTGAGTAGTCCAACGCTCTGCCCCTGAACTAGCGTGAACCACAATAAAGACATTATATGTGTTAAATGTTTTGATGGCAGAAAATTCAGGTTAAGATATTCCAATTTTTTATGACACGTAATTATAAAAATACAAGATAACTAGCATATTTGTTCAAAATGAAAGGTTAACTTTTTTTGTGATTTGGGTACGGAAAATGTCTGGTTAATCATTGTTCATTACGGAGCATTTATCAGAATTAAATTCAAGCACAGGTTAAGGTACAGATAATGCAAAGGGAATACAACAGGTAAATATGACCCGAAAAAAGTTCTATGTAGTCAGAATCATGTGATTTGTAGACAATTTCATACTCCAACTGGATGGAGGTCAAAATGGAAATATCAAAATCTTAATCCGCCCGCCCATAATAATCTTGACCCGTTTATCGATACTTACTTGATTCTGGGTCCTTGATCTCATTACAGTACTCTCGGGTTGTGATTTCGAAGGGCCGATAGCCAATCGGGGTTGGCAATAGCTGAGCTGCAACACTCGTGTGTAATACCACACACCAATGGAGCGTATGGTATTCCAACAGCGTGAAGAGGGAGGCGGCTGATTACGGCTGTTCCCAGAGAGGGAAATTGCAACGGGATGGTTATTATTCTCCCTATCTATCACAACAGCAAATTATTAATACGCAATCCATGTAATTATTAATGATGAGAAAATGATAAAATATTGCGAGTTTTGTTCATAATTATATTCAAAAATTTTAATATAAAGCAGTATATATAGGTTGGTGGGTCCTTAATCGTTTACTGAAATCGTCGGGTCAAGAAACAAAATATATTTAGCCTGTAGTTTCTTAAGGATCGCGGAATATAAAGTGTTGCTGATTTTTCTCGTTTAACGTCGTTACACAAACTTTTCTTTCACGAGTACATACCAAATGCCCTTTCAGGAAAGTGTTTCAACGGCTCTATATTGAAAGGACTGTCTCCATTCGAAGGGATTGCTCACCAGTTTTTCCGAATCTCCACACCACTTCGGAATTTGAACGATTTCTTCCGGAACGCTCCCAGGAACCGAATTCTTCCGCCCGCCCCGCACTCAGCAAAGCCAGCGCACCAACGATTTGGCGTCTTAATGTGTGTATTTATATATATATATATATATATATATATATATATATATATATATATATATATGTATATATGTGTATATATATATATATATATATATATATATATATATATATATATATATATATATATATATATATATATATATATGTGTGTGTGTGTGTGTGTGTGTGTGTGTGTGTATACACATACAGGGTTCGTCCGGAAAATAAGTGTACTGAGCTCAGGAAAAAAAATTTATTACACTTTTACATATCTTAAGCTAATATTCCTCAAAATAGGACCCTTGTGAGTCGATACACTTGTTCCAGCGGCGTTCCCATTCCTGGAACGCTCCCGCGAAGGCATTATCGGGAACCTCTCGAAGACTCGTCGTCGACCTCTTCTCTGCCCTCCACGAACATCTTGTGCCACCGAAAGATCATGTTTCTGGACATGGCTGACTCCCCGTAAGCCTGGTTAATCATACCGACAGTTTCGGTAGACGATTTCCCAAGCTTTACCGCAAATTTGATGGAATAACGCTGCTCCAAAAACTTCGGCATCGTGTTCCGTGACGTGGGTCGAGCGTGGAGGTTCGCGTTAACAGAGCTCCTCACTACACCACAGCTCAGAGCCGACTGCCTTTTTCAGCGTCGCTTGCCAGCATACCCCCCTCCAATCGCAGCCCGTCAGAGCGGTGCTGGGCGCGCCTGGAGCGGCGCGCCCAGCCCAGGAGTCAGTACACTTATTTTCCGGACGAACCCTGTACACACATATTAGCCCTTTCATGTGGAAATATATTTTATATATCAATTTGCTCCCGTCCTTAGGCGCGGATATTTCGTGTGAGAAAGTATTTTTTGTGTTTATAAATAATAAATAAATTTATATTTAAACACACACATGTTTATATAAGTATGTATATATACATATATATATTTAGATGAATTCGTCGAAGTAACACGGAAGTGTTGAATAACAAACTTGAATAGCAACAAACAATATAAAAACTCATAAAAAGATCACTCACGCGTTATTTCTTAATAATTTCGGTGGAATTTAGCTCCACCTTCCTCGGAAGAAACAGTAGCCAGTAGTCAGTGACGAGGAAGACGGAGCTAAATTCCGTCAAAATTATTAAGAAATAACGTGTGAGTGTTCTTATATTGTTTGCTGCTGTCCAAGTTATATATATATATATATATATATATATATATATATATATATATATATATATATGCACACGTTTTAACCATTTCTCCCGTCATTAGGCACGTATGTACATATGCATGTATATATACATATATCCACTCACACATATGTATACATATAAAGCTCAGCCGGAAGGAGAAAAACGTTGCAACGCCGCGATACAGAAAAAACAGACTGTATGCTCACAACGGACACACCAACACGCACCTAACCTAGCACTCTGATCGGGCTTTCATCGACTCCCATCCATCGGCTCTGCAGGAAGAGGCAATGAGCTCAGTCGTCGACGATTTCTAAACCCTGCATATGAAAATCCATTAGAAGGGATTTTTGGATTTTTTCGTTCGAACTTTTTATTCTACATTCACTCCCCGGAAGGATTCACACTCTCCTCCCCCCCCCCTATTTTTTCCCCTCTCCCCACCCTCTTTCCCCTCTCCTCATAGTCACGTGAGCGTGAACACCTGCAAACGTGTAGGGAGAGTGGTGAACGTCCCCGATGCTCAATACTCTTCTACTCCAAGGTAATCGATCTAACCTTATTTTTTTTTCTTTCTCCCCAAGAGGATTTATTATTTGCGTCCCCTTTCGTCCGCCGGAGTGCGATGTTATTTTATTTTATGCTACCCTTCCCGACTATCCGTCGCCTCCAGAGCACGTTCCAGCGTGCGAGCGGTGGAATCAATTGGCCGTTGAAACGGAATTTGAAGGATTCTCTTTTCCCCTACTTTCTTCCCGGCAGAAACCAAATATAAGGGATTTCCCAGGGTGTACTCTTACTCCCGATCTCCACTCGGTTGCGTAACGGTCGTTAAAAATGCATTTAATCTTTAAAAATAAAAACATAATTTATGTTTTCTTTTTTGAAAATGTCACGTGAAAAAAATATCGACATTACGTATACTTTATTACCTAAAATGACAAATATATGCGAGATCTTTACTTACAATTTCCATTATATCATATTTCTAACTAATTCAATTTGCCTCAAGGACCCTTAAAGGTTCTGTTACGCTATGATACGTATCATAATGTGACAGTTTTAAAGCATAAAAATCATTTGTCTTGACCGATTCAACGAAAAATTGAAATTGTTAAAATTAAAAAACATATTTTTGTATGTTTGAATGTATAATTTGAATTATGAAAATCTGTTGTTTTGTTTTAACTAATTTCAGATTGTTGATGTTGGTAAAAATGAAAAAAAATGAATTAGTTAGTGCTTCCTCATAATAAGAAAGGATGAATTACAGAAAAACCTTTATTTTCTGGGTTGACAGATTCCTCTTAGATTACATGAGTTCTTTTTTTAAAAATAGTTTTTGTATTTGAAGATTTGAAGGCTTTGGACGTTCTCTAACGAATATATATATATATATATATATATATATATATATATATATATATATATATATATATTCGTTAGAGAACGCCCAAAGCCTTCAAATCTTCAAATACAATATATATATATATATATATATATATATATATATATATATATATATATATTCGTTAGAGAACGTCCAAAGCCTTCAAATCTTCAAATACAAAAACTATTTTTAAAAAAAGAACTCATTTAATCTAAGAGGAATCTGTCAACCCAGAAAATAAAGGTTTTTCTGTAATTCATCCTTTCTTATTATGAGGAAGCACTAACTAATTCATTTATATATATATATATATTATATATATATATTTATAAGTATATATATATAGTATGTATGTATATATATATATATATATTTATAAGTATATATATATATGTATATATATATATATATATATTTATAAGTATATATATATATGTATATATATATATATATATATATATATATATATATATATTTATAAGTATATATATATATGTATATATATATATATATATATATATATATATTGGCAATAATACGCAGTTCATGAAAGCATTTAACAGTGTTGAACGCCTAACCAAACGGATTATGAATTCGTGAGACTAAGCGGGTTGTGTCGTTAAAAGCGCAACTTAACCTACATCTTTGAGCTATAGTTATAAGCCCTGTTATCACGTGAAAAGGTAACAGAGGCTAGCTGTGTGTGAAAGGACATTTGCAAGGGGGAAGGAAAAAGGTGGGGAGAATTACCCAAGCGATGACTCATAGCCATCTGGCTTGGAAGCGACGCCGTTCCGTACGGTAGCATCGATGAGTCCGGTTGCACGATTCACTGAATCACGAATAGTCTTCTTAAATAACCACCTGTCCTCATTTTACTCTCTGTCCGCCAGACACCTTACAACCGATCACTTCCGTATAGGTGAAGTACCGTTTCGAGGACGGATGGCTCGCTCAGTGGGACGGAAAGGACTGGAGTTTTTAGGAAAACAATTTTCCCTGGGAATTAGTCCTGTAGGAATATGAAAGGCTATTATATTTTTTCCAATTCCAGAGGGTACTCGATCCCACGCAATTCCCTCCCTCCGGCCCCTCCTGTCCACTACTTCCTTTCAGATTCTCATGTCCAATTCATCTTGGTGCAACGTCGCGGTTCCCTATTTGCTCTCGTTTCTCGTACTCGATGTCCCCTTACACTGGTGTGTGCCATTCCAGTTTTGTGTATTTGTCGCCTCAACAAACGTTAGCCACGACTCTATCCCTCGTCTGTATTTTCTGCTCACTCCGCGGTTTTATATGCCGCTATAAGCAAGAAAATGTGCTTTTGAATCTAGTTGATGTTTCCCTAAATTTAGGTACCCAAAATAGTATGTTTTAATGCTAACGTGACTTATCAATTTGCAGTTCCAAGGATATTTAAAACAAGATTAGGAAATATTCAAGCAGTTACCTGCAGTAGTAATATTATAATTAACAAACTTTAATAGGGGTAAATACTTAGCGTTCATTATAACGAGTCAAAATCAGTCGTGAAATTTTGAAAAATCATTTTTCATGCTTTTGGAGCTTCATTCTCGATAATAAAACGGGGTGGTGAAACTATGTTCGGCTGAAAATATTATGTGTGAAATTTTCCTGAGTGATTTTAATTTATCATCACGTTAAAAAATTAAGACATACTAAATCTTCATTCAATTTAGGACATGGAAGTTTTGCCAGGTGATAATTTATACGAGGTTGAGTAAAAGGAAACCCGTAATGATTACATATTTTATGCATCCTAATTTACAGAATACTAAAGGTATTCACGCATATATTCCTATAGGTACTCACTGATTTCACATTTAGTCCTCTTGGCGTATAATAGAGGTTTTTTCAGCGCATCAAAAGTTATCTTTAGAAAAAATACAAACTGCTCTAAAAGCCTCTGCTGTGAAGTGTGTCGATGGGATCCTGAAATAAAGTTATTTAGGAACTTATAGTCGATGCGTAATTTCTAAAGTGAATTGTGTAAATCATCATTCTGGACATTCACTTGCCAATGAGTTAAGACATTTTACTCATTACTCTACTTTATTTAAAATACTAAGATTAGTAATACTGAATAAACAAATGAAAGATGGCTCTTTCTTTGTAGTGCATTTTAAAAGTTGAGCAGCCATCTTTACACTAATGTTTGGCCTTATGGCCTTATTGTTACCTTCTGGTGTAATGCTGCCACTTGTAGGTAATTCATAAAACCATGTCTATCACTGTGGGAAAAGAAAATAGACATTGGCACGATGTTAGTAAATTGCAGCGCAATTTCAGGGATTTCAGTCAACACATCCTCGTACTAATAATGATAACAGATATGAAGATATTTGAGATATATGCCGCCTCTATTGTTCATCATCTAAGATTTGAATACTGAGGTAACTTATTCATTGCTAATGCAAAGGTAAAAATAGTTCGTTTTAACCCTTTAATAATAAGCCGTAGGAATTAATCCGTTAATTCTATGGATCAATTCAAGCCCAATGGTTTGTTTTTATAGTGTATTCGTTTTCATATTTTTCAAGTAACTTTGGCTTCTTTACTTGTCATGGTTCAGTTTAAGTGAGTAGTTATGAAAACGTTCTTCATTAAAAAGTATATTAAACACTAATATTTATTTCATTACTTCATGGCTATGTCTAATGGCTAATCTATACGCTGTATTCCAGCCAAAAAATAATTATTATGTCGACAAAATTTATTTTTTACTTTATTTTACTTAATTCATAGAAACTGCTGGGTAATCCGCAACAGTAAATTTTCCGGAACCACCGTAATGGCAAATAATTATTGCACACTCAAAATGGTGGCCATGTTCATTTTACTTATTCACGTTTTCAAATGTTGCTTTTCAATGGAGGTAATTGGTTTGGTTGTCACAAAATAATGCATTTGAATGCACCATTTAGGATGTTCATCAATGAAATGTTTATTTGTTCATAGGTGATGAAAAATTTTTCAGAATTTTACGCAATGCACTCTTAACAAATTACCTAAGGATTGACATCACCTTGTAAAATATGTTACCTTTTTGTGAATGATTTCTGCAAAAATATTCAGTGCAACGGTTCAATAAAAAATGAAAGCAATTATAGGAATTCGAGGCTCAAGTATTCGTGCAAACTAACGTAAAACCAATCTAATCTCAAAGTGTTTTATGACGTCAATAATATATTTCTCAATTTTAATATTCCCATATTGGCAAAGGGAATGATTTAAGTATCTCAGAAATAAACATTTCATTCTGTAAGTAGTGAATACTCGTGAATACTTTCGTGCGATGATTTTTTTCGACTTTCGACGTGAATTATCAAGACAGGCGTGCATCAATCAACTTACTTCCACTTTTGCCGATAAAGTTCCATCCTTTGTGACTGTGAAACGCTGGTGTAAAGAATTCCATCATGGCCGCCGTTCGGTCAGCGACGAAAGTCGTGAAGGTCGTCCAAAAGCAGTTCTTGAGCCGTAAAACATTGATACTCTGCAAGAACTAAGTGTAGTAAAGGATGAGCTTCATGCGACTTATCCTGAGATTGAGGAATCCTTGGGGATTAGTATTACGAGCATTTTTAAGATATTTCATGAACATTTAGCCGTGAAAAAAATGTGTTCGCGTTGAATCCCGCATAAATGCTCGTGTCAATTTTTCCAAGAAATGCCCAAGAAATACAATCATGGTGTATCAAAAGCTGTGTAAGACATTTAAACAGGTGACGAATCTTGGATTTGTGCGAATGAGCCCGAGACAAAACAGCAATACAATGTATGCGTGTTCCAAGACGAGCCAAATCCGATAAAAGTGATTCGTGCACGATGAACATCAAAGCAAATAGTCGTCTGTTTTTTCGGAATAACTGGACATGTGGCAACCGTACCGTTAGAGCAGCGTAGAAGCGTGAGTGCTGAATGGTACACAAGCGTTTGTTTGCCACAGAAGTGCTTGGTGAAATACGGAAAAAGAAGCGGCAACGAAGGAGCATTCTTCATCATGACAACAATGCAAGCTCTCACAGATCGGCTGAAAAAACTACCTTTTTTACTGACCAAAACGTCGAATTGATGGGTCATCCTCCGTACAGCCCTGATTTATCACCAAATGACTTCTTCTTAAGCCTGTTTAACAAGACAAAATTGCGTGGCCAACGTTTTTCGGCGTGTGAAGAAGCATTTGATGCATTCAAAAACCATGTTTTGGAGGTACCTCAATCGGAGAGAGAAAAGTGTAACGAAAACTGGTCCGAGCGAATGCAAAAGTGTATTGATTATCACGGAGAATACTTCGGAAAACAATAAATCAATTTTGAACCATAAATTACTGTCTTTTCATCTTTAGGCTGAAAATATAAATAGCAACCCTCGTATTACTGAAATATATTACAGTGCTAAAGAAAGACAAACAGAAGGAAAGCATAGATGGATAATTTTAGAAACCCCAAAATGGAAGCCTGAAATGAATTAACCATCAATTAAATTCTACCTGTATTGAGCGACAGACAAATTAAAAGCACTATTGATGTTTAGTACCAAATGTCAGTTGAATACCTTTTCAGTTTTTTAACAAGTTAAAATTCAACTTTTTACTCATTTTATAAAATAAAACATACTTTTCGGATTTCTGTCAACAGTTGAAAACGTGTTAAAGTTTAAAGACTAGATTACCATAATATACAATATGCATTTGAGGTCGGATATAGTGGTGATAACGGGCTTTTTAATAGCCGATAAGTATATGGGAAATAACTTTTTTGCTTTCGATGTACCTTTACAATCCACCATTCCACGATATATTTATGTTTTCAACTTAGTATTGGGATTTATAAAAAAAATCAAAGATATCTTGAATAATATAAGATCGTAGTTGATATTGTGAAAGTATCACATTTTCTCTTTATATAAGGTTTCATAACAATTTCATCCATTATTAGAGGCAAAAATTGGATGTTTTGCTCCTTCTACCTAGTAACAAATTGGATATTGCCAACCGGTATCGTAAATGGATACATGTCGGAGGAGAATGCCCTTGGGCTCCATTAGTTTCCCCAGAAGCAGTTGCAAGCTCGATATTTGGGGATAAATTGAATCCCATCCTCGGTCAGGATATTGCAATTAATCTGGCCAGAGTGCTAAGGAGGTCGAAAAAAACGAATATCCCGTTTCCACAGATGGGAGCATCTCATTTCGACGGATCTACTTTTTTCCTCTCTCTCTCTTCAGTAGGAATAGGAATTAGAAATTGGGAGTGGTTTCAAGTAGAGAGCACTCTTATCCTGTGGCTGTGGCCGCATTACTGAGATATTTGTTTCATTACCACATGGTTTGACGTAATCGAAGGTGCAGTCAAGAACCTCCTCCGATGGAAATATTTATCTTAAAATTTAACCTTGCACGCAATAATACTTCTATAAACGTGTCTTTTGATTTCAAAAAGCAGATATTCAATTCAAAGTCAGTAAATTTATGTACTTTCCAAATCTTATCAAAGTCTGATCTCAATTTCAATTATTCCACGCTTTAGGAGTTTGAATAACTGATTTGAGATTTTAATCGTATCTTAAGAATAAATTTCATGATGATTTATTTTTAATTGTGCATATTTCAATGGTTTTGGTGGTATTTTACGCCATAAATATCCAGGATAATTGTAAAAGTTTAAGTGATTTACTTTACGGAGTAAATTATAATGTAACCCGGCAAACCATGCATTTATATCTCAAAAGCAATGCGATTCATTTAATCATGAGAAATTATGGAGGTACATATTGTGATTGATAATATAGTATATCACCAGTATTTTACGTTATTCACCAAAAAGACCTGACTGACATTTTCTATTCATATTCAAGTTGTAACACGCGTTAAATCCAAGAAATAAAACCCTATTTATCGTAATTCTATAGTTTTATCTAAAAAATTAATAAATAAACCTTTAATTATAGCTTTAAAAACGAAACAGACGATTAATCTTATAACATCATATTTTATTTCCATTAACCATTTATAGTGATACAAGTGATGCTAGTAGGGAAATAACTCGTTGAGGAATGCCTTTGTTATATTGAAATATATAAGATACGAGAATTTAGAGGGCTAAATAATTTAAAAAGTGGACAGGAAAGTGTATAAGAAAGCGTGATGAGAAAACTGCCCAAATCTTACATTTTAATATAAATGTTTTGAATTATAAAGGTATCTTATTAATTATTACTAATGTGATGTCGATTCTTTACTCCTAGTTTTTCATTTATTTTTAAAATATTAACTATAATTAAACATGATAGTCCATAATTCGTTTCTTTCCTTCCGTACTCAAAAAGATCACAACGAATGGCTCTACCGGCGTAATTTATTCTCATGGTCTATCCGTCGTACTGCGAACAATTTGATAGTCATTCACACTGAGGCTGTTCACGGATACATCATGTACTTGCAATGAAAGATACAAAATGCGATGGCTGAAAGTAAGTATTTAAATAAGTTGACAGCAAGTATTAGGCAATCAATTTCAGAGGTGACAAGAAATAGTATGAAAAAAAAGCGTACGAAAAACTTACTTTGACAGATACGTATATATGGACAAATAAAAAACAAAAATATTAAGGTTTAATGAGGATAAGAATTACATAATAAGGATTACAAATCGAAAGCAATTGAATCGGTATGGTTATCTATGTACCACGTTCAACATAGATCAGTATATATTTCAAGGAAAGCCGTTAAAACTAGTCCATTAAAGCATCAGAGGTCAGTTAATAACTATACCACCCTCCCCGATATGTTACATCTAAGACCTGAATTGCCTCAATAACGCTGTCCCATCGATAAGGGCACATTATTTAGAAATTCGCCCCCGTAACCCTCGGCTTAATCCGACATTCAATTAATCGGTCCCTGATCACATATCGAGAGTCTACTGTACTTTTCCGTTATGGTTGTTACTTCATCCCCATGTTTTATTGAACTGCGTGCGTTTCGAATTCTCTGCTTGTTCCATTCAGCGAGGATTAGAACGGAACAGCAAATTGATCAGGAGAAGGGAATTTTGTTGGCGGTGATGTCATCTCCTACACTTCCCTCATCTATCCTCCTCGACCGGAATCCCCTCTCTAGAACATCGCCCCTCTCTCTGTCTCTCTTCTCCCCCTCCGATGAAAACCATCTCTCATCCCTTTCACTCGCTTTAACTCAAATGACAACCGAAGAACGTGACAAAAAAGAAATCCCACATCTCTCCACCAGTGGCCTCCAAAATTCTCAGGTGGCGCGACTTGCTTGCCATTTGTTCCAAACACCGTAAGGAATAGGAAGGAAAAAAATATCTATATACACACACACACACACACACATATATATATATATATACATATATATATATATATATATATATATATATATATATATATATATATATGTGCATAAGAGTTCTCTCTATCTCTGCAGCCACTACAGACGCCTTTTCCTTTTCTTCCGTTGGTGCGAATAAATATTTTTTCTGTCCCCCCTCCTAACCCCTTTTATTCCAAGGATGTCGTATTTCGCTTTTTTACGTGCCCCTGTCCGATCCTGTACGAAGTAAGAAGAGGAGGAAATGTTCTAACCTCAAGATACTGGAGACTTCATCTCTCTGCTTTATTCGTTTAAGAGTGTTAAATCCTCAAACGTCACACTCATTTTCAATTTAGTAGTCACGCAGCATTTTTGGTTGCATATGCTGCGAATTGAGTAAACTTTGGTTAAGTGTATATTTTTGAAGCCCATATTACGATTTCACAATTTAAGTTTAGGCTGTAGAGATGCTGTTAAAGAGAATAATGTGCAGCAGATTAAAATGGATGGAAAGGAATACAAACCAAGGAATTGGTAGTGAAAGAGATGAGGCTGATCGTAGACGTTCAAAGATAGTAGAGCATATGGATGCAAAAGATACTGAAAGTTAATACGGAAAGCGTTAAAGTCGAAGGACATAAACAAAAACGGGCGGAAAAGTTCACCTATTCACGCGTTTTAGAAGAAAGTAGAAAATTAATGAGAAAATTAAAAGAAGAATGGATTTTGGTTCGTAAACAGGCGGGAGAGAGTTGATGACTGGCACATCTCAGTAATGATATAAAGAATACAATAGTTTAAACTTCATTATAGAGCGTATTTCTGAATGGCTCGGAAACTTGGTCGTAGAGGTAAAAGTATATAGTTTAGAGGATTTTTACGTGAAGGTATAGTGAAGAATGTGGAAAAAATGGGCCAAAAGAAAACAAATTAAACATATTAAATTCTATGTATCACAATTTTAAGAAAGATGGCTATTGGAATACATCTGAAGATGGCAGTAAAAATGCAAGCAGAAGATACTGAAAGGAAATGGTATGCTGACGACGTTATTAAAGGGTAAACATATGGGAAGTGTAAAGGGAGGGAAATAATAGATCATTTGGATGGAATTTAGGCAGATAGGAAGTATATATAACTAAAGAACGGTACAATAATATGTAGTGTAGTGTTTATGGATATTCATCATCATATCAAAAATATTCAGACGAGATGCAGAGGAAGGTCGTCATTATGAGAAACAAATTTGCACTTTTCCACAGATTTAAAATCTGTGGAAAGGAGCAAATTTGTTTCTCAAAATTCATCATCATCATCATACGTCATGTTGGTCAGGGTCTTTAAGTAGAAGGGTCAGGATCAAGTAAAAGCCTACCCTTACCCTGTAGATTACGTCAAGTATAATTGACTTCAAAGCAATTCCACAAGACGCGAGTTATGAGGTGTTTATGGTTTCTTCATGGATGACACATCTATTCACTTGTGCCTCAAGATACTCATTGTTCCTTCGAAAGATCAAAATGCATTGCATTTTATCAAAAACTTGAGAATTACAAAAAAAATAGGCGATGACATTTCCAAAATTAAATCATCTACACGGATCATTTGCAGATTTGTGGGTTTTCTTTAATTTATGGCGCGTCAACAATGTATTAGCGCAGGTTAAGCTACCACCAATTGTATATTCTCAACAATATCCCCTTTTTAGGCTCTTAAAACGGAAGAATTAAGAAGTGTTTTTATCATATTACATTTAATACCTATTAAAATCAATTCAATATTTTGAATCATGGAAAAATAACAGCATATTATGACGTTCTTATAAATCCATCTTGCGGATTACTGATTTTTACAACGCAAATAGATTCCCGGTACCGTTTTTGTATACGCTGTTTTGAATTTTTCGCTGGAATTTTAAATAGAAACTTTTTTTCTTTACTTAACCATAAATATCTAGATATATATTTTTTCATACATACAAATATGAATATTGTTTTATCTATTTATGTATAAATTGATGAAAAGCACAGTTTAATATATAATTACAAACATTTCATTCTTAATTTACATTTGTTCCTTTAATTATTTGCTTTGTGACTGTTTCCGAGTGGTTTACCTCAACCGTCATTCCCTCATTTTCCAAATCGTTCCTAAGCTGAAGAGTTGCGTAGAAAATGTAAATATGCCTTGGATAAAGATTATTCACATTCTTATATTCTAAATAAAGAAGCACTTTTTCTCAATGGTATTTAGTTTGACTGAAAAGTTTCTCCAGGTTTACTCTTAGCTTTCATCTTACGCCCGAAAATGACTATTGTCTTACTCATCTCTTTTCTTAAATGAAATAAATTGCATAGAAGATATACACCTTGTAAATAAGTTTAACGGCATAAAATTTGTAACAATTGGAAGAAAATGAGTATCCTGAAAATTAAACAATGACAGTAGTCAGAAACAGAAGTCAGTGACTACTGTTTCTTCCGAGGAAGACGAAGACGTATGAGTGTTCTTATGTTGTTTTTTGCTGTCCTAGTTTTATATATGTGTGTGTATATATATATATATATATATATATATATATATATATATATGATAAATACATTTTCTTTTTCAAATACATCAAATTCTAGGTTCTATAAGATTGAGGTAAAGTGAATGTTAACTTTAACTTCTGCTTAAATCCATGACTAAATTTTACGATATCAAGTCAAGTTTAATATTGGCCGTTAAATTGAACAATAGCTCTCAGATGGTATCATTACATTTTAAATGTTCATATTCAATAGTGGGTAGTTTCAATGGCCAGTGAAATCGGATCTGTCGATAAACTTCATGAAGTAATAATTGGGTTCGAGGAGACATAAGAAAAACGGTTCTAAATGCCACGCAGTTCAGGGCCCTCTTCGAAAGACACATTGGCGCACGGAGAAATAAATATACGAACAGCCTCGTAAAGTGAAATGAGCGTATTAACCGGCGAACTATTAGGAACAAATTCGGTAAAGATTTCAGGCATCCAAAGTTTTGGAAACTAACTTGATGATAGATATATCTATACCTTTCATTCGTAAGGATTTCTCGGAGCACTGAATGGGTTGGAAGATAAGGAAAAACTTTCCTTCCTGCTTGCGGTGACCACGTGCAGTTCATTCATAAAAGTCTTTCATGCTCTTATATGGGCTTATTCCTGGTAAACACGAACGCGTTCTGAGTAGAGTTTTCTCAAAATATTCGGAGAATTTATCTGCTAAAATGGATGTTGAGAATGTACGACTGAGGGAAACAGTTTTTACCTAGTTTTTTGCTAGAAGTAGCTTCTTTGCACATTTACTGTCTCCTATGTGTATGTTCTTTATGCTGTGAGGAAAATGTTTACAAGGTGCAAATCTGTGTCCTTTAAAAATAGCGTTAATTCTTTCGTATGCAAATGCATTCATCTTCAACGCAAAATTTAGGGTAAAATTTAGGATTTAAATTTCTCACTTCAAGAAACCGGCGTGAGGACCACTTATCTATACATATAAATAAAATATAATATTATTTAATATTTATGATTATTTCAAAATGTAAAATAAACAGCATAAATAAAATACGAATTAATAGACCACGTATGCCGGAATGATACGATCACCATAGTAACCTACCAGTGCCACGGTGGCGAGAGCATTACGTTATCGTGATTTTTTCGAAAAATTTTGAATGACTTTGGAATAACATACAAGTATGTAATTGCATTATAACTTTTTAAGGTCAATTACAAAATGATGGACGGCTGGATGTGTTAACTCGATGATCCAAAGCAGCGCAAAGAATCCATACTCCAAGAACACATACCATTTCGTAACCTGCCAGCCGCTGAAGAGGCGTTTGGCAAAGGGTGTTTGGCCACCAGACTTCATCAACTAAATGGATTAACTTTCGAGGTCAATGGCTCTCTGCAGGCTCACCAACCGTAGTTTTTTCAATGTTCAGGTCGCTTTTTGTTGTGATTGCGAGTCGTACGAGGAAAGAAAGAGTCCCTGAATATATTTACTGCGCAATATAGTATATCTCAATTATCTTACCTGCCTGGTTCAACCCCTCTATATAATCCCGCAGTGACTTGGCAAATCTAACTATGTCCTTCCTCTCTAGTAAATCCTTTATCTCCATGTTCATTCTAATTCTCTATCTCTCTCCTTCTCTAATTGGGCCATATATTCTCCTTTTGATTTTTCTTTCAAATTTTCTAAGTGTTTTTTCATCCTGACTTGTTTATGTCCATGTCTCAGCTCCATAAGTTACCACGGGTCTAATAAGCGTTTTATAGATCTTAAGTTTTGTATTCCTTGATTGTAACATTGATTTTAGGAGTGTTGCATTTGCAAAATATGCCTGGTTGCCTTCCATTACACTTTGGTTAATCTCCGTAGATATCTAATGTTCATTGTTAAGCCCTACTCTTAGTTAGATAAACTCCTTGACACCCATAAACTCATAATTCCCAAATAATATGTTTTGCAATTTCCACTTGTTCTGAGAAGCTGACATTTTCAAGTATTTTGTCTTCTCTTCACTAACCTTCAGCCCCACTTCTTTACCAGTTTTTTCTAAATTGTTAAACATTTCTTTTAGGCCATTCAAATTTCGTGCAATTAGTGCTGTATCGTCTGCATATGCGAATCCTTGCTGGGATTCATGCACAATGATCCCTGTTAATTACAAAATAATAATGGTACATTTCATAGCCTTTATTTACTTGAATATTATTCGCATTATTTTAGAAATATTTTGGCACAGGTTTGTCAATTTATTTACATCCATTATTTTCTATTAATAGGCAGTTGAGGTATTTTATTATAAAATAATGATCAAGATGTAATTCTGAAGTAACTACAAGTGTTATTTCATTGTTAGCTTTTGCTTGAGGTCCATGAAGTCAAGAAATATAAAAACAATTCTCTTTCTTTGAACATTTGAGTTGATTCGTGCTTTTTTTACAATATTTTGAGCTAATATGGTTATTTAAAGTATAATTGCAGCTAATTGAAAGCATTTTAAGAAGTAGTAAAGGACAGGGATTGCGAGTAAAGGCATAAGGAAATTATAGAAACACTGAAATTTTATCGCGGTTTAATATAAAAAATTTGGGTCGCGGTAGTCCAGGGAGTAGAGCGTTGGACTACTGACAGAAGGAATCCGGGTTCGATTTCCGGGCAAGGCACTCTGGGCACCTGCAGCTCCATCCAAGCTATGTGATTTTTCGAGTACCAGATTTTCCTGGGAAAAAAATGGTTTATGGTTTTTTATTGAAAAATTAAACGAGTATAAGGCTTGGAAGTACTTTTTAGTGCAAAAGTTGTGAGCGTAAGTTGGAGAACTATGGATTGTTTACAAAGAAAAATAAAATTACCCAAAATAATGAAAGGGAATACAACACCTGAAGAGCGCAAGGCTTAGGGATCAATACTCAATAATAAGGACAGTATTCAATGATAGTTAGGGAATATTGAGAAATGATGATATGCCAGCATATATGATCGAGTGAAAAATGCCAATATGATAGAATACAATTAATAGTAAATATTAAAATTTACAGAAGCTTTCCACGCTTATAGTTTTAATCACTTGATATTTCACAAAACCAAACTTTTCTCAGTTTCTTGGAAAATGAAATAACTACTCTTGAATTAAAGGAAATTGTTTCTTAGTGGTCCTAAAATTGATTGACACGATGAAAACTTGGAAGTAACAGAAATAACGGATGGATTGAAATTTTTTGAAGTGCCAATGACTTTCCTTAAACTCATATTTGAATTAACTCCAATAGGCAACGACTGATACGGTTTAACGAGAGAACAATTATTTTGGATAACAAATCGAGGAAAAGTCATCAGAAAATCATGTTTAATTTATGTTGTTTAAGTGTAATCGATTCATGGAGTGTCCTAAAATAGCATCGGGAATCAAATATGGTGATGTAAATGAAAAGCTATCACCTTCCCATCGAGTGGCAATTTTGGACATTCACGAGCCTGGGGGAATTTCTGAAATAACACGGAGCCTGAATTAATATTAAGAATATTAAGACACCGCAATACGTTTACGAATTAAAAATACTGAATCCTATAAATTACTAGATTGGTTAAGGCTTTAATGGTATTAATAGCTGATTGGTTGAGGTAGGTTTTGGACCACACAAACTTAGAGTTGTTATATGTTTAAGTTTCCATGAGATGACACAAAATGACGCCTTTAAGTATGGTAAAATCTTCTTTCAATTCCGCACACTTTCTGTCTCCGCTAATTCCGTCAAAATTCCCTGTACTTTTCCCTGTATAACTCATTTTCGCTTAATAACATTCTTCCAAACAACCTTCAAACAATCTTGCATTTACTTCTCTTGCCCCTGGTATATTTTTCACAACAAACCTGCCTTTCCTCACCATAGCTCTTCGTTCTTCCCTCTTTTGTTTTATCATTAGTTCTTAGGAAAGGTGACTGACATCTTAGATCATTTGTGTCGCGAGAGGGATAGGTGAAAGATTTCTTTGAGGTAGGGTAATCAGGGCATTAAAAAAGTGTGGAGGGAAATCCGACGTTGGCTGTAGCCTACTCATAAAGATAGTCGCCAAGGGGTGCACCATTTAACGTCCAATCTGACGGACGGCATACTCCTCCTGATGTTTTCTCCACAAAGCACCCAGATAGGGATCAGGATTTACCATAGAAAAATCAAGCCATTAACAGGATTCGAATCCTGGCCATCACGATGGAAAGTCGGAACATTAGCTACCGCACCAACCGGATCTTCATTTGATTTTACTATTTTCATTCTTCTTCACAAAAATATTCCGAAACCCTCCTAATATACGGTTATCGTCTTACCTTAACTACCAAGTTTAGATATCGTTCAAACACGCTCCAT
Organism: Hetaerina americana; assembly: GCF_022747635.1. Classification (NCBI taxonomy): domain Eukaryota; kingdom Metazoa; phylum Arthropoda; class Insecta; order Odonata; family Calopterygidae; genus Hetaerina; species Hetaerina americana. The sequence continues at coordinate 503,591 of NW_027286315.1, forward strand.
GTCAAAGTTTAACGTTGAATATGCATGAACATATCTTGGTATCTTGTGAAGGAAACATCGCTGACTAACCTCATTTGCCTTTAAATTGAGATTGAAAAGCGAAAGGAGAATTCAAGTATAAATTAATGGCAGAAAAAAATAAAAAAGCTTCATGAGCATGTAGAGCAGGGTATCTTTACCATACCTTGTATCCCCTACTTTCTTCTAGTCATTTTTATAAGATGCCCTAATATTTATTAAATTGGAGCATTAGCCTTAAATTCTTCAACATGATTCAATAAATTCATCTCATTAAAAGCTGTATCATCGGTGAAATTAAAAAAATGTCCTCTTCATTCGCCCATTTTAATGTTGTTTTTTAAATAAAATTAAACATTTAATGTACGCTCATCATTAAGCTGTAATTTTTTAACGAGATATATCAAAGGATTGATATTATTTTCCTAGATATTACTTAATATGAGGTTTTTCCGGAAACTTTCCAACCATGAATAATATTTTGAGAAAAATAGCCTATCTAGAACAATGAGGCCTTAATTTCCTTCGAAGGACTCCTCTTCGTACCTCACACACTTATCCCAGTGTCTCTTTGATTTTTCATAACAATCGGTTAAATCCTTTTTCGCAATGGTAATAAGCTTCCTCATCGCATTCTCTTTCATTTCGTCAGCTTCAAGAATTTTGGTTAGCAGTTGAAGGGAAATAGCTCGAAGCCGCAAACTATGACCCAGGTTTTTTAAAAACAAGGTCATACCTGGAGATGAGTTATTGGTTTGCGGTTTGGACCCTGAAAAAATGCCTGATCTATCAAGGAGTCGTTTGATGAGATAAGGAAGAAAATATATATACGAGGCAGCTGATGACCATTCGGAAAAGGATTTTTCCGGTTGTTCTGAAAAGTAGAATAGACGCTATGATATGTATGTGAGGTCCCTAGGGGATTTCTTTGAATGGAACTAATGCCTCATTGTTCTAGGTAGAATTTTTAACAATATTGCAAGGCTAGATATTTTCCGGACAGGCCTCATATCCCTATTGATGAAATATTTAAATGGTCATTTGGGTTAAATTTTGTCCAGTCTGGTAAAATATAAATGTGATCCAAACCGCAAAGAATTGAAAATTGAAGCAACGTACTTCATCATTAAATTTGTATATATTAGCTTTTTGCGGAAATTCACGTATTGTGTCATTCCATTTGAACTTTTTTTTATTTTGTATTTAAATAAATTTTACATTTTTTATTTGCTTTATATAAATAGAGGCTGTTGTAATCTTCTGTAAAATAAGTCTTCATCGTCCAAAAAAATTAGTTAATTCTGTAAAAGTCAACTAGATCGGAGATTAAACTGCAGTTCTAAATTAAGATAGGAAAATCTTTAATGCAAGCAGGTTCGGAGTTTTATTTTAAATTAGAGATTATTTGTTTAGATTACGTTATTTCAGAATTTTTCATGCATCAAATACTCAAAATGAAATGTCAAAAGTACTCTTAAAAACGTATTTTCAAAAACCTACAATGTCCATTTAGTTTTTAGATCTTAAGGAGCTAATATTCATTTCAATTAGCTCTCAAACTCAATATTTCTTCATTTAAAAAGATACTTTTTATAAAACTCATTACTTAGTGCTTAATTGTTGCCATTTTAATTCCAGTTTCGTTAAATCTAAAGTTGATGAAATTTTAGGCAATAACTGCGAATAAATAGTCGCAATAAACAGCCAAAAACAATCTATACAATCGGTACTCTGCAAAAAATCTCGCGGACTTAACACATCCATGTTATTGGTATGCATTTACGATCCGTCATTTAACCTTAATTCAAGACTTATTGAGTAGTTAATTAATAGTGTAGTTTGAAGTAAAACCTTTGGAAAATATATGAATGAATGTTTTAATATCTTGCTTTTTCAGCTCATTTGAACTTAGAATTCAATCTGGAAGACGAGTTTATTTTACTGTTGGGTTTTAAAGACCTCATTATATCACATTATATTAATAAGTTGTGATATTAATAATATCGCAATATTCTTAATTTCGAGTCGTGACAGTTGAAGATTGCTCCAAGGAAAATTTAGTGTAGGTTTTTCATGTATAGTGACCATATCCTATTCCATTTCGTGCTGCCTTATAGCGAGGCAAAATCTATTGTCAAGTTGCATCAAAACCTAATTCTATTTTAATTGAAATTTTTAAAATTTGCGTATGTTCGAATATAATTTGTTGTGTTGCATTCGTTACTAATCCATTTGTCATAAAATTCCATTGTAAACCGCATTTCTAGATTATAAATTCGCAATTTATATTTTTATTGAAAATGATGACACAAAGACCTTTAGTCATTCCATTCCCCGTTACTTATTTCAACTCATGTTACATTTCACTGTCGAGATATCATGGTGGATGCGTATTTCATGGAGGAATCTTATTTTTATGGTTCCGCAAAATAAAGATACGGGTAAAATTCGTATAATTCGGTTCATAAGCTCACATTTTCTTCCAAGCAGGAGGAATTCACTGAATAATAATCCCCGTTCGCTTTAGGGTAAAAAAAAATATTTCGCTGCCGTTTCGGGCCGGTATGACTCCGGAATCCTTAATGCCGCCGAAAATTGCTCCACCCAAGTTCCATTTCCAACCTTCTGGAGTTCCCTTTCCCTCCTACTTCAACCTTAACCAACCACGTCCTCCCATAGTCCCCCTTATAAAAAAACCGTCAACCCACTTCGACTCTCTCTTTCTCTCTCTCTCTCTTGCTCTGCCTCTCTATTTCTCCTCCTCTCTCTCTCCCCTCTTATATATGCCGTCTTCCGCAGACCTTTCAAAATTTCGTATTCTCCGCCTCAAATCTCCGTCCTCAGCGTCGCCGTGGAATGAAAATAAAGGCTCTCGCGCCAAGGCGAGCCGCTCGCGTGCCTCCCTTCGCTTGTTTTTTTTCCTTCTTCCTTCCACCTCCTCTTTTTCTCTCTCTCTCCCTCCGCTATGCTCGTGACGCGGTACACATTTCCTTTCCTCACCCAATCCCGCCTCTGCCGTCCACACATCTCTCCACACCCCATCCCCCTTACACTTCTTGCCCCGCGTTCTCACCTAACCCAGCCTCTACCCCACGCCACAAAGATCCCCTTCCTCCCACCCTTCGTCTCTTGAGAACTACCTCTCTCCCTTTCTCTCGCCCCGCTCTTCTCCTGTCTCCCCTCCCTCCTCCTCATCAGACATTCATGCCTCTCTCTCTCTTTTTCCCTTCCTTCCCCGCACGGAGGAGAATTCAACGCGGACGTCAAAATCCTTCCGCCTTAATGTGTCGTCAAATCCGTCTTTTCTCATTCATTTCATCCTTTACTCCCCCGAGGTAAGGAGAAACCGGCCCATTTGCTCGTATACAGTCAAAACTGTGTGTCTCGTGACCATCCCGGGATCCATTACAGGCATGAAGGACGCGGTCGAACATCGCTTTTGTCATGAGACCATTACGCGGGATTTATTTTCGCGGTAAAGGCGTCGATTTTCCTGGGAAGCGGCTGTTTATATGTGAAATGGGTTGTATTTTCATGCCCTCGAATAATCTTGGTCGAAGATAATTTAAGGGTTAAAAAAAAATTAATAATAGACGGATTGGTTATTTTAAGTTGAGTTTAAAAGTGATCGCCAGAGTTTAACCCCAGCATAGCATCATTAAGTGGCATTTACAGGTATATTTGTTCACAGGGTTTGATGAAGCTTTAAAATTTAATAAACAAATGAAAAAGATTATGTAAACTGGCATTTTTTTCCCGAAATATACGACAATTGTACTTTTAAGTGCTCGCCTTTTATGAAACATAATCTCAACCCACTAAGTCTAGCTAACGGATATGTACAGAATATGTACATATACATAAGTAATATTGCATCAAACCATTCGCATTAAAAATTAAATTATTATTACATATACAGTTTTCTTTAAGTTTTCAGCGTTGGTTTACTGTCAACTGTAAATATTTTCCATATCATAGACGAATTGTCATTAAAAAAAGAGATAAGAGTGTCATTTTAAACATGTTCGTATGAAGTAGAGAGTAATCATAAGGATTTGCCTGAAGGGTGACCCTGATATATTGTAAATTAAATATTATTTTTGTTTGTTAGGTTGTTTGAGTGTTTGTTTAAGCAAACTATTTAAAGCCACATGCGCACCGAGAGAATAATCTTTTTTGGGCACGTTACACTCACCAAAATATTGAAACGATCACTTCTGTAGCTGTAAATACCATAGAGAAATAAATTTAAATTTAAGTTATACGGGCCTTCATTGAAGGAAAGACTCTGATAAGATTGCTGGGCGAACATATGCTAGACTATTGATCTTCCACCATGCACATGAAGTTACGTTGCTTTACAACACTTCGCCAAATTTTAATGGAATACATTAAAAATTCTAATTTCTCTGCTTTCCGATGTGAAATAAGAATTATTGCTGGTGGGGCTAACCTCACGAAGTGGTAGGTTAGTTACCACTGTAGGTGGAAAACCTCAAACGAGAATGCCTAGAATTCAACGTCAACGTAATTGAGGGCACTTGCGGTGTTATTAGATAGCGAGTTAACGGCTTCACGGAGACCTCCCGCTGCCAGGGAATCCTTCGGTGAACCGTTTTATTGGGTTATAACATCTGTTCTGGTGATCGGAGTGTTCGTCGATGTGCCCATCAGGGTCACGATCCCTAGCACGGATGCCGTTAATGTTATGCGGTGATTCGATTTGGGGCACAATTATGGTGTAATATCGTGCAATTTCGCAGTTCGTTGGAGATGAGTAGAACGCTGCTCTTTGAAGAGTCGGCACTCGCACTTAAAAACCAACTTATGTCTCTAAGAATTTCAAAGAAGTACTTTAGTCTAGCAATGAATATCAGTTGCTGCTTGCATGAAAATATTTTAAAATTAAAGCTCTGCAAGTTAAGTTGTTCTTACAGCTTCTAAGCTTATGTTTCTGGATTAAATATATAAAAATATTTTTAAGATAAGATCATGCCAAAGAAATATATTTGGACGTTATGACGTTGTTTAAATGGATTCAAACTGATTCGTCTTTATCATAAAAAATAATTTAGATAAGAATATTGTTTATCAAAAATTTTAGATACAGGCGTTTAATGAATAATGTAAGAATATCAATTATTTTGTATATAATAATATTGTTAATGAATACTGAATATTCATCATAATTAAAATTCATAAATTAACATAAGAATATTTTGTGAAAAAATCTATAGTATAAATAGTTCTTTTGATACCATTACGTACTACTTTAGGGGTTAGTTTTAAATCTGTTGGTGTCATTAGGGTTGACATTGATTTTTAAAATGATGACATTGATGAAAGATCTTAAAGAATATTTGTTTCTAAGAATTAATATCTAAATAATTTGGTTGAAGAGGAAGTGTGATTTCCAAAGTTTTTGAAAAGAGCCACCCCTTATGGTGATCGGTCCTCAAAGATTTGCATTTTAGTAAAAGTATACTCCTTTTATTTTTCAACAGTTTGATTAATGATACTTAAGGGTAATTAATGAAGCCATATAAGAGTAAGCTTATAACCAATGCTTACGTACTTCCACATTGTAATTACTAAATAAAATTTGTATTGTTTGCATAAACAATTCTTCGTCAGGTTTTTCTATTTTCTAAAGTTCGTTCGTTAAAAAATCCCATGAATCCCTGTTTAACTCTAATTTCTAGTTACCAAATTCAGTACTACGCTTTTAACCTATTTATTACTATGCATAGGTTTCTCCGATTCTAGAAAAATGACAAAATTGAATCTCTTATCAATCCTTCAACGGCATTTTACCAGCCTCACCTTAAGAAGAGCCAATTTTATTTGCATGGATGTAAATGGTGGCACCGACCGAAGGAAACTTAATTAATGCAAATTAATTAAAAAATTGAAAATAGAAGCGAAGTGAAGCTGTTGTTAGGGCAAAGCATTGGTCAAGGAGGAATGCAAACGTGACTTACAACGCCACAAGACGAGATTTATATTATAATATCATCTAGTGTTGCTATTCAAATGAATTTAATGACTTCTTCTGATTAAAAAGCGAGTTGATGCCAATGATAAAGGGGAATAGTTAATTGACATGGATGCCTCCATGTAACATGTGTGTTGCATGGATAGCATTCACCATTCACCATAACACATTACAGATGCTAGCACCCTCAAATGTCGCTGCATGTATCGTGTGTTTTCCCTTATCCCGCCTGTCTGTAAGCAACGTCTGGCATGTACGTAATCCTTATCCAATAGCCTTCAGCACCTCTCTCACCCATTTCCAACCCTTTTCTATGCCCATCTTCGTCTACCCATTCGCTCTCATTAATTATTCCTAATTTCCCTTTTTCATTGCCTGTGTCAACGTTGATTTTCTTTTTTCCTCGAGTCCTACAAACAATACGGGATGGAATTTGAATTCAAGGCGAGAATACTTTTAAAAATGACTATCACATGCCATATTTCTCTGCAATTTGGTTGTCACGTGGTCATAATTTTTACAGTTTCCGCTCATTGACCGTGTTCTTAGATTCTAAGTAATTTTTTTAAACATTCACCCGTTGCATTTACCCTTTGCATCGAGTTCTTTGTTAATATTCTTGGTTGTGTACACACAAAAATTATAAGGTGAAAATAGGCTTGGTAAAATAAGACAAGAAGATTTGATTAATTAACATTTATGAATGAATTCCTTGGAAATATATTAATTCATGTTTTTGCCGAGCATTCTTGTATTAATTTTTAAATATCAACAAAAACCAGTTTTTAATATTTTTTGTACTGAATGTGAAATCAAGTGACCAAAATTTGAAGGGATTATTGAACGAAATATCATAGCATAAAAATCCGTATGAATAGAAGGCACGATTTCTTGGGTTATAATTAACTATAAAATATGCCATATCTTTTCAACGGGAAAAAATGGATCATATTAGATAGTGGTTGATAAAATACTTAATGAATGCTTGATGAACTATTGATATGCCATTTGGTTTCTCTACCTATTGGTGTACTTCACTGAATAATTAGAAGCAAAATTAAAACGTGTGGCTAACGATAATATTGAAAAAATTAGTGTGTGCATAAGTGGCAAAATTTACTTCAAGTATGCGCCATATTTTGGCATTATCATGTATAATGAATCGATGTTTAAAGTAGAATATGCAATTTATGAGACGAATTTAATTAATTGGCTAATATTATAGCTTTAATTGAGCAATATGAATCTAATGGAAATGTTTTAATCTTAAAATAAAAATATTACCTAAACGTTTTCCTGTTTCAGTTTTGTCACTCAATAAAATATGCTATTATATTTTTCCGATAATAATACAAGTTGTAGTTATTATTTTATCACCAAATAATGCTCAAACATTTTATATTCTACATGTTAATCTCTCTGCTTTCTTCTGGTCCTCCCTGATGACAGATATCCGAAATTTCTTCCGCCATTCCTGCGAGAAAGCTATGTTCAGGCGTCCCTTTCATAACACATAAGTCAGAATTCCTCCGACTTCTCAATTCAACTCACCCTTCTTCTCCATTACAAGCTGTCTTCCAAGCGTCTTCGGATCCATTAAGACTCCCTCTCTTTGGATGGTACGACCCATCAAGCCTTTAGAAACAATCCCTTATCCAAAGGGTTTCCCTTTCTCTCGACGGAATACTGCGCGGTCGCTTGATTGTGTTTGGTCCATTTGTTTCCCTAATACTTCATTAAAATTTTTTCAGAAAAATATTGTTTTATAAATCTGGTACTATTTATACGGGTATTTTGCTTAGTTTTTTTTTCAAATTAATTAACTCGGAACATTCTATAAAACTTGGGTTACTGAAATATCATAAGTAGGTGGGTCTATGTTTACCGCCCGCCGCAATAAGAACAAAGTCACGTGATTGATTAACGTGGAAATGAAACTAAAGTTAAAACTGTACTCCTAGACATCTTCAATAAAAGAATTCAAGAGGAGAAAATTTTGATTGTTTGTTTTTTCTACAGTTCTCAAATACAGTACTCTCAAAGAACAATAGATAATTTAAAGTCGGCATGAATATTCAATTGATTTTATGAGAGACTAATTCAAAAACCATAGAAAAACTTCTCGACTCTGAAATATGTGACACTCCTATGTTCATTTGCTTACGTAAAGAATGAAAGATACTATTTTGACTTTATATTTTTTTAAACTTAAAATAGTAATAATTAATTTATCCTTTTTTATTCCGTGTTCATATTATTTCATGAAAGTTTGAGCACACTTGCAGAACTTCTAAGAGCATTGTATTAAACCACAAAAGAAGATTACTGAGGGAGCAAAAGAGGAAGAGACTTAAACAAGAAAATTTAATTCTCTCATTAAGAAATGTCATTTTAGCAATTTTTCTGTATTACTCAATTTTACCATTTTAAATGAAGTATACATGCAAAATATGTTTAGTAAAAATTGATGAGTATATATTTGGAATTTTCGCGAGAAAGAACAAAAGTGTTTTAGCTTACTTAAGCTCTAATAAAATCATCACAAAGAGAGGTCCCGCGTCATATCATGGATTCATCAAAGCATTTCTTGTTACGCAGTCGTCCTCGTAATCTTACGTATTCTCCTGTATACCTGCCAAGACGACCCAATCCCCTTCCTCTGTGAGTTACGTCTCCCACTCAGGTCCCCTCAGGAGGAGTGTTCTTCTTGCTCCCACGTGCTTTTACCCTCCTTGCCCCTCTCCATGCTCCCTCTGTGCTCCCATGCCTCCTCTTTGCCTCAAAAGCCTTTCCTCTAACGCCCTCTTCGCGGCCCGAGGGACTCCTCCCACTGAGCGGCCCCTCGGGCAACCTTCAAAGGCGACGGAGGAGGGCCCTTCTTATTCCCTCTCCCACCTCTGATGCTACCCCGTCCCCCGTGTACCCATCCCGGCCAACCCGAGTGCTTCCGATCCGCGGCAGGCCACGCTCCGGACTACTCTTCCCTTCTCCCTCCGGCTTCGCTTCCTTCCCATCTCGTTTCCCTCGTCTACACTCAACCCTTCGACGTCGCTAATGATTTTGAGCTCGTCGTCTCTTTACTCGGACCTCTGCAGCACGGGTCTCGGGACCTTGAGAAGCCAAATGCGAAGACTCGTTATCCCATATTTGTCCATTCGTGCGTATGGTTCAGTCATCATAGTCGTTGTTTGTCATCCTCGGATTTGGTTTCGTTCTGATTTTCTCCTCTTTCCTACCACAGGTCATACTCTTCATTACCTCACTCTAACTTCACCTGTTTTCTCTATCAAGTGGTGATCTCACTTTGGCATTACTGTGTATTTATTGGGTCCGCGGATAAATTACCTAAGCACCTTTATGTCTTATTTAACCCGTTTCTGCCCTTATCTGGATCCAAGAGCTAAGAGTGATCTCTAAACATGCCGAACCATCGGGTACAACCATATAAAAAAAAGACATTTCTGAAATAAGAAAAATGGAAAAACATGTTCAATAAATGCGTTTTTAATTACTTTACAGTAATTTTATTTACGTGTTTGTATTAAAAAAGTACACTTTTTTCATCTGAATTGTATCTGAATACATTTATAGCGGAAATGAATACCTCGAAATAATGTTGACGGAGGGATAAAAGCTTCTATATCTTTAAGCGAGAGTTGTATCAGTAAGAATATGAACAATATTTTCTTTGGAAATTAAGGATGAATAAAAGTCTTTCTCCATAAACAATGCCTGTGTACAAGCTAACCTTTACACAGAGTTCGTGCTGAACCCTACCCCAAACTCCAAGAAGAAACATATTGGAATGCCACACATTTCTACGCCCTTCTCTTAATTTAAGGAAAGATTTAATTGAAGTCTTCTTTAATTCAAGGACATTCCCATGTCAACTGTCTTCTTTCGCCAAAAATATTCCTCATCAGGCAATCCTGTTGCAATACGAGGGTGGTTCAATAAGTACCCGTGATAGAAATGAAGAAGCCATTTTTTCAAAAATATTTTTTTATTTTTCAGCATAGTCCTCTTTCAGAAAGATACACTTCTCCCAACGTTCCGGCCATTTTTTTAACCCCTCCAAAAAATAGGATTTGTCGAACTCTCCAAATACGCCTGTCTTGGCGATAACTTCCTCGTTTGAGCTAATTTTTTTCCCGCGAGCCATTTCTTCATGTTAAGTAATAAGAAAAAGTCTCAGGAAGCCAGATCAGGTGAATACGGGGGGTGTGGCAGCAATTCATAACGTAGTTCATGCAATTTTCGAAGTTGACAGCCTAGTACTCTGCAAGCCTCCGGTAGGGTGTGTGGCAGGGGGTGAATACAAACCAGACTAATTTTAATGCAATCAATTTTTAGGGAAATAACCTGAGCCTAGACACTATTAGGGTTTACGGTTGCGTAGGTTGGCTTCGTAGGTAGGTATCTTCGACCTGAAGACGCCGAATGCAACTTCGGCGAAACTATTGTCAGAATCAAACGACGACGCGGTGAAACCCGAGAATGCAGAATTCTTCAACAGTAGGGTTGTTAAAAAGATGAATACTACGGAATTACTACAATTGTATTATTTTATTTGCTTACTTCAGTTATTTCCATTGACAGGGAGATAAAAACAAGTGATTATTTTGGTCAGAATTGATGAAAGGAGAAAGCTATACGTTTGATTTTTATTTGAACGACGCAGAGTAGTTTTAGAGAACTTTTTCTAAAAATTCAAGTTAACAAGCTAGTACTCGGAGAAATAGTTATGATTCAACTCAATCGGTAGTTTGAATTCGATTCCATGAACCTATTATAGATGTTTGTGCAGCAGGGAGTTAGGTGATGTGGATTTCACTCAAGCCAATTGGTCTACATTTTTAAATTTAGTCTTATCTATTAACTAAAGTACTAAGGAAATGTTCATTTTCTCTTTTAGAATAAAAATGATCAAATCATTTTATTTCAAAGCATGACTTACCATTTATCCATGCGTTCAATTATAGACAATTGATAGTATGCGGTGATTAACGTTTCTGAAAATACATTTGTGGTCCATAGAGTGCTGAATATTTTCCAACAATTTTTGCAGGAGTCACTTTCTACTACATTTTATAGACTTTTATGCGCTGAATCTTTTCCTAGATTGTTCTTATTAATTAGGTATTCATTGATTTATCATTATAAGGTACTTTAAAAGCTTTGACAGCTGAAGTTACGACTAAAGGTAATCCAATTGTGATATATTAAGTGATTCTATCAATGCCACTCATTTATCGTAATTTATCGAGAAAACAATGAAGTTTAATCATTTGAAGAAAGCTTAGAATCTTTATTTGATTGAATCATTGTTGGTAATAATTGTGCCATAAACTGTCCTCAATTTTTCCAAGTAAAATCCGTTATGGTATAAAATTATATATGTTGCCGTTATTGCTGAACCAATACATAAAGCTGAGAGCTACTAAAATGTCAATGTAGTCGGTTTAGTAACAATTTTGTAATTCATCCTTTATGACGAACCTAATAGACGATATCATTTTTGTAAGAAAATGAGAAGATGGAATTCGGCTATGATAAATAAATTAACGATAAAGGATACAACAAAAAAAGGTTTCAATTTAAGTACTTCAAAATTCCTACTATAATTAATTTTTGGAATCAGGTGTATCGTTTTCATAGACGAACATGACCCATTCGTAGCTTACAATAATGCGCTACTCCAATGTTAATAAGTAAAATATACTTTTTGCTAGACTTCGACGTTACTTGGTCAAATTCAAATAACCAATAACAAATTTAGGTTTAAGCTTATATAGTTTCTACTCAGACTGCAAATTATGGGGGACATTGTTGGCAAAAATATACTATTTGGATTTTACATTAGGAATTCAAAAGTAATATCGTGGGTTTTAACGCTGTACCCTGGGGCAGCAGCCAAACTCTTTACTAACTAGGTTAGCTCGCCTTTTTCCCCTCCGCACGGGGTATGACAGCTATTCAGACGAAACATTAAACTGATCGTTTATAAGTAGGTGTTACCGTAAACGTCTTCTCTCCGTGACAAAACCTTAGCTTTTCAGTATTTTATGAAGAACCATTTCGTTGGTCAATAAAGAGTTGGAATTGAAATTGAGCATATGATACTTTTCAGTCTAGACTGCTCTTTTCCATAAAACTCACGAACGAAATCCAGGTTTCTCTTTAAGAGGTACGAAAACTGTCACTTAAAAATATGGTTAGAGGTTAAAATATGTTCTGCTGGAACAATTTATTTTAGTTTAGCATAACGTTAGTAAAAAGGAACTTATTCTCATATTGTAGGTATCAAATTCCACTTAGCAAAAGATATGGTATATTCGACGATAATAACTAGTTTTGTGAAATACAAAACTGTTAATCTAAATAATATACAAGAATAACTGTGCATTCAAAATTCTTATTATAAATGTGATATTGCATGTATTTGTCCTTTTGTCCTTTAATCATCCATAATATGCAACCATTGAAAGATTCATCTTACCGTCTTTTTTGCTTTATGCACATGAAGCAATTACTTATATACATTTTTCATTTTTTAATATTCATATAATTTACAGCTAATATTGTGTCGTGTTAGATTTAAATGTTATTTTATTCATATATAGACCTAAAATATCATTGCGCAGATCTGTGGAATTTAAGTATATAGCAAAAGACGAGTCCATTGCACATGTATATTATAATTGATGTAACTTCCCAGTGTGTAGTATCGGAATCAGAAAGTTATATATTTTAAATATAAGTATCATTAAAATACACGTGATAAACATTTCAAAAAATACTATTTTTTACAGAAATTCATAATAGTTAATAACATTTGCATCAATACATAAAGATTTTCAAACTTTGTGACTGCGTTTTTATTATTATTAATTTAATTAATCCAATATTCAGTTCGTTGATGTTATTGTCTTTTACTAATCTGGAAACAAGGATCATCAAAATGTATTTTGTTCACAGTAAAACTCCAAACTACTGCGAAAATTTCCCACGCTAAAGCTCGTCATGTTTTGAATAGAGTATACCCATAAAAACGGCTCACTATTCCCGGAAGGTTACGAAAAATAACTCGGAAGATAAGCCACGCTTCTCCACAAAACGGAGCTCTCACTGTGACTACAAGGAATAAAGTGGAGCTTTATCACCATGAAGCGAAATAAATTTGTGACTCCGAGAAAAACGCAAACGTTAAGACCCCCAATGAAAAGTTCACCGGCGACGGAGAGGGTAAAAAGTCGGAAAGAAACACATGCCAGAAATATAACTAAATTTACTGTTTTATGGCAGAATTTGCATGATTTTTCTCCCGTAAAAGTAAGAAAATGGATACCTATGAATGTGCAAATATGTGTGCGTATGTTTGTGTGTGTACACACACACACACATATATCTACATATATATATATATATATATATATATATATATATATATATATATATATATATATATATATATATGCGTATGTATATAAAGTAAACAAACTGAGATAATTACTTCTCATGAAATAAAAGGATAGATAGAGTAGTCAATAACAGGAAAAAAGAATTTGTTAAGAAAAAGATGCACACCCTCCTTCAAATGGTAATTTGCCATCCCCAACCCCCGAAATTTTAAACAGCTTCAGAGAGTGTTAAATTTATAAACACACATTCATGTTGTGTTTTATTTATATTTTGTATCCGCTGTTTTAGTAGTTTGCGTATATACATGTATGTGTTTGATTGTGTGTCTATCAACCTGGAGTTCCAGATAGTCCCGCACACGTGTTCACCAAAAGACTACGATTTGCAAACAGCTTGAGGTAGGGGAGGTGGATGATATCATCTGCATCCTTGTTTGCATTCACAATACGTAGCAATATGGATCACCGGATTCACCTCCCATGAGGGACGAGACGGTGAGATAATCCGGAGATGTCCGAGTTCTGGAGTCGTCGGAAGGGACCCACGAATACATTAGGTGGAAGGAAGAAACAGGGGTTGGGGAGGGGGACGAGGGCGAAGGAGCATCTCGTTCGGGAGGTGGGGAAGGGAGCATGGTGTCCAAGGCGGCGCTTTCGTGGGAGGTGGGGAGGGAAGGATGAGGTTGAAGTAGGTGCGCTGTGCTTGAGGGGGAGGATCCGGGTGGTTTTAGTTTGCGGGGGGGGGGGGAGAGGGCATTCTTTGAAAGGAAGCGAAATGGGGATCCATAGGAGTGACTCGAAACGCTCCAAGACCACTCCACATTCAGGAGATGGCATTCCTTCCGTTTTATTTCATTAGCATAACTCCCACTTTGTATTTCAGACCACGAATTTGCGAGATGAGTAGATGCTTATGGTGGATTCGGTTGAAGAGAAAATTCTGTTTACCTTACAGGGGCGAAGCTTTCATGGGCTCAGGAAAAAAACCGCCTGATTAAATTGTTTTACGATTGTGAAAAATGATGTCCCCTAAAGTTACCATCGTTTTCTGTCTACACAGTACAAACAGATAGAAAAACGTGCAGAATTTTATCATTATTAAATTATTGATTTAAACTAGGACTGTTTAAAATTATTTTCTTTAAGCCATAACCATTTCTTCAATTTATACATCTTATCAAAATTTGGCGAAATTTCACTGAAATAACGGTGAGACACACTGATTTACATCCTTCATTTTCTACATCATAATTTAAGCTATGAAATATGAGTTCTTGCTTAATTGTACAACTTATATGAATACCTATCGGTGAAGTTCGGGAAACGTAATTATCAATGCTGATATCAGGTCTTGGGAGAAATTATTTCATCCCATATTTCTGGATAATGATAGCATTAAAACCTTACCCAGAGAATTCCTAGCGATAGTTATAAAGAATTATTATATTTATGCTAAAAGAATATGAAATACCATGGATCCGAACCTGGAAATCCTTGCTTAGGAGGCAATAGCTTTAGAGCAATATGACAGGGAATCTGCTAACAGTATCAGCGCCGCAGAGTACACTCTAGAAATTTACGCGCTATCTTGTAAGTTATGGCAAATTATCTAGTTTTCCCAGGCATACTAATTTTATTAAAGAATAAATTATTATTCTTAAATATTTCCTTAAATTGGTATTATATCTAATACATTTTAGGCATGGATACCCAAGCGGTATACATTTCTGTAACTGGCTTGTTGAATAAAATGGTTTCAGGTGTCACTTTGTGGAAGCGATTCATATCGGAAAAGAAATGCTTAGTTATTCCACGTATATTTTACTAAACACGACCCGGGGTTTCAACTTAAAAAGTCATCATCACCTGATGAAGACTTTGCAAGTGAAAACCTAGGTCGTGTTTAATAAAATAGATGTATAATAACTAAGTATTTCTTTTCCGAACTGGGTTTTTATTCATGGAAGCTGATAGGCTATGCCCATTTTAGTGAAACTTCCGATAGAATTTTAATGGAAGCATTAAGGCGAATTCAAGAAGCCATTTTTATTGACAATTTCAATATTTTATTGATATATAAATATAGCTGGTAGATTGCAAACAGCAAAATATTATTCATATGGATTAACTACTTTAATTAATTCTTCCAGTGAGACGGATGCAGAAAAATGTTCAGCGAAATTGGTTCTTGCAGCTTGACTCTATATCTTTATCTTGTGGGATAATGAAATTTTCATTGATTCGAGAAACCAGCGTGTGACAAGTTAGGTTATCTCGAGTCGTAAATGCAACAACACACACTTCCTCATATTACTTTCAACAAGAAACGGATGTTATCCTGGAGTATAAGCAACCCTAAACACTTTTCATAATTGCATATTGCATCATTGTAGGATAGACATAAAATTTTGTGCAATTTGCACATTCATACCTGAAAGGCTTTCATGAATTAACTCTTAGCAATTAGATAACCTGCCCAACATAACTGATCATGCTTTTTAAAAATATTTCCTGACTACCAATACGAATATCATGACATGGAATAACATATACTCGCAACCCGGCAGGCACCACTTCAAATGTGTAAAAATTCCTAAGGGGGTCTTCCACTACTGGTCGTCTCCATCCTACCCAACGTTTCGATGCTAGACTCGGGCATCATCTTCATGGCCGAAGTCTATCTTTACGTAAAGACGACTCCAGAGTCGAACATCATCCAGAATTGAGTCATACATGGTGGATGAGTAGAGATGAATGTTTGCAAGTAATTCACCGAGAAATGATACTAACGCTTTTCAGAATCAAAATCAAATATGGTTGGTGGCATGTAACAAGTTTTATGGAATTTCTCAAGTAATAAGAGTCGATAACCTAATGATTAATAGGCTAGTTAATACTTAAGACGCGATTAAAATAGTCAATTTGCACCCTAATATATTTTTTACGACAAGGTTAAACAAATATTGATACCTTGTATTCGTAGTTCAGTTGAAAAATCCTATCAATATGGCCAATTATAGGGCATTTTCTTAATTTTGCATACTAATAATTTTTAGTATGTACCTATAATAAAGTATTATTTCAGTTTAAATTTGCAAGATGCTATTTTGAATTAACTGTTTTTACTCGTAATCTTATGTTTATATGATATTACATTCTCAAAATTTAATAGCATGAAGCAATTTCTTCATTTTTGCATCAAACATAGGCTGCCTCTCCTACATGCGGATTCTTTTGTGTATATAATTATCAAAATTTGTTCTTTATGTTCCTAATATGATTAAAGAGACACTGTCATCACTATAATCCATGTAGGGTTGCGTATTATTTAGCCATTTATTGGATTTATATATTTTCAAGGAAACTGTCTTTATTATTTTCTATTTGTCGTCTTTCTCGTTTTTAGTTTACTCATCACACCATCTTTTTTAACTGATAACACAGAATATTTGGGTCTAAATTTCTCTACTTAATACCTTTAGAAGGCTCATCATTATATATTTCTATAACCCGTATCTTAACGTTATAGAAAGGCTCTCTTTATTTCCGGTTCCAAGTTAATAAGGTAAAACATTTTTGCGATAAAAAGCAGAAGTTATATGCACTCAAAGGGAAGGCAACGATAAAATCATTTAAAGCTGAAAAGATATTAAAATATTTGCATGTGTGTTTCAATATCATGAATGGATGGTCATGCTTGATCTCAGCGATTTAAAAAAACATTAAAAAGGAAATTAATTTAATTATAGAATGCATAATCAAAAATTTTACAAAAAACATTGACTTTTTTACCATATTGACTACCGAATTCAATATGACCTAATTTACAAACTTCTTTTGTCATCAGTAAAACATTAGATCACGGTAACTTTTAAATTTAGCCAGGATAGGTTCCTTAAAGCAGGTAAAGTTGCATAAAATTAATTAATTAAGTAATGTGCCTTCGTATTTTTTTAAAATATTGCATTCTGGCTTATGCTAGTTTTGTGTATCTCCTAAAAAAATCAAAATTGGGAATGTATTATTCACAGTAAATTAATGCCTACACTCGTATTTTTAGCTCTCCGGGCACGTATGGTAACATGAATTTCCATGGAATTTCGTGTTTTGCTCATAGGTGGGTCTCTCAGGAATTTCTCCTGCAGAGTATTCATTATAAACATCCCGAGAGGTTACTCGAACACGCGCCCTATGACATAGGTCCGTACTAAACTGATCGATCTACTAAGTAATTTATTGATATATCAGTAAATTATCGTTGAATTAATGGATATTATGAAATTAAATAAACTACGTATAATGATGTTGTGATTTAAGTTAATCTAATTACAATAGAAATATTTTTTTATTGAAAAATTAACTAATCCCCAAAAAAATAAATTTTTCATGCGAAAATGGATAAACTTGTCCGTTTTACAGTTGAGTGATTTGTATTCAGTGTTAAGATTAAATGTGTCTAGTTATGCAACTATTTTTCAATAAAGGTACATTTATAATAGATATTTTAATGTTCAAATCCAGGATGTATTTCCATTGTGTTTTAGTTTCAGATTAATCTTTGTAGACTACTCTGGCTCCTCGTTTAGTAATTTTAAAATGGGGCTACAAATAAAATGTGGCTCCCTATTTAGCTCTTGCATTACTGTACATCGTAGAAATTTTATCTCCGTTTAATATGCTATATTATTTTAATACTTCTTGAAATGATTAATTCTGGAAAACAAATCTCTCTGAAGAGTTTAAATAATTCTTTTTTATCTACATTTTAGAATTAAACTGGAGATAAAATTTTAGTTCATTATAATTTTAAGTCGGTCAGTGAAGGGGTTGCAAGCGTTGCTGAGTGAACTGGAAAATCAGGATATGATATGTGAATTGATATAAATCAAAAATTGGTTTATAGATTTTCTAGACAGAAAAAAGTTGAGCTAAACATTAAAATAGGAGGACAAAAACTAGAGCAGGTAGAACAGTTTACGTATCTCGGTAGTGTTTTGGACCAACACGGTCAAAATAGTAGGGACGTTAGGAGAAGAATTGCGCTAGGCAAAGAGGCTTTCACAAGGAGGAGGGAGTTGATAACGGGGACGTTGAGTAAGGATGTTAAGAAAAGACTCGTAAAAACTTTGGCATGGAGCGTAGCTATGTACGGTGCGGAAACGTGGTCATTGAAGCAGGAGGATAGATGTAGATTTGAGGCTTTTGAAATGTGGGTGTGGAGAAGAATGGAGAAGGTGAAATGGACAGAGAAGAAAACAAATGAGGAAGTACTTGGTGTGGTGGGCGAAGAGAGGGGTTTGTTGGGAGAAATCCTATGGAGGCAGGTAAAATGGATGAAAGGTGCATTGATTGTCAGTGGGATGTTGAAGACTATAATAGATGGGAGACGCAACCGAGGTAAGGGCAGGAATTGGATAGGGATGTTGGACGTGTTGAACGGATGTAGGAAGTACACAGAGATGCAGATGGACTTAATATAGACTAGGTTACTGGATTTTATTTCGTTATGTGTCCCAAAATATTATTTTATATTTGTGTTTATCCGAAATCCACTAATTTTATAAAGTTTATGTCGAGAAAAAACGATTAGATTACCATAAATTTTCTTATGATTATTTCGTTAATGGTGTTTTACCTATTTGAAAAGTTTCATAACGACTGTTTACTTCGTAAGTATCACGATTTCACTCTTTGCTCAAATTAAATTATTTATTCATTTATAAGAAAGATCCACATGTTTTGATACTGTTTGAAAACCCTACTCTTTTGATTTATCTACCCTGCTTACTTACTCTTCTCACTGCTATTATTGCCACTACTTTTGAGTATTTCTTCGATGGACTATCACTGCTCTTTTCGAATTCTTAGAGATCTCATTCTCATTCTTGCTCTCTTCACTCACCCTGCTTAAACCGCAGCCTTTTTCTTCCTTTCTTTACAATTTAATTTCTCTATAATTAACTACTTAAAAATCAAAATCCTGCAATCCAAGCCATTTCTTTTGTCTCAATATCCTTGCCTCAAATTTAACAAACACTACGCTCCGCATTTAAGTTTTCAGTAATATTTTCTTCGTATCTTTACTTCGTATCTTATTATCTTTACGGTCAAGTCCATCCCTCTTTCGAATTCCTCATTTGATAAATTATTTTTTATACTAATATCTACCCTAATACTCCCATTTTTTCGGTAAAATTCTGCGGAAATGCATGAATTCTCTTCATATTTCAGTTTATTCCATCCTAACTTAATAGTTAACTTAGCTCTTCCATTTTTATAGGTCTTATTTATTTGTCTAATTGTCCTGAATCCGTATTCTACGTACGATATATCTCTGGCCAATTTCTGTAAGGCGGTCAATAATAACTGAAATCTATTAAATTCCTAATGTACTGTTGCTTTATCATCTGCATGTCTGCCACACAATTTTATTGCCAGCTCAGACCGTTTCAATGTTCCCTTCATATTTTTTAAGGATTGTATGCCTACAAAATTACCGGCATAAAATCAATAACCCTACCTTATTCATTTCCCAATTCATCACTCTGCTGCGAATCCCTAAATATGGGTGATAATGGAAAATCTAATCTTATTATTTTCCTTACATTTCTAATCATGTATCCACATCCGTCACTCACATATATGCCGTATGTTTAATTGTCGAGTTTCAAGTAAGTCGCCTGCCCTCCACTGCTATGTTCCACAGTATATCCATATGCCCACCCATCACGATTGAATGCTTTCCCTAGATCAAAGAAGCACGCACGTACATCCTTGTTGTATTCGATGTACGATTCTATTCAATTCTATTTTTCATCTCTGCAATGTCATCAGGCTTTCCTTTTCTGAAACCGAACAGAATTTTAGCCAGGATAGTTGTTTATATTATACACAATACAACCTTTTATTGATTATTCTTAAAACTAACTTTGTTACATGAGAAATAAAACTTGTGTCTCCAAACCGCAAGCACACCTTCCTTGCCCTTTTTTTTGGGAAATGGTTAAAAGCTGGCTCATTTATATTTTCTGGCCTTCTTTTGTTTACTTAAAAATACTATTTATAATCCCAAGAAACTGCGGGAGATGCCGTAACAATGACTTTTAACAGAGTCATCCGCTAATATGTATTTAAATTCAACAATTTCAGAGTGTAAAAATCATTCGTTTTGACCGGAATGCTACGTTTAAGTTTAGTGAACCCCTAATTCCATTTTTCCGTAATTTCCATGCAATTTTACAGAGATCCTACTGCCAAATCCTACTGCCTTGCTCACTGTCATCTCCCTTTGTGAGATTTTCATCTCACTATCTACAATTCCATGGACTAAAACTATCATGATCTACGTCGCTCTCCATAATTCTAAACTTGCTGGTCTAATTTCATAGCCAAAAATCTCGTCTGCGTATTTTTGAACTTCATCCGCGAGTCTCTTCATAATCTATTCTTGACCTCCCGGTATCTTCTCTTGTGACAGTTATATTTTCTTCTTCTTAATTCTGACTATTCTCTTGTTCAACGTTTCCTTTTTTTGAAATTTCCACATTAGCTTGCAAAAATAATACTACTACATTTTCTTGACGGAATAAGTTTCTTGTGTAAGTTTATTGAGGGTATTTTGGTACTATTCTTGACGCATGGTTTACTGCTAATAGCCTTTGTGAGGTATCATTGCAAACCTGTATATAAATTTTCCAATTCTTTTGAAACTAGTGTTCTTAAATTAATCAGTGCTTCCAAAACAACGTCATCTTCTAACTCATAAGTCACGGACGTGACTCCCAACATCGGTAGCAAATTTCGACACCCTGAATATTATACTCTTGGGTAAACCTATTAACAGGAAAAATTGGATTGAGAGGAGCACGCCTGTTGGAAGTAAACCGGCAGGGTATAATAAGTGTCATGAAATAAATTTTATTGTTAAATGAATGCCAGTTTATTTGATGTAGTGCACATTTTAAATTTAAATTTACAATTATATTTTAGAAATATAGTTTGATATGTAGCCTGAGATTTTAACTCATTATAGGAAATGCTCTGTAAAATCTGAAGCGGACTGACTCTTTGCTTTTCCCTTTTAATATTAGTTTAATTTTGCAGTGACATTTATAGTTTTTAATATAAAAAATTATCAGCTCCGTACTTTTTTGACGACTAAGATTTACATTTGTTTTGCAATACTGAAAAAGGCATTCACTGAGATTCTCTCCATCGCACTATTTGTTGATTTGCATCATTCAGAAATATTTCAATTTCTCTTTTTGAAGCATATAGCAACTTTTTCACTGACATCATTGAATTAACATTTAGTACATAGCAGTTGAGGTGTGGAAAAGCTCTTCATTCCAGGATATTTTACCAGTAATTCATGAGATCAGAACAAATCGCATTTCGAATGGAGTAAACTAGAATGCGTTCACTAACGATTCAATCTCGCATTGTAATTCACCCAAAGTCCCCAAAGTATTTATTTTACGTTCCCTACTCGTGCCATATTTCAAAAAATATTTTTTTATTGTATCAATCGAGTGCCGAACGCCTGAGACGTCCCCAGAGAACTAACCTGCATAACATCTAACATTGCACGTCACCTCTTGTGAAATTTAGCTCCCCCATTATATCTGTAGCTTAATTTTTTATCAGGATAAAGGATTCAGGAAAAAATTGACGCAGCAGAAAATATTTTTTTAATACTCTGAAATATGAAAGTATCTAACATAAAAAACATGAGAGTTTGTTATGTTACTCAGAAGTACTACCATCTTTTAAAAGAAAAAAATCATAAGGAAAAAGATCATGGGGATAAAAGATCATTGAAATATCTATTTTTTATGCAAAAGAAGCATATTGTGCCAATCTATCAATATGATCCCCTGTTTTATGTGATTAATTAAACTAAATAATTGGATAAACATAACGAATGAGTTTTAAAACCCTTGGGAAAACTAAAGGTTTCCTAATTTCAAAAGGTAACAGTTAAGTAACAACGAATTATGATTCGGAAAATTGTTCATTGATGTCGGTAGTTTAATATTTGAGAGAGGTTTTTAATGAACTCATGATCTAAAATGTTACTTTTTTAGACTCCCGTTATTAGACCCAATTTGACATCCTAACATGCACCCTTCTTCAATTCTGCATACATTCTAGCTCTTTTCATTCCATTCAACATGCCGTTCCTTCTTTTAACTCGCCTGCAACGTTCTCCCATCTACCTCAGTTTTTAGCATTTCATACCCTATTTAAATGCCCAGCATTCATCTCTCCTGCCGCCTTTGGATTTCTCAGCAACCATCTCTCCTCCGCAACCGTGGTTACAATGATGTTCACATCACACAATCCTCCGCGTCTACGTCTGTCATATTGCTTCAATGATTATTTTTACTCGCCCTACGAAACCACATTGCATGCTAAGGTAATAAACAAAAGATTCTTCGTGACCTCTTCAAATGACATTTTTTTCAACTTCTCTTGGGAAATGGTTTTTGTCTGTTGAAATAACTTCCTTTGATATTGCTAATAAATTGAACAACTGAGTCAAAAACAGGGCCAAAATAGATAAACTGTTTCATCTTTTCTAATAATAGCCCTTCAACTTAAACTTTTAGAACTTTAAACTTAGCTTATATTTTTCTTGATAATAAGTATGAAGATAAAAATGTAGCTGTAGGTTTACCTAGTAAATATCGGTCAATATATATTTTTGATACGGTATAAATTCACTCCACATCTAATTAACATAGGCTTAATATACTGCAATAAAGCCCTCATAGGCATAATTGATATTTAAACGCGGTACGATATAAAATCACATGATTTTGGAGTAATCTGCTGTCTTCATAAGTTGTGTGAAGAAAACAATGAAGAGAAATTTTAAGACAATATCTCATCTCATAATATGATCTTTACAAAGCTTCAGTTTGATTATGACTATTAGGTGAGAATAAAATCAAATTCTGCATTTGAACGGCTGCATAACGCAAAATGAAACGGTAATATTTCATATGAAAACTTCCTGCACAATAGTTACCGAACGCTTAGAAAGTGTGTATGAACATTCCCGAAAGTCTCGTAACAGTGCGGCTCCGAAACCCTTTTGGGAATAAAAAGAGAGCGAAAGCAAGTCTGAAAGTTTTCAATATTTCTTCCATTCGCCACCTTGTTGGTTTTCTTGGGCCGCATTCCTCCCTTTCTCGCCCCTTCCCACTCGACTCCCCACCTCCTCAGGGCTAAGTTCAGATCTCTTTGCCCCATCCGTCTCCGTCTCCCTTTACGCTGCGAAATCCCTGCTCCCTCGTTCCCCGATGCCCGTCCAAAAACTCCCACCTGGGTGCTCCCACTTTGCCCTTCGCCCCTCTTCGGGCCAACCACCTTCCCGTCCCACTTATTTTCTTCCGCCAGGGAGTTTGAGGGAATATCCTTCCGCCCCGCCCCTTTCTTTCCTCCGCCCACAGAAACCACCACCCTTGCCACACTCCCCAGATAAATCCTCTGAACGAAAAAGACCCTTCCGCAATACTACACCCTCGCTCCCCTTTTTCAACCGATTGCTTCAAACTCGCCCCACTTCCCCCTTCCAACCCCGGGGGCATCCCCAAAACTCCCCTATCCCCGACCTCTCTGCCTCAAATGTATGGAGTCCCCTCGGTCGTCCAACCCTTTCTTTAGGCCCACTGGTGTCCCCGGCTCTTACAAACCTCTTCCTCCCACCCCCAGATCGCCTTCTATCACCATTTCTCCCCCATTCCTCAGGATATTCGTCTGGTGGGGAGAAAAAAGTTTCCAAAGCGATAAAGTACAGTGAAAAGTGTTGCAAGGGAATGCCTAGGGTTTGAATGTTCGAGCGGTGGAGAAAGGATACGAAAGGACTATTCCCTTTCAGGACGAGTATTCCAGGAGTAATGGGAAGATCGCACAAACTTCATAAATCGATTGAAAATTAACTCTGTTGGGTCGTTCTCTTGTTAAGTTCCAGCGGAGCCATATGAACCGTTTGACACCGTAGGTTTTCATTAGGATAATCAATGGAATTTCTAATACTGATCAAACTCAACTGATGCAATATATTTTAGCATGGCTAATGGAATTAGATTTTTTAGCTTTTCTCAATGAGTAAGTAGACAGAATAAGAACCGCACTTTATAATCCTCTCGTTCTGCATTATTGCAAAACTAATTTCGAAGCATTTATTACTTTCAATAATTTCGTGCATAGATTTTCAAATATACTCATGGTCGGTCCCAAAAGTTGGGTAGAATAAATCGGGGAAACCTTAATTGCAGATCAAATTGCAATTTACTACAAATCTTCCGGTAAGCTTCCTGGAAGGTGTTCATGGGAATCTCGTTCAGGCACTCTCTATGACAATGCCTCTATGACATACTTCAGTGGTTCAAAATGGTACTCAAAGGGTTTGTACTTGATTGTACTCGAAGGACCATGTCTCGTCATCAGTAACCACCTATTATAAAAAAATTTGGTCACTTATACCGTGGTGCAAGAGGTCAAAGGCAAGGCTGTCACACAAGCAGTCTTCCCACAGCACCTCGGGGACAATCTTGGCACACCTTTCTCATGGAAAAATCTAGTGTATTAATAAAATGCACTGTGGTTTTCTGAAAATTGCACTCTGATAACATCTTTACACTTGGGGTCAATCATAATTGAGCACGTGTCTCACTTTATGCACATTTTTATCACACTGTGTTCTTGATGGATGTCCAGGGCATTCATCATTGTCAGCCTCTTCGTTATCCTCCCAGAATAACCTGTGCAGATGGAAGAAAACCATCACTTGGGACATTTCTCATCTCCATAAGGATTCTTAATCAAGTTCACGGCCTCCGAGCCCTAAATCCCGAGTTTAATACAAAATTGTATCACATATCATTGCTCCATGGAAAGTGGCATCGTGGCGACGCGACCCTCGAACAGGGGTTCAGTCTATCCGCAATCCGAAGTTTAACGGCCCACAGAAAACTGATGCGGGTCATTTTATTTTCCAAGGACCTTTCACCATTTTTCCTACTACAAATCGCCCCACTCCAGTCGTCCGCTTCACCAGGAAAACTCGTTTTACTTACTTCTTGGAAGATACCCTGTATACATAATATTCGGCCATCAGAGAGAGAGAGAGCAAAATTCTTTAGCTTTCTGAAATGTGAGTGTCCTTTTACGTTTTAGCTATTTTATTTTTGTGTTATATTGAGCCGCTCAAATGTTATAATTTCCTCTTAGGTGATTCCCAGAAAGAAACAGAGAAAGGGCACTCACGTATTTGGTTTTGATGTCTCGATAGTACGGCCGTCATCATTATAATGCCGTTCTCAGGAGAAGAACGGAGAGGATATATATGTTCGTATGCTGCGCTTAACGGTAAAGAAGACAATTTTATTTAGGTTTTTTATCTTGGCTTGTGCTATTAGATTCTTCAGGTTATATTTAACTTTGCGTAATCTAATAATCAGGTAATGCCGTAAAGTCCATCTTTTTT
This sequence comes from Hetaerina americana, assembly GCF_022747635.1. Classification (NCBI taxonomy): domain Eukaryota; kingdom Metazoa; phylum Arthropoda; class Insecta; order Odonata; family Calopterygidae; genus Hetaerina; species Hetaerina americana. The sequence goes on from NW_027286315.1 coordinate 529,521, forward strand.
TGCAAAAAGGCAATAGGTAATTTCAAGACATCTTTGAGACAGACGTACGTGAGGCATTTAATATTATTTTAGATGAATCTCTTATAATTTTTCTTAATAATAATATGTATTTAATTTAAATATAATTAAAAGAATTCCTAGTCACAAATCAATATGTAAATGTGAAATATTTAAGGCCAGAATGTTTTTTATCGTTTGCAAATTAATTCAATAAAACATTTTCAAAATGCTCAAAAGGTAACAAGGGGAAAAAGCCGGGTAATTTAAGAATTGTACGATCTGTATAACAACTTCATAGTATTTTTAAATGAGTTTGTGATACGATTTTACCAATAAAGGTCTAGAGCGATGAATTAACAATGAGAAGCAAAAAATCGTTCCCAGAATTGACGCATAACGAGACATTTTTAATTATGTGATTATTCATGTACAAGTAGTAGTAGTTTTGAGGGGAGGCGACCGACAGCTAAGGTCATTTGCGCCATAGGGGATGGATAGGAAAGGATGAAGGGTGGAGAGAAACCCGGCGTCGGCATTAGCCTACTCTTTACGAAAGGCGCCAAGGGGTCCGCAGTTTAACGTCCCATCCGACGGACGGCGTACTCACTCAAAGTGCCCTCCACAAAGCACCTCAAGTAGGGATCGAGATACCTCTGAAAAATATTCAACACCGCCGGGATTTGAACCCGCGCCCTCATGGTGGGAAGCCAGTACGTTAGCCCCCGCACCATCTCGATCCCCTTATTCATGTACAAATCAATGATAAAAGTCATATTTTCTCATGATCTTTCATCGTTCCATAAACGGTTGAGAGGTTTTCTTCTAAAATATAATGTCAATACTTTTTAACTCCCTGCAAAAAAGTTAAACCTTGACATTTAACAAGGAATGATACCATTTTTGTATAATTTTGAGAAAGTTTTAAAATTATTCAAGGTTGAATAAGACGACCTCATCTTTCAAAGACGAAAGTCCTGAAGAAGAATAATTTAAACTACTTTTAGATTTCAATTTAATCTTTATTCATTCTTATTCAACAGGCTGTTCATCTCGCCAAATATTAAAATTACCCATTTTAAGCTGCCCTTGCCACTTCACATTTCATCATATCCGGATGAACGCTGTCACGTCTGTGAATAGATTCAAATTCAAAGTTTTGAAAGACGGTTTCGAAAGGATATCACATTCACGCTCGAAGTAAATTTTTTTCTAATTAGATATTTCAAAATTATACTGGTCGTCGTGAAATAAAACGGCTATTGATTAAAATTAAAATGGAGCCGAAGTAATTCATGTACAGGGTGCATTTTAAAAGTAATTCAATTAAATTTTCACACCGTTCCTATTCATTGGAGTGGGATCGAACTACGTGGAGTAGGTAAAGGGGACACGCTAAGCTTTGTCGTGAAACCAACCGCAGTGTTCTTTAAGCTATGAGAGTGGCAGGACGTCAGTCATTGTAAACCTCTGCGCACCGGCCGTGTCACGAAAAAAATTGAATCGACGATCGAGCAACGTTACGCGATTTCTAATTTTTGTAATAAATTGAAAATATCTCCCACAAAAACTTAAAAAAATGATTTGTGAGGCTTGCAGGGACTCTATTCCGTTCGAATCACAAGTTTTGAGGTGGTTAAAGGCCTTAAAGGAGGACCGGGAAGAGGCTCACGAAGAATGACACTCTGGGCGGCCTTCAATCAGCAAAACCGGCAAGAAAGTGGTTCGTGTTCGAAATTGCTGGACTCTATCCTTCGATTAAATATCAAGATGGTTGCCAATGAACTGAACTTGTCATCTACCGTTGTGTTTTGCATTGTTACTGAAGATTTAGCGATGAGGAAAGCGTGCGCCAAATGAGGAAAGTGTGCGCCAAGCTCGTGCCCAAGGTGTTTACCAAAACGCGCTACGATTCCGCGAATTCCAAACATTAGGTGATAACGCCCTGGCATTGCCCCAGCAGATTTCTTTATGTACCCACGGATTAGGGAATTCCTGAAAGGAACTAGTTTTTGTCCATAGAAGAAGTCCAATCAGCCGTAACGAAGACCTTGCAATAAGACCTCGACGACTCCTTCCAGGGCGCGTGCCGGTCATGACAGAGTGACTGGAAGAAGTTTGTAGAGGCTCAAAGACCGGACTTTGAAGAATTTTAAGTGTTTGTGCAAATCTCTTCAATAAATTACTTAAAAAAATAATTTCATTATTTTTGGAATGCATCCTGTATTGAAAAATACATTTATAAATTTTCAGCTTACTTAATATGGTTGAGAATCTGTATTATTATGCAATTACAAGGAATCTAGAAAAGGAAGAGTTGAATAAAAAATCTTTAAAAGCTCGTGTGTTCAGGTACGTCAATAAATTCCTCATCATTTGAGTAAAAGAGTAATGGACTTCGTAAAATGCTTTTAGAAAACTTTGATGATAAATAAGTACGCAGTCGCTTGTAGAACGTGGAGGTAAATTGAATGGTTAAGGCTTAAAATTTAACTTTAGGACTTTTTGGAGACCTATCGCCAGCATATAATTTAAACGAATATTGTTTATAACACTCATTAGCACTAAGATATAATTTCACATGTACTCTGTTAACCCTCAATCGGCGTACCAGAGTTCCAACAGAATTACAGACATCTCCAGTTTTTAGTTGAACTACTCAATGACTGACTCTGCTGAATTATACGTCAGGAACTTCTCGATCCATAATTAATCACAATTCCTCCTCCGACTATGAGGTGCTCCAGTGGAGGATACGTTTTCACTAGACGTTTCTTTGAGTGGTTACTCCGACTTAGGGCCTGCCAGACAAAAACCAAGAGATATTAAGCGGATCGTGACTTGCAAGATCAATAAACAGAGTGTCAAAAAACAGTTATTGCTCTAATACTATTGCTCTTACACGTCAACCCTCTCTATTTACTTGACGGAATAGATAAATGAGATGGAAAGAAAACTGATATTAAAACAAAAGATCAAAATGAGGATTGGAGGGGAATGTACACGTACTGTTGAGAAAATAATAAAGAAATGATAGCAAGAAGATAAAACAGTACACAAACGTCATACATGAATCCCAAAAATATATTTTTGCATAGAATATCACAGGAAAAAGAGTAATACTCTTTTTGCTTAAGGAAATATTTAAGAAAAGTTTGGGTTAAAAATGAAGGAACAATTTTTATGAACTTCAATGGATGACTTGTTAGATCAAATTTTTCAAATAAAAAAATTACTTTACCGGTTACCTGCTTTTTTGTGTGTGTAGTTTTTATTTAAGCGAAGATTAAAGCAAATTATTTCCGTATGGTAGTACATAACACTAAAAAATCAATACATTTAGAATGGTCTATTAGATCCAGAATAACCTACGGTGTTTTAAGCCCAAAACGCCTAATATCGGGTTAAGTTTATCATATATTTATTAATTTTGTAGGTAAATTGTTCTCGCTAAATAAATATTCTCTTCTGAACAATTTAGTCTGTAAATTTTAGTTTACTAAAATTTTATTTTCAATTAATAGTATTTTCAAGTTTTCTCAAAATTGGTAAATATATTCTTTGGCGTACATCACAGTAAATACAAATGTTTTATAACTTTTTACCATTTTTCCGTGGAGTAAACTAGATTGCAGATGAAATTTTATCGGGTCTTCCACTGGGTCAGGGGTTCCATAATGGCCGACGTTTCGATGCCCGACTCCTCGGTCCTCAGGGTAGGTAGACCCGAAAAAGCTTCATGAAGCAAATACGCCGGGAATTACTTTAGAATGCAGATATTCATAGCTATCCTCGCAAATAATTTAAGTAAAATCACACGCATACCACGTTATTCCAAGAAGTTTAGAGTGTACATCTTCAACATCGAGGTTTAAGACATATTTTCAAAAATGAATTGTACATTCCTTCTCACGCCTCTCTACTAAAATGTGACATTGATAAATTTATTTAAGTTTGTGATAAAAAATATATAAATTATCAAGGTAGCTAGAATTCACAAAGAGCGTTCGTGAGTCGAATCAAATTTGCAATGAAAGCATTGCTAATCGAATATAATTTTTCCTATCCATCCTCAAATAAATTCTGATAATTAAAAATGGATTATTTTTTTGTGAACAAGACAGCGGAGGGAGGAGGGGAGGTTGCGTTTCGGTGGGGAGGCAAGAGGACGAGAGAGACTTTCAGAACAAGACTTGGAGTTCCATAATGACCGTGAAAAAAGTCGATGGGAATGACAATGGGAGGAGTGAAAAGGGGGACGCGGTGAGGAAGGCTTGGTTGAGGAGGTGGGGGACAGCGGCTGGCACAAGTGGAGGGAAGCGGTCTGTGGAGTGAAAGGGTGGACGGGTTTTGTGACAAAGAGATGGAGAGGAGAATATAGTATGGGGGAGGAGGGCCGACGGAGCGTATGTTCAAGGGACTGTGGGTTGTAAAGGGGGAGGAGGAGGCAGGAAGGGTTGCGGGAAAGGTAGTGAAGAGGGCGCATTTGAAGAGAGGAACGGTTTCAGGGAGGCAAAGAAAGGGTTGGAGCTCGATTTACACGAGAGTGGCGCGGAATATCGGGTCGTATTAAATCAGTCGATGCAGTGCCGCGACACGAATTTTGCCTTTGCTTCATCCGTGCTCCAACACCATAGCGCTAAACGGAATACGATTTCGGGACAACATTCCGGGCGTCGCGATTTAGACGAAGATGAAATTGTTTTTATTCATGTCATCAGTTTGAAAAAAATGAAGGATACAAAAAATCGTGATAAAAAAGATCGTAATAAGTATCATTCCAAATAGTTCACGATGTCGAAATCCGGATATCTATGGTTTGGAAAATAAAACATTAGGCTCTATCATTCTTTGTTACCAATATAATGTCATTGTGCGAGAAATATCTAGTCAGTATTTAAGAACTAACAAATTATACATTCGTCATTTGTGTAAGATTTACATATTATATATTATGGTTAATTATTTTCCTAGACCATCTTCAACTAAATAAGCATCAGTTTAATAGAAAAAACTAATGCTCGAAAATGTTATACATAATTTTTTTACGGAAAACTGGGAGACACATATCCATGTTTTTTTGAATGATTTTTAATTACTGCCGCGTATTACAGCGACGTCCTTTGAAAACCCAGTATATTTTTAAATCTCAATCATGCATCCAAAAAACAAATCCATTAAGATGGAGTCAAATTTTAGTGCGTGAGAATTAATCACAAAAAGTTAAATATTTTAACTTCTTTGGCGAATACATGTCATGCGTAAACACAATGTGTAAACAATTTAGTGAAAAATATTACGCAAAGCAAGAATCACGAACTTCTATAAAAAAATGTACCGATATTTACGTAGTAGATGTTTTTAGGAGGATGACCTATTTTGAAATGTCAAGGACACTTTTCAATACATCAAATACCTGGGCTCAAGCTCGGTAAATAAAGTCATTCGTTGCGCTGAAAATAGTCAACCATCGTTTAGAGAAAAGAAAATATATACTCGGGTAAAGAGGGTAAAATTTAAATGGAATTTAGCTGTTATATAGGCATTTATAACTCGAGCTGAAGAATGCTTAAACTTGGGCAAGCTCTTCTCGATATTGTACTACTTACAACACTACTTACCATAAGCAAAGGTTTCTCAAAATGAGGTAATTCCAAGAGTTCTAGAAGACACTCACGTTCCTAAGAAGTTATAGTAATCTAAAATCTGATATAAAATATTTAGGATTTGCTTGTTTTTCCAAAGTTCCAATCGTCGCTAATACCCCAACTGTGTAAAGCCGGATTTAAATGTCTTCTGCTATGAATAACAATACGGTTTTTAAGTCTCGTAAAATGAGGTATAAAACTCAAATACCTACTTGCTTGAAAATTTAGCAGACATTTCTCCAAAAACGTCGGTTCTGTAGCGGTATATGAAGTTTCGATGCTCAAGTAATCATTGAAGGGGGAAAACACAAAATTCTTCGATACAAAAAAGAAAGAGTTACTTATAGATGTTGCCATCAACAAAAAGGAAGATAATGCTAGTGTATAATCACGTTAAAGATGTTACTTGATGGAAACCAGTGACATTAAGTGGAACCAGTAGAGTGAAACTAAATGGAAAGTGCATCACTTTCAACCTGAAAGAAATAATTTAAACAGGATGATGCACATTTTTCTTTTTATGTAATTCACAATCAGAGCTTCTTATTCAACAGAAAATAATCATCAAGCCTTCTTAATGTAGCTAAATGAAGTTAAGGAGCCACTATGATTGTTTTTACACACTGTACATGTCAGATGTAAGGTTCGGGTTCTTTTTTAAAAACTCTCCAAAAAATTTCTTTTGCGTTTCAATAATGATACTACCTAATTTAAGTTATTTCGTGTATTAAAGGCACATGGCAATTATTTTTGGAGAAGTTTCTTCACACACCCTAGTGGTGACCAGCGATGGTGTTTGTTATAGATCCAATTGAATATTTACACTAAAAAATGTGACTTTTTATCGATTTTTTATATTTTCGCCACCTATGTTCTGATGGATTTTGTAGTATCAATGAATCAGGTATTGCTTTATAATTGCCAACTCTCTGGAAAGTGTTGAAAGCATGTGGTAAAGGGGTGCACACTTGGTGTTTCGTTTTAAAATGATGGCCATGAGGCTGCAAAGCTGATGGAACCCTTCCAAGAGAGACAGATGAAAATTTTGTGAATGACCTACTCAAAATGCATGCAGTTGATGCATCTGCAGTGCTCTTCAGTGAACGTTTATTCAAGTAAAGTATTTTTCTGCTTGGTTTCTGGGATTTTTCTGTGGACGAATGACAATTGACCGCCTTGCAGCACTTACAGGTATAGAAAGAAGGGTTCATGAGTAGTTTGCCGAATCTCGGTCTAGATTTTTGTCAGCGTTTTCCAAAGTAATGCTATGGTAATGCCGAAGTAATGCTGATTGATTTGGAAACACACGATTGAATTGGAACAGAAAATTTGTCATCCTTGGATGAATTCAAACTTTTCTGTGAATGGTATAATCTATATTTTCCTTTTCCAGTTATACATTTTCGAGAAAAAATATTAGTATTTACGAAAAAAGACCGAATTGACCGTAAAATGTATTCATTAGGTAAAAATTAAAAGAAATAAGAATAAAATTAGTACGTCGACATTGTTAGAAAAAATAAATTATTATTGTTCGTTTGTAAATTACAAAAACATTATGATAATTTTCCATTTTTCAGCTGACTTGTGTTATCAAAATCATTTTATAACGATTTTCGTTTACCTTCTATCCAATAATATAAAATAGATGAGATGATCATGTAATTCCAGATTTTAATAGATTCGCATGTATTTACTAACGGTATTTCTCATGATCACTTCATATAGCCTTTCGCAGAGATTGAGTGATGCATACTCTGATTGAGAATTTAGTTACACACAAAGAGTTTTGCTCGTATCACCATCTCTGGAGTTTCATCAAACACCCTCAAAAGCAAAGTTGAATAGGGAGTCGCCGGCTGCAACGCGAGAGAAACTTTAATCACAAAATGCTCCATTCGCTGGCTTGCTTGAAAGCTCCCTGGGCTTAACACAATTTACCTCAACGACTGGTTTAACTTGCATCCTAATTTCTGCTAATAATTAATTCTAAATTACGATTTGGGATAGTTATCTTCAAATTTGAATATTATTATCCTCCTCGCTAATAGACTTAGATTTAGTTATGCGAATTATATTATGTAAAACTTGGATGCTCATTAGTACTCATTGATTTAGGCTGAGGTATAATTGCTTCAATGACGAAAAATATGTTTATTTTCACCAGAAAAGTATTGATCCTAATGATATTGTGTTTTGACATTTTTCTGTCTCTACGCACTTATCGATTTAATGAGCTTTGTAATTAATATTGCTTTATTATTGGACGTTACCACCGAGGCCGGTGGCGGCGGGGTAACGTCCTCGTCTGCCAATCCATGGGTCGCGGGTTCGATTCCCGCCTGGGTGGGTTTTCTTCCACCTAGGGCTTGGGTGTTTGTAATCGTCTCCATTGTTATTCTTTGTTAATAGTCCGATGTAAAGGCCAGAGTGCTGTTTTCGGACTAATGGCTAAATATATAAATAAATATTTGATTTTCAAAGTTTTCAATTTAAAGTTTGATATATGACGGGGGAAGATCATAAACGTATGTCCTCGAGGCAGAAGGAAACAACCGTTCTTGATATAATGAAACGTCTTGCAATGATAAGTGATATTTTTTGGCATTCATCTAAGATAAATATATTAAGAAATAGTGTCCCTCAATCACTTGTCGTTGGGTTAAACCATTATAAAAAGAACAGATTTTTACCTTCACTTTCTTTACATTTTTTGCAATTTTGGGGGAAGAGTTTTATTCTTAATATCCATTCATGACAATAGGTATACTTTGGGTCTTTAGAATTCCGAGGAAGAAGAGAATCCCCAGAAGCCGCATCATAGCCAAAGCAGCACGTACCACAGCAATCATGGGGCCTCCTTTGTTGCGATTTGCGGCTTTCACCGAATCCACCAATGGAGTTGGGGGCGGATTTTATCAGAGAATCTCGGTGCGATAGATCGTCCCTGCGTTCGTGCTTCGATTAAAATCAAATTACTGCTCAGCGTTTCTCGTCGGGGTATTAACAAGTTATCGGCAAAGCGCACTGCCCTGTCGGTGGTGGAAATTCGTAACCATTGCGCAGTCCATCTTGGAACACCGCATCATAAATTCCGGCACGTAGCTAGGCGTCCTCTCTTTTTTCCCAGAATTTGAAAAGACTTAGTACGAATAGTAATTGTTACACAAATTATAATGTGGAATAAATCACCAGCAGGAAAATTTCAGAACATTTCAAATAACAGGTTTTAAGAAACTATCAGCGATCCATAAAACTAGGTATTTTTTTCTAACAGGCTTTTAAAAATTTGGATCGAAGAATATTTTAATTCAAAATGTGAGGAGGAGGATAGCTAGAGAGAAATCCAAAATTTGACGACTCAATAGGGAAGATGACACGTTGTCACTGCTGAGTGTCCTGTCCAATGAGAGGAATGCTTCACTCAACGATCTGCTCACATGCCACCATGCCCAGAATCTAAATATAACTATTCAGCTAGAATGCATAATTTTATCGGGAAACGTTTCAGTCCTTATAACACGACCATTCTGTTTATTTTGTCATTCAACTCTTACACAGAATTTCCATTTCATCCACGGATTCAATGAGTGGATATTATATATAAGCCTTAATATTTTCTTTCCAATTCCAACGGTTTAGCGCGGAATCAACGAGTATGTCTCATGACCAACACTCAGTTCGGCAAGATCGATTTAGCACAGTGATGATATGATCCCTGTAAAATGTACATATTGAGATAATATCATCGATAAAATCCTCCCAATAAGGGTGACGAGTATTTACGCATAATCATCCCGAAAGAATACTATTTTATTATTTAGTATTTTACCATTTTTTAGGCCGATTTTGAATGGAAATTCATACAAATAATCTCTACATTTCTAAGTTCTAAGCCCTGTGTAACTCGACAGGGCGTATACGACAACATATATATATATATATATATATATTTGTGTGTGTACTCCACTCTAAAATTCTGCCTTACACAGTCGCATTTCAGCTTTTTAGTCTTATTTATATTTCACCCTACAAACTTCTCTTCACCCAGCCACCATGCTTTAGGTTTCTTTTGTATTTTTCTTTCCACTTATTTTAATTTTTTATCCTTTTAATGAACGAATTCTTGAAATTCTTTGATCTGCAGCTATGACCATGAAGCAATGATCAAGTTTCCACACTGTACAAAACTACGCTCCGTATAAATATAACCTTTCACAAATCTTTGCGTCCTTACTCATCGCCCTTCCGGGTACAGTATGATGCGATGCCCAGAGTAATGAATGCCTACTCCGAGGATTTAGGGCTGGATACCGGCGGTGGTAAATATTTTTCCACACCATCCCGTGTTGTGATGCTATGTGGATAGCGCCTCAAGTGGAAAATTAAGTCCGTTGGAGGGGACGTTGAAACTCCTCGATGACTCTTGTTAATGCATTAGGCTAAGGTCGAGGTCTAGTTGAACTCTTCACCCTTTCATCTTCCATTCAGTCGAAATTCTACTTCTATCAAATTCCACGCTCATAAAATGGTGCGAATGCCATTAGTTGAGGATTGCCTCACCTAAAATCTATTACTTCTCCTCAATATCACTATCAACACCACCATCCTTCTTATAAAAATCCCGGAAGGCTACTTTTGCTGGGCTAGCCCATCGTTTAAGGTAATTTTTAAATGGGTTCAGACAGAATACACATCAGTATTTATTATCCGGCTTAACAAAACACAACATGATACCATACGTTGAAAAAAACTTCAATACCATGCACTTTCTACCTCCGTGTATTTCGTTCTTTACGTATGCTTACACTTTCCTATCCTTCTTACCTCACAAACACAACGGTTTTCATTCTAACATTATCCCATTATCCCATTACCGACCAAATTTCTTCTCCCAATAAACCTCTATCTTCCCCACCATGCCTAACACTTTCTAGTTAATTTCATTTTTTTTCATTTCATTTTTTCCCTCTATTTGTTTACATTTTAAAATCCACCAATCTAGATCAATTATTTTTCTTCAAAAACAATGTTTCCGAGCCACGCAAGACCACGATCCCTATCAAATTTTTAACTATTTTTTTTTTTTAACATTCTTACTCAAGTTCCCCATCATACAGATTTCCATCTGATTGCGAAAGCGTTTCTTCCCAACGCATACCTTCATCATACTTTCCTAATACATAGGTCATCTTAGGTCATTAAAGCCTCCAAGGAAAGTAAATTGCTTCACTTGCACTGAGTAAAGTTTAAATTAAATTCGCCTTTCTCTTTTCCGAAAACCTCATCGTATTTGTTTGGTTTGTACTGACTTTCATCCCATGCTAATGACACCGATTTTTCCATGCGTACAGGAATAACTTAATAAGTGAACTTTTTCATAAAAACTATAATTTTGCGAAAAATTACAATGTTAACTTTTTCAGTGATCATAAATTTTATCAAATTAAATCCTGAAACCACCGAATTTGCACTCATCATTGATTTTAAATTGTAACCGAAAGATTGTGTCAAAAAAATAGATGTATTTAAAACTGCTGCAAGTGCCGATGATAAAAATCTATGAACGTCCCCTTTGGGCTTAATTTTTCTTTATTGTATTTCTTCCAATGTCGCTGGTCTTGCGGCAGTCTCACACGGAACTCATACCGACAGAAAAGTGGATATGTTCTCACTTTCTCCATGTTTTATCAATTCCCGCTTTTCTTCTCCTTTTCCGTTTCTCTCCTTTCACATCAATTCCGTCCCGCATGCTATGGTCTCTCTCTCTCTCTCTCCGCCCCTTCTCTCCCACACCCCTCTCTCCTTTCATGCCGATTCGTCGTTCCAATTATCCGCGGCCCCACTTCTGTCAATGCGCGCACAATGCCAGCCGAATCCTACACACCAGAACTCCTTGCACCACCCCCGATTCCACCATGACAACCTTCTGTCTCTCCTCTCGTCGTGTTTCCTCCCTCCGCCCCCCGTCCCTATCCACCTCTACCCTTCGTCGCAAAAACCTCCTGCCACCCCTTCCCGCATGCTCTAATTTCTGCTCGGCACATAAGGGTTTCCGGCTCGGCTCTCACCCCTTCTCACCCTCGACGAACATCGGCGTCTCTGCGATGGGAGAATCATTCGAGATCCCTACGTCTGTATGATTTAAATTTAAAATGTGTCATGGTCAAAAAATAATTCATAATCTTTGCCTCGGTTTGAGTCTCTGTTCTACTTCCTAATGCTAGCGCTGCATACTCTGATATTGACAACGCCGACGAAGTCAAACGCAAGTGTAGTGTCATAAGTGCTTTTGGAATCACTAAATTCTAAGGCCTAGATCTAAATCTAAATTCTAAGGCCTTCCCAATTATTATATCTTAAATTACCAAGCGAAATTACATCCTTGTGAGCACTGAATTCCAGTTGGCTTGCCAATTTCGTGCATGGTAGGTATCGATTGCAAGGGCGTACAATGAGAAAAATGGTCCTAAGGCAAGTTATCCCTTAAAGGTAGAATCAAACTATACAAACCGTGCATAAGTTGGATAATGTAAATATTTACATTGATCGATGTCAATTTTGTCGATGGATCACACGCATAAATTCATAACTACAGATACTAGGATAAGATGCTTGACAAATATTTTCCATCAATTCTCCCGCTCACTGCATTGTTGGACTAAAAAGGTTCCTCTTCTTTTTAAATATTTGGATAAGTGTTCATCAGGTTATAGAAAAGTAGAGGAATTTTCATTTTTTCGGAACCATAGAATAAGTAACATTCCACTTCGTATGGGCAAGCAAACAACACTAATGATCAAAACACTTTTTGATCTTTGACAATTTTATGATTTTTAACATTATGTTGTTAAATTTTTGTATCACCAATTTTTAGATTTTTCAATGTATAAATTTCAAGTTGGGAATATTGGTTTCAAATTTTAGTGTTTATCGAAATTCATAATTATGTGGTGGATTTGAACATTCTTAATGTACCATCAGTTATTTCTCACCTTCGTCCAAAATGCTCCACATTTTTGTGCCTGGGCACTGCATGTAGGAATTTATGAGTTGAAGACTTCCTCATAATTTGAATAATAATAAGCTTTTAGAATTAGAAAATTACATTATTTTGGCCTTTATTTTGAACATTGTTATCCAGCGATGAGCGAACAATTGTTTTGTGTCTTAAATTAATCTTTTCCTTATCATATAACTATCCTTATAATTTGGTGTGCTTCCATTTGAAAACAGGATTAGCAAATCGAATGCAAATTGGTCAAATGGTAAAGTCTTAAATCTGCGGATAATGAGACTACAGAATCGAATTGTTAGTTTTATGATTTATCTTTTCCTACATAAAAAATACAACTATCGATATCTTGTTGAATATACTTGGCTTCTTTACGCCTTTTGAAAATTCTTGGTAATTTTGTAAGGAGTAATTTCTAGTAAAATATTTCAACTTCACTTGAAGAAGTACAGATTTTGCAAATATTTTTATCTTACTCAATGCATTGCAATCTCAAAAAAAAGTATTTCGATTATGAAGTCATAAATAATTCATTTAAATATAAAACACTTCTAACAAATAAAAATCTTAGTTCTAAAAAGAATCTATCATTAATTACAATGTTTAATAAATATGCCATGCACTTTAAGCTGGATTCCTCGTAATTTTAAATTTCAGAATTCGAATTTCACTGTATCAATTCGATTTGAAGACGAAAAATGTAATTATTTGGATGATCACAGATGCATGAATTCTTTTTTCTTATTTTTTTTATACGAATGGCCTCTTGGTCGGACGTTTCTTAGTCATTAAAATCTCCGAGCTTAAGATGGATGGTGGGAAAGCTACTTTGCGATCCATTCACATCTGTCTTCCTTTCAGCTCGAGTTCTCTCTTTTAACTCACTCCAGACCTCGACTCATTCCATCTCTTGACCCACACTCCACACCTACTTTCACTTTCGCTTAATTATTGACTCAATTCCCGCTCGGTCTGCCTTCTACTCCACTCTATCCAATCCCCTCTCCATTCTCCTGGGATAAAGAGGGGTATCGTTTAATTCTTATCAACATCTACGTCCACGGCTGCCTCACTCTTCTCTCCGGAGCTGAATGCTTTATTCCACCGGCCCCAGAGCGGTCACAGATACAATGCGGCTGAGAAATTCAACGTGCGATTCATTCCGCGCAAGCTTTCAATTAACTGGTTCATTATCCATGTCATGCTGTTGGACATAATTTTTCAACAGAATGCCTTCACCAGCGTTGTAGGAGACTTAGGATAATTCTAATGCTCTTGTCATTCACGTTGCAGGATAATTCTAATGCTCTTGTCATTCACGTTGAAGGAGACACTCAACAGACAGGGGGAACTGCAAAAACACTTTATTTATTTTTGATAAAACATGAAGAATGAAGTCCTTATTCCGCCAAGGTTACTTTCATCGTTATAATAGTTAGGCTTATTTATAGCTTCTAGGTATTATACCGTTTTAATTTAAATGTATGATGGACGCCGTCTGAGCATCACTATATTTTTGAGTCTCGCCAAATAACCCACATTCTGGCACCCCACATTAGAACCAACTCTTCTTTAATTCTCCATATATCATGAAACATCGGGTATTCACAGGTTTTGCGCCCCTACCTTCTTTTCGTGGGTGTTTTCCTGCGTGAGGTTTTAGAAGATGAGTAACACCACACTCTCTCTAGCTTTTCCGAACCTCACATTCTTTGCTAAGAGTTTTCATATTTTATTACTTTCATTCTTCGCCATAATTTGCTGTGTGTATTTGTAGGTATATACTCATTCACATTGAAATAGACATAAGGAAAAGGGATAGGAACACATATCTATTTGAATGTGAATGAGTATATGAGTATTTTTTCGCCGTTTGGCTGGGTTTCGTGTTTGAATGTGTGTTTATATATATATATATATATATATATATATGTTTAATATCTTCGAAATGGAACGCTCTTCGGCGACTCACAAAAATATAAAAACACAGATGCAGATTTTTAGAATATAGAGACACAAAGAAAGGACACTCACAATTTGTTATTTTACGTTTCGAAAGCACGGCTGTCGTCTTCAGAATGGCGTTCTCGGGGAAGAGCGGAGAGGATGTGCGGGGGAGAGGTGGGGGAAGGAGAGGTAAAGAGACCAATAGGAAATGAACAAGGGGGTGGGGGGGATATGTAGGCAGCCAATTGATGCATTCAGTGGGCTTGGTTCAGCCCGGGCGGTTTGAATGATTGGGCCACCCAGATATGCGCCATCTCGCGGGTTCTCACCTCTATTATACTCGCAGATTTGGGAAGGATTTCAATCACTGAAACGGAGAAGCAGTCGTGATTGATTGTGGGAAGCGGTGTGAGTAGGGATGGGATAATTAAGAAAGGTGGGAGATTTGGTGGAATATCGGTGGTTATTCATGCGGAGGGAAAGTGCGGTCGTGCATTCGCCCACGTAGAAGGCAGGGCAGAAGTTACAGGAGAGGCGATATATAATATTTTTGAGGTAAAGTTGGCGAGTGGTTGGGAGTTGGTACTGAGTGAGGGGGAGGGTCTTAAAAGATGACAGCATTTGCAGCGTGGGCGGTTGCATGGTGCGGATAGGGGAGGGGGAGAGACGGGGGTGCTTGAAGTTGGATTTGTGGACGTGAGATGGGGGACGTGTTGTTTTTGGCACATTACACTGCTCTGCTATCCTCCGAACACTAAGACGACGATCAGAGTTCAGTACATCGCGAACTTTTCGCACATTTTCGTCGGTGAGTGTCGTTGATGGGCGTCCAGGCCGTGGTTCGTCGTCGACCTCTTCTCTGCCCTCCACGAACATCTTGTGCCACCGAAAGATCATGTTTCTGGACATGGCTAACTCCCTGTAAGCCTGGTTAATCATACTGACAGTTTCGGTAGACGATTTCCCAAGCTTTATCGCAAATTTGATGGAATAACGCTGCTCCAAAAACTTCGGCATCGCGTTCCATGACGTGGGTCGAGCGTGGAGGTTCGCGTTAACAGAGCTCCTCACTACACCACAGCTCAGAACCGACTGCCTTTTTCAGCGTCGCTTGCCAACATACCCCCCTCCAATCGCAGCCCGTCAGAGCGGTGCTGGGCGCACCTGGAGCGGCGGGAAAAAATCAGTACACTTATTTTCCGGACGAACCCTGTATATATATATATATATATATATATATATATATATATATATATATATATATATATATATATATATATATATATATATAACACTTTTTGAAAGTCTCACGGACGTGAATAATAATGTATAACACTTAGCACTAGTGGACACAGACAAAAACACAGAAACACACAAAAAAAGAGACTCACTATTTTTCAATATACTGAACTGAGGACTGAAAAATAGTGAGTCCCTTTTTTTGTGTGTTTCTGTGTTTTTTTCTGTGTCCACTAGTGCTAAGTGTTATACATTATATATATATATATATATAGATATATATATTTATTTATTTATTTATTTATTTTTATTTATATTATCTCAGATGTCCATGTCTGTGCGTAATATACGTCTGTCTATCTATATTTATTTAAGTGTATGAATGTGTATGGGTTTTAGTGTAAGCATGTCAATATAAATTTTATGGCTTTTATAATATGTATATGGTGATGGATCAAATGGAAGAAGTGACAATATGGTCCCAATTTTGCTTAAATAAAAACCTCTCTCCATCTATATATTTATAAATCCTCTACCCTCCTTTATTTTGCCCAATACGCCTATCCTTTTCGTCTCCTCCTTCCACACTTCCCTAACGCTCTCCCCGTTAGCACAGTATTCAATATTCCATCGCTAAGCAAAATTCATTGCATCCAACTTTTCTGCCTCCTTTCATTCTCCCCTATAGTACCTTTTTTTTTACTTTTTCACCCTTCTGGACTCTAATATCTTAAAATCCTCCACATCTACGCCTATCATCTTCCTCAATGACCACGTTTCCGTGCCATGCGAAATCACCCTCCAAATAAAAGTTTCCACTTATGTTTTCTCGACGTACCTTTCAAACCTCCCTGTTATCAACTCTCTCCTCTTTTGTGAGCCTCTTCACATAAAGGTTTTCTCATTTCCCTGCTAAAATAATCATTTTGGTGCAAAAAGCTTCCAATATAGGTTAATTATTATACCTTCGCTATTATTTCTCCTCCAAATTCAACATTAGCTTCGAATGTTCTCTTCTCAAAAAAATTATAGAAAATTATTTTGTTAAAATATAAATTCTGAAAGTAATATTGTCTTTATGACCTCTGGTGGTGGAAAGTTTGTGCTCTGGTTTTTCGTGAAGAAAATTCGGGCTACTATGAAATAGAGAACCTCGCATCACCTTAGTTTTTATTTATATTTAATAATATTACATTTTGATATGACTAAAATAATAAATTCCAATTCCTTATCACATGACTATGGTGTTCTAAATTAATATTTCCTGAAATGTGTAATATTGTGCACAACCTTTTCGTTTGAACATCTTCCATTTTGAGACTGAGTTCATTAAAAATGAAATTAATATAGTTTTTGCTGCTCCATTAAAGGCACTGTGTCATTTTTACGATATTCGATTTCTCGTATATTCAATTTCTTATTTTATTTGAAATAAATTTTATGAATTCGTGAAATCACCGGAATCAATAGTATTTTGGTAATTTCACTGGTTAAGATCAAATTTCAACGTAAAAGTGTCACAATGCAATTCAACATTCTTATTTGAAGTGGAAGTGAATATTTGATATTAAGGTTATCTGTAAAGAGGACTAAAAACTGAAACATTTCATTCGGATAAATTCGGTCATCCTTCGGTCCAACGAGGCAAATACTAAAATTTAAAAATAATACCTTAAACATAGATTAATATAATTAAAAATGTATAATAAATGTTCTTCCAAACCCCTGGTTTAAACGTAACTTTTTTGTGTCATAGATAGAATAACTAACATTTCTACGAATAAATACGTTAAATTTATTAAATTATTCTTTGCTGCAAAATACGCATTAAATGACTGTTATCCCGTCATTTTACTTTCGTAGTTGCAATCATGATTCTTTCCGTGACGCACTTTTTTTCCTTTAATCTGCACTATTTACTTCTCTTCATTGTTAATAACTTCATTTCACTCACGGAAAAGAATAGAGGCTCGTTCAATTAAAATTTAGTGATGGAATAAGGAATCGGGACCTCGGATGTTGAAAAATATTACTCTCTGGATAACTTCGTCTATGCATTTTAGAATAAAAATAGAGTTCAATCTTTTCAAGGGTCTTTTTGGCTCGTAGAAGTCTGGGAAATGACATTTTTACTTAGCTTCCTGTCAAGGAAATAATATATTTCTAATACAGCTTCAATTTTATTGACAACCTCGTCAGGGAATCGTAGCCCCGCCCCCGTCTTAGAGGTTTTCATAGACTCTTCCATGGCCATATAGACATAATTTCCTCACCAACTCTCATGCTTCCTTTAATATCTTTGATTCATTTTTTCCAGCCTTTAAAATTCAAATAACTTCGTTTTTTCCCAACTCGAAAGCTGATTTTTACCACATTCTTTCAGCTTCTCTGAAATCCCAGTTTCAGTATGATAATGGAAGGTTTCGTATGGTGAATAGTCACAAATACTGGGCTACGTTGAGCTCAATGACAACACTGTTTATTCCTTAAGAGAGGAGTGCTATATGGATTACGAGGATTTAATTTTAAAACAGCTATTGATAACAAATATTACCCTGTCTATAAATATTTCTTCACGACGTTTTCTATTTTCCCTGTTTTAGACGGATGTAACTCCCACGCTTCATTGCCTGCAATAGTTAACTTGTTCCACGGTACAAATTTTCCCCTCAAACCTTTCTATTCAACTCATTTTCGTATAATTAACTTACTTCATAACCTCTCTCACCCCAAAAAACGGCATTTTAGTCCTATCAAAGACTTTATTTCCCTCTGAAAGCCTTTCATATCTTCCATTCCTCCACTAAACCCCTCTCTCTTCTAAATTCTATACTCATTCACATTGAGAAGGGATAGGTCGAGCAGGACCTTCTCAATGCATGGATTGGTATAAATTTGAATGGTAAACCACATGTGTTGGTTTTAGACCCTTCTGGGAATAACCCTCGGGGATTCCACTGTGTAGATAACATCGAAGTTGAATGGCCAGCTTTTTGTTTGCGGACGGAGCAAGAATCAGATCCTAGATAGGAAATTATTCCTCTTTCGCCTTCCCTTTCTCCCACACACTGTAGAAATGGGACTATTCATCTAGAAATTCTCTTAATTTTAATTGAAATACATTTTAAGGCTTTGCGCTTTAGGTCAAATAACTTATCAGATGTGCTTTGCTTTTGATGGCGCTGAGAAAAACACTGTCAACGATGGAAGTGTTTCATCAAACCTAGAGGGAATATATTTCCTATATTTAAAAATATGAGTGAAATATCTGTGACTGGAGCACAACGAAGCTTATTAGCCTTTCTGAGGAAAATAATTACCTCAGAAACTGTTTACTAGTTTCCTAGAAGTGGAAATTTTACGTTATCCGACGCTTATTTAAGGTTTATGCTTCATAAATGAACAAATAAAAGTCATTCGATTGTAGCTTGCCCCATAAACATTAAAATTTTAATGCAGCGATAATATGAATATCCGAAATTTTTTATTAGTTTGAGGGAAATTATAGTCCATAGGTACATCTCTGTAGCTATTGACCGGTGGGCCCTGGTTCGATTCCGGGTGACGCCTCTGGACACCTTCAGCTTAGCTCAAGCTGTGTGATTTCGGGTACCAACATTTCCTGGGATACCACAGGCTGCACAGGACAAGAAAGTAACCCCCTTTATATTCTTTCTTGTGATTTTCACACGCCAAATAGAGCTTAGTATTAGGTCGGCTCTACCCTCGCCTAATCCAATCTCTTCGTTGATTACTTTAGTAGCTGGTTTTAATTATGCTCGTTTTATACATACATTAATGTATTGTTTAGTATTCTGTGTATTGTGTGTCGCGGTAGTCCAGGGGGTAGTTCGTGGGACTATTGACCGGAGGATCCCGGTTCGATTCCCAGGTAAGGCACTCTGGGCACTTGCAGCTCCACCCAAGTTGTGTGATTTTTCGGGTACCAGATCTTCCTGGGAAACCATAACCGGTACAAGAAAAGGAACTGGTCCCCCTACCCTGATGTGTGAATTTCACACGCCGTATAGGGCTTAGGCCTGGGTGCACTCCACCATCACGTACCAAACCGACCTACGGGTTGATTACTGTGTTTATGGTTTTATTTGCTGTGCATTTAACGCACATGCGAAGTAATTTTTCTTAGATGCCTTAAAGGATTAAATGATGTCGTTTCGTTCCCAAACAAAAGGAAAGGGATAAATGTTACCATATTCTTACATTTTTCAACATGTGCAGATAGAAACTCCGTAAAATATTAATATTAGCAGAATATTTTATAACTAACTACTTTCTAAAACGAATAAATAGGAATAAATATTCCTGAATGACTATGTTTCTAATTGGGATGGAAGGTTTTGACTTTTGTATTTTAAGACTTCAGGAATTATGACAATAATTGACGGAATTATCTCAGACCTTTCAACTTTTCTCGGAAGAAATTAACATAAGAAGTAGTTAATGTTTGATTGTTTTGGCTAATTGCCGTTTTTACTGTATATCCATAGAAACCCTATCGTTGCTGAAACAAAGTCCATATTACAAAATTTGTTTCTGAGAATGGCATAAGCTAATAATTTATTATTCAAGAAGAAAACGTCACTAACAGAACTAAAGAGAGAAAAAGTCATGTTGATATACCTGATTTATGCAATACGTGTACGTTACCGTCAACTATGAAATTTTGTCTTAATATTAGTTCATGAAAATAAAGGGCGTTTGGGGTAAGTTGATCACGCGCTATATGCCTCAAATGTTTTAAGAATATTGCTGATAGGTACTTCATATTTTGGGGGTAGCTTAAAAATAACGAAAGTCGTCAATACGTTTACCTTCTTCACTCTCAACGCTCCAATAGTCAATTCCATGCATGCTTCATACACGTGTGTATACACAAAGTCGAATAAATTGCGAAACATTTCTCATAAACCTACGCATTTCCACTGATGTGTTCATATTCTTTTGTAAAGGAAACAGTAGCAGCGAAATCCGTCGATTGAGAGAATATTCGGAACGATAACGGTGGCACGTCAACACCATTTCCCTTCGAGTACGCATACCCATATTTCCCCGCGCTTCCATGTGTCACGCGGTGGAAATTAATAGCTCGGAAAAAGTACCACATTGCTTCGTCCCTGGGGCATCTATCAAAAAACACAAATGGATAAGTTTCTTCTTAAGTTGTCCACTCCATCTCTCATCCCTCTTTCTCATTCAATATCTTTTTTTTTTATTTCGCCTCGAGGGAAGTGCGAAGAATTGCATTCGGGAAACGTTTTTCATGGCTGTCAAAGGAGAGAGAGGAGAGGAGTTGAAGGAGAGACTGTCTGCATGTGAAAGAGAGAGAGAGAGGGGACGGCAGTGCGTTGTGAGTAGGAGGGGAAGAAAGTTGGGACTTGGATTGTATCACCATTAGTACCGTTTATTCGCTCAGACGATGTCGGTTCCCTTCGCCGCCCTCCATCACCCTATCCCTCACACCCCTCCTTATGTTTCAAACCGTCTCCTTGGTGTTCCTCCTCGACTGCCATCAATCTCTCCACTCTTCCACCACCTCCTCCTACTCCGCCTCGCCTTCCTCGACGCCCTCCACCAACCACCACGCCCATCTCCTTCACTGGTCTTTGATCCCGTCCTTAGATTGATGGCTGGAGATGGAAAGGGTTACGCTGGTGGGAGAAGAGGAGGGTGTAAACGCGTGGGGGTGGTGAAATCGCTAGGGAGGAGAAAAAGGAGTTGGGAGTGGGGTTTCTCGGTCACGGGGGAGGGGCAAAACCACCCCCACTTCCCCTTTTCCTCCCCTCCCAACCCCGGTGCCCGCGTTCCTCTTTCCGCAGGGGTAGGTTTCTTCTCCAAGAGAGGTTTCGAAGATGGTGGAGGAAGAAGAGGGTTTGGGTTGACTGCGTTGTCATCAACTGATCGATAATGGCATTCTGGTTGTGTGGAGAGATAAGGGCGCTCCCGCACTCACACTTAGCCGGCCCTCCTTCGTTCCGCTCCCTCATTTCTTTGCTTTCCTCCCCGCGTATGTTTCACGCGCCTATCGCCTCCTTCTCCTCACTTTCTCTCTCTCTTCCTCTCTTTATCTTCTTTCGTCTCCCAACCGTCTTCTTCTCCTTTCCGCTTCTCACACACTCGAGGATTACGGCGGTCGGATCGCAAAAATTGCTTCCTCCACACCGATTCCTACCTAGACATCGTTCTTTTCCTTCCTCCCTTTACTCATCTCCCTCTGTACCATCCCGCCCCAGCCCTTCCTCGCTCTCCAACCCTTATGCTCTCACTTCATCCCCCGTCGTCATCTTTTATCACTTTGGCGTCTTATTCTTTCGTTTTGCAGGTCGAATGTCCTTTGGCATTTGAATTTCGTTTAAAACACTGAATATCATATAAATTTATGAACGTATGAATTCATAGGTTTCAAATATCTTCACGTTGCAGAATTCAAGTTTCCAAGGTTTTTTTTCAGTTGTAATAATTGTTTTTTTACCTTGTTAAAATTTGCGGTACTTGGTTTGCACTCATCATGCAAGCTGCTTGAGAATTTATAATATTCAATTAGAGTCTTCATTTATAGAGCAAGACACGTATATTTGAGGTTTCTTTATATTCTTTGAATTCGAATTTAGTTACGGTTAACGGTTACAGATATACGTAGAGCTATCTGAATAATTATGGTCAAAATTGCCACGGTTATGCAATTTTTCTCATCGAACGAATTGAGATACGCGATGTATTACAAACGTGTTCCATTCCGCTAACTCAGTCTACACTCTTTTTAGTTTTATTTTGCTAGAGGTCCCCTAACAAACCTATCCTTGCACCTTTATGTGAAAAAAGTGTTAACATTAGCCTTTAGGTTACAGAAAAAACTTTTGAATGTAATGAACAGTAGTGTGTGTCATGATAAGTAGATATTATGAAATTTTTACGAGGGCTTTAAAATTTCTACATTCTCTATATCGGTCCTTAAATTTATTTATTTCTTTATCCTTTGAGATCCAGTGATGCTTAGTCGTCAAAGATTCTCCATTATTATGAGGGTTTTGAAAAAGAAAATATCTTGCCTTATGGTTTATTTTTCAACTTTTTATTTCCTTATTTTTAAAATTCGTTCGAATTGGTCTTCTTCAACGCAAAAGAAAGTTCAAAGCAAAAGAAATATTCAATTTTGGTGTACTTTTCATTGAACTCTTGTGTGTAATAATGCTACAATTGTACTTTATAAAGAGTTTACAGCAGTTTCAGATCTGGTTGCGTTTAAATATTTAAATAGTTTAAATTTGATCAGCCTAAAAATTTCATTTGGCAACTTGTAGTGTACGTAATAGTTTTTAAGAATTTTGTGGTTTTCAAATTTTTGGAGAATACGATTTAAAACTCCAACTTGGTCCATTGTTGGCAGCAGTTCCTAATAATGTCTTAATACTCAAGTGTTTTCCGATGCACTTTTAGAGGATATTTATAGATTATAATCGGTACACTTTTGGTGAAAGAATCAGTGATTGTGCACATTAAAATTAATTTTTCTGTGATTACCTCGTTGCAAATTTTGTGGCAGATTAATGCGTGAATTGAAAGATAGAAAAAATTCTAAAAACATGAGGAATAAAAATATAACTTGAAGTTTGAATAGAATCAAACGATTTGAAATGTGTTCAATATTTTAATTTCACAAATATTTTGGTTTGTCCTGGGATTAATAGCAACTAAAAACAAAATGTGGCCAAAGAGTTTTTAGATGTTGATGCAGTGCATTGGGCATACGACATGAAGTGTCTTAAGACTTCTTCCTCTTTACTTTCATGGACTAATTCTTAGCAAAACACAATTACCACACTACAAACCATGAGTTAACCCACAGAGTGCTCATTAGATAAAGAGTTTTTCTTTGATCATAACTGTATCCAATTTAGAGAGAATATTTTCATATAAATTTGCCAAAAAGTTATAAACAATTATAGATATACACGCCTGCGGTTTATTTCCTAATATTTATTTTGAATCAGAAGCGCGAAGTAAATTCCTACAATCACAGCATTAGTATATATTAATGCTTACGAGAAAATAAACATGGAAAATTCGCCTTCAATGAATGGGCGTATTGAAAAATATGTGGCATGATTTTTACGTTCTGGATTTTTACGTATCATAGCAGGTTTAAATGATTTTTTCCCCTTCGTCACAGTTTAGGTCTATAAGAAATGTCGTTCTTACATTACCATAAAAGTCAGAGATGACGTTGAGGTTTTGCCTAAGAAATGCCCTCGCGCAAAGCTACTCTTACAGGTCAGCACGTCTGTTTCAACCCTAGTAAATCCCACTAATTTCGGGAAAGCTCCCCACCCCCCCCCCCAAGTAATTTTCAGTCGGGTGGGTTCGTTCCACTTCGCTCGGAGACACGTGACCCTTAGATAGCTCAAGTGAAGATTGTGTGCATTAGTAAAATGCTCGGGCGTACATTTAGACATTATTACTTTCATTTTGTTTCGGTGATGAGAAATAAAGGGGAAGCAGGAAAGTGAAGGAAGCCCGTCCCGCACTGGCTCGCGTGACGATAGTCTGTTGTTTTTTGGAAGTTCCGGTGGATGGTGATGATCTTGCAGGAATGAGTAGTACGCCTTAAAAACAGCGAGCACTTACTTTAATTATTAAGATAGTTTACCCGAGAGGTCACTAGAGCAGAATTCAGACTAATTTTCACCTCATGTGGGTGTGTGAGCGTTACACGGTTCTCATTGGTTTGATCATTGATTTTCTCTATATTTTATTTACGTTTAATTTCTCCTGTATTTTAAGATGACCACCCACCTAACACTGCGTAATTTTTCCTAAAGGTCATTTTTTTAAGTCTTTATCATTAGCTGATTACTGCCATCTTCATTTAGCTATTCGCATATTTTATCAATACTAAAATTCGTACGAATAAAATGATTTCGAAAAATACTAGTTTTAAGAAATTCTTGCTAAACGTACAAGTTTGAAATTATATTTTATCACCATCTTTTACTATTTTCATTGCATCAAACCAATTTAAAAGTAAAGCGTATTTCGGGAAGTGGTCACGAATTGTGACTCAATTTTGGTCAAGAATCTGACCAGTTTATCTTGCTACGCTTCTTAGGGAAAGATTTTCATATTCATAATTCCCACAGAATTCAAATAGTACATATATATATATATATATATATATATATATATATATGTATGTATATGTATATGTATATGTATGTATATATATATATATATATATATATATATATATATATATATATATAAATGTATGTATATGTATATGTATATATATATATATATATATATATATATATATAAATGTATGTATATGTATATGTATATATATATATATATATATATATATATATATAAATGTATGTATATATATTACTGATGTGTATTCCGAATATATGATATACAATAAAAATTATTTTGAAAATAGAAAATGCGCTGTCAGGAACCTTAAAATGCTTATATCCCTTGTCAACTCAAATTTCTGTTTTTTTTTCGCATTAGTATAATACTGTGTAAAATAACTGATACGTAAAGAAAAAGTGAATTTTGCTTAAAACATCCATTTAGTTTACCGTTAAACCAACAAATATATGCACTTAACACTTTCGTCTGTTTTTCATAACTTAGTAACTTAGGATTAAGCTCTATAAGGTATAAACAGGACAGATTTTTAACATAATTTTTGAACCAACGAAAAAGCATGCTGAAATGTTATAGTGTTAGACTATGACAAAGTTATTGTTATTGACTAGTATATATTTGATTAAGGGTTTTGATTCTGCCGGTAAAGTGATTCAGGAATAGTGATACAGATATTTTCTATTTTACCTATTTAAGTTAATAAGGGTTCGTTTTCAGTTCAATAAACACTATAGGATAATTATATGAAGAATACAGCATATTCTAGCTAACCTTATGGAGTACATGCCCCCATTTCTTTCCCTCCGAGGCTCTGAGGAGTTCTTTTCACAGACTCAAAGCCTTGACCCAGTTTATCTTCTGTGCGCACTTCCTCGACTCATCTCATCAGCCACAATGTCGCCTTAGTGGTTCAAAGCCACGAGAAAGTTTCATCGATTAATCTCCAGGCAAAGTTATGACTAGAGACTAAATAATCAATGATATGATAAATTAATTTGATGTTCTATGATGTGAAATGGTCTCATCTGTTCCTTTGTAGGAAAATCACAGCGTCGGCTTGTGGATGAAATTTGATTGATAACACCCTTGATCATCTACTCAAATTTCAGTGTCCGCAGTAATCGCCGTGACGTATTCACAACAAAATTATAGCTAAAAACGGAAATATTAATCTCACTTGTTAAGGCATTAAAGGATGCTCGTGCAAGCTTCTATGACGGTATTTAGGGTCATTTGAGGGAAGATTTCACTTTCGGGAATAGAAAATAGTCTGCCGGTGACAATTTCGGACTGAAATGGGGTTGGGTAATCGTCGCGATGACGTTTTTCTACAGATAGTCGATTACCCCTGAGCAGGTGTGACTGGGTGCATTCGGGATGAGTTGAGTAAAGATCTTTCGTATCGCCAAATTTCAGGGATACTGGCGTGTCATCTTTTTCAAGGAAGAGATGGAAGGAACTCATCCCGATTACTCCCGATACTATTCATGATATCGAGCTCTTCTCCTCAACCTACAGTATATTAGAGTGCATTATTTTAGAAAATAATTCCCTCTAATTAAGAACGAATTTTTTATGTATTAATAATAAATGATTGAGCTTTCATTTAAGGTTCACTTACTTTAGTTTCATGGAAAGTACCATTTAAATATAATTCAATGCCAGTAATTAGCCTTTTCGAGAAAGTATGATAGTTTGTGTCCAAATAAAAATAAGTATCCGATTTTCATACGGACTTCACTTATTTGAATAGTTGGAACGGCTCATGCTCGTTTAAATGTCTCCTCCAACTCACTGAGTTTCACTCGTCGGGCGGATCCCAATGCACGTTCTAGTCGGCTCATCCTTCCACCTCCTCGAACGCTGCATATTCATTCACACCACACCTCCTCTCCGTTCTCTGCTTCTTCCCTTCCGCAGCCCTGATTCTTAACCCCGTCACGCCACTGAAACTTCGTCCCGCGAGAGCCCAAAGCCCTCGCCGAGGATCCTTCCACCACGTCCGCGTCCCCGTCCGCCCTTTTCCTCCTCTCCTCCCCCACCACTTGGTCCCAAGACCTGCGTGAAATCATTCGTCACACCCGCATGTTTTATTTTCATTATTTATTCTGGTATTATTGTACCATAAGACCCACAATAAATACAACTGCAATCATTACTGACGTAAATGCAAGTAAACCTAAGTTTTAGCCCCGGATATTCATGTCTATTTTACTTATTTTATGTAACTATTAAAAAAACTCTCGGACAGGTGAAATTGTGCCAATTGTTTTAGGTCTATGGAGCTATTAAGTTTTCTTCTCACTTTCTGTGAAAAACGGATTTTTTATACCCTTCTGCATGATCACTGATAATATTACAACAGTGTGTAAACTTCAAAGATAAATTTGGGCAACCCGCTCTTGGTCTTTTTTCCAACACGTTGTATGATATCTGCGAGTGCGTCGTCAAATCCTCTGCCGATTTCACCGGTTTCAAACTCAAATTTGCAAAAACCATGATCAGTGAATGGGTCAAGTAAGCTACTTTTTTTAATTTCTTTCATTGCATATTACACGGTACTTAACACCGGGATACAAAGTATAAAAAGTTTAAACATTCAGCTACTTTTTTGTCCTCCTGTTTCCATTAACAATGAGTTATTATTCATAACTTATTAAAATTAGAGTTCTGAAAATATGAACATAACTTTTATAATATATATCCAATTACTTCAGTTGCTCATCTCCTTTTTATGTGTCACTTTTCGTTGGTTCCTTGATATAATACATGTACGGTTTTTACTGTTCGTGTAAATTTTGAAAACTGTCAGTCTGACCTAAAGAAGGCCTCAGAGAAGGCTGAAAGCTTAAACTTTCTGAAATATTAGTGCCTTTTTACATGCTATCGATTTTATTATTGTGTTCTATTGTATCATCTAAATGTTTTATTGCGCTCGTGAGTTCTTCTCTATCATGTATATCTGCTTCTCCGTTTCGGCAACTGAAACCCTACCCAAATCAAAAGTATCATAGAAGTGAGAACCCGTGAGATGGCGCATATCTGGGTGTCCTAGTCATATAAACTCTCTGGGATGAACCAAGCCCGCTGAATGCATCCAATAGCTGCCTGATTATACCCTCCCCCCCTTTGTTAATTTCCTATTGGCCCCTTACCTCTCCCTCCCTCACCCTTCCCCCGCAAATGTTCTCTCCGCTTCCCTGAGTACGCCATTCTGATGACGACGGTCCTGCCGTCAAAACATGAATATTACATACTTGAGTGTGCTTTCTTTGTATTTATATGTTTTAAAAATCTGCATCTGTATTTTCATATATTTGTTCGTCGCCAAAGAGCATATGGTTTTTACATATATGTATTTACGCACACACACACATCTTTATGTGTGTGTGCGTGTGCGCGTAAATACATGTATGTATATATACCATATGCTCTTCGGCGACGCACAAATAAATAAATATATATACATTCATTTATTTACTTATACATATATTTATCTGTGTGTATACAAGCAGTATATACCTGTATTTATGCTATACATATACAGGTATATATATATATATATGTAGGTTGCGGTAGTCCAGTGGGTAGAGCGTTGGACTGCTGACCAGAGGGTCCTGGGTTCATTTCCCGGGCAAGGCACTCTGGGCATCTTCAGCTCCACCCAAGCTGAAGTGATTTTTCGGGTACCAGATCTTCCTGGGAAACTATAACCGGCACAGGGAAAGGAACTGGCCCCCCTAACCTAATGTGTGAATTTTCACACGCCGTATAGGGCTTAGTACTGGGTGATCTCTACCATCACCTACTAAACTGACCTTCGGGTTAATTACTGTGTTTATGGTTTATATATATATATACATATATGTTTATATATATATATATATATATATAGGTGATTTCCACATTTTTTCGGGCTGCGTCCGCGTATGTCGTTTAAATGTACAACAGTTTCGCCAGCTATCCTGCTGGCGTCCTCAGGTCAAGGATGAAAAGAAGCTTGTTGTCCCGTCTTATATAGGAAAAATCCGGCGCCAATACCGGGAAATTTCTTGGCCAATCAGGGAACGTCCTCATATTTGCGCGGAATAATTCTTTTCCACGCACTGTGGAGAGGATATCCATCCTCTCTGTTAAAATTTTCTGGCCTTTTAACGATTTCAATGGCCTCTCTGATTATTCTCTGGAAGTATTTTCCTTCTTTCACTATTATTTTAGCGTCGTCGAACAGAATAGAGTGTCCAGGTTCACTCCAGGCGTGCTCAGCGATGGCCGATGCTCTAAACTGTTTGGCCTTGGTTGCCCTCTGGTGTTCACTCATGCGTGTTTTCAGCGCTCTGCATGTTTCACCGATGTACCATTTGCCACAGGAGCATGGCACTTGGTACACACCTTCTGATATTAACGGTGAAATTCCATCCTTGGGTCCGGGTAGGGTGTCAGCTATCTTGGTGACGCAGTTGAATCTGGTCACCACATCATGCTTCCTTAAAGCCCTCGCGATTCTTTCCGAAGTCCCTGCGATGAAGGGGATGGTGACGTAAGCCTTCGGTCGTGGTCTGGAGTCTTCCTCCCTGTCAGGAACAGCGGTGGTTTGTCTCTTCTTTTCTTCCTTCTCGGCCCTTTTTTGGATCATATGAGCGCTGTATCCATTCCTTTGCAGGGCATTTGTCAAGTGTTTCTTCTCGTTGGCAATAGAATCGGAGTCACATATTTTATATGCTCGGTTGACAAGTGTGTCTACCAGTGAGGTCTTCTGACTGGGATGGTGGTGCGATGCAGCATTAAGGTAGCGGTCGGTGTGAGTAGGCTTCCTGTGTACTCTGTGTCCAAGCCTCCCATTCCCTTTATTTCTCTTCACCATGACGTCCAAGAAGGGCAGTTGATGATCCTTTTCCACCTCCATAGTGAAGTGGATGGCTTGATGCTGTGAGTTCAGATGTTTCAGGAACTTTTTTAATTCTCCCTCTCCGAGTGACCAAATGACAAAAGTGTCGCCGACATATCTTAGCCACAGTGAGGGCCGCTTGTCGCAGGATTCCAGTGCTTTCTTTTCGAAGCTCTCCATGTAGAGGTTGGCCACAACCGGGGAGAGGGGTGAGCCCATCGCAGCTCCTTCCGTCTGCTCGTAATGGTCACCATTCCATAGGAAGAAGGAATTGCGGAGGCAATGCTCCACCAATCCTGGAAAGTCCTTAGGGATTCCGCGGGATGTGAGTTCCTTGATGATATTCAGCGATTCCTCAATAGGGACGCTGGTGAAAAGCGATTCAACGTCGAAGCTGACCATGAGATCGTTGTCGTGGATGGTGATGTTTCTTATTACGTCAATGAAGTGCGTCGAGTTTTTTACGAAGCTGGGTGTCTGTCCGACGTGGTCCTGCAGAGACCGCGCCAAGTACTTGGCGAGTTGGTAAGTCGGAGCGTCAATCAATATATATATATATATATATATATATATATATATATATATATATATATATATGTACATATATATTTTTTTAACAAATTAGCATGTAATATTATAGTATTGTGTAATGTGTCCTCATAGAATTCGGAAATCTAGTACCTGTTCATTTAGTGATAACCCATAATAAAAAATTCCTGTACCAAACATTATGCTATAACGCATCTATTAAAATACATAAGGGAAGTGCGACCGTGAAAATTGCTCAGTCTAAAGCGTTTTAAAACCGTGATCATTATACGTGTATTTGACAATGAAATTTTATTTATAAACAAAGAAGTGTATTTTGCTTTTCCTTTTAAATCATCTTCTATCGTTACCATTGCTGTATATTGTTCTATATTTAGCGGAAAGCGAACAAATTATTTCACATCAAAAGTTGCTGGCAGAAGTGAACCATTATAAATCCACGCAACTGCAAGTGATTTATTTTGTATACCAGTTTTTGAAAAAGATTTAGAATTAGCACGAGTAAAAATGGAATTTGTTTTATCATAGCAATTACATATTACGTTGCCCTAAATGGTTTTTACAAAGCCGAATAAACGTTTTATTCCAATCCAAACGCTAAAACTGCAATTAATACGCGGTGAACTCGGTGAAACATAAAATGAAACGTCATGGAAACATTTAATTGCTCAACTTTTGCACTGAATGAAAATGCATTTAGGATGAAAATATGGATCTCATTCAAACAGTCGTAAATGCAGCGCTCATAAATATTTGTCACTTAAAAAAAATATCTCTTTAGAATTCATGAAAAAAATGAGCCCGTGGGAAATGTGGTTTCCTTTTAACTTGGTTTAATATTGTCGTGAACGACATGTCTGTAAACATTTCATTTTATACGGCATTCTCAGACAAAAATACATCAATTTACTCGCATACCCTCATTCTTTCTTTTATTGGGTCTGTTCAGTGCTTTATCATTAAGACTATAGCAGTCAAACATTTACCAGCAAGTAGTGATGTATATATTAAGAAATGATCTGCAATCCTAAGCATTCTTCATGCATTATTTGGCGCATAATTAGAAATATCGTATACTTCTGAAACAATATAAATCACTAAATAGGATAACTTAAAAAAATTAAAACCTCAATGATAGTTATTTTCTGGATAAGATATTTTACTGATCGTATCTCTCACAGTAACATAGGACATCAACACATGAGCTATATTCTTGCCTGAGTATTGATACCATCTTTCAAATTTTTCCTGTAAAATTACTATATACTTTGTCCTAACTGACATAAGATTTTTTTCCAACAATTTTCATTCAATACTGATTCTTCATTAAAAGCTTTTATTACTTGAGCTTTTGTTTGCAGGTGATGGTAATTTTCAAACCTTTATTAATATCACCAAAAATGTCAAGTTAAACTTAAAATCTTGGAGTATACTAGGCCTAAAAAACTAATTCATTTTTATGGGGCATGTATGATCATATAAATATTTCTACCTTTGTGGAAAATATGTCTTGAGTATTGAAATAAAATCTAGAATGCAGAGAACAAACAGGGCTAACCAATATTATAAAAGTCATAAGGTACTAATTTTTACAAAATCACCATTCAAATGCTTCCCTTAGTATGTTCGAAAATTCCCTAAGTTTGTTCAAAATAACCTCTTATTGCGTTAACACGCTTAATATCATTATCATAAATTTTAAAAATATACCATGGATGCATCGCCTCCGTTTTTTACTTGTAAACTAGTTTCTTTTTGGAGATTATAAAGTAAAAGGACCAGAGAGTTATTTTTTTTGTAATTGATCCGTTTGATTGAATTTTTTCCCTTAGTATTTTTTTAAATGATTTTAAAATATGTTTTATCAATCTCTGATACGTAATTATTACTCCTATTTATATATTTTAAACTAGGCAGATTCAAATTTTGCCAAATTTTCTACTGGATGCTAGTAGTTCTTACGTACTTAGTGGAGTAAATATTCGGAAATCATTATCCTCGTGGAATTCCGCGTTCTCAACGCTGACTAATGGAAACATTTTCGTTCACCGTACGAATAAGAGCGAAAAACGTTTACTTACCAGAATCTTAAAGCATGTTCGCTATAAGGTCCTTTTTCTCTCTTTTCCTTTCCCATTCTCCCTCTCTCTCTCTCCCTCTCTATTATCTCACCCCGCACTCTACATTCTTCCAATTCTCAACCATGTTCACATCCCATTTCTCTCGCCTCTTTGCACGTGAAACAGACCTTTGTTTTACTCCGGGGGTGATTTTTGTCGTCTCTCGGTTTCTTTGGCACGTACTCCTTATCACTTACTATTGGAAAACACAAAACCACAATGTATATATTCATGAAAGTGGAGGCACGCTCAGTAACCGCGGAATCCCAAACGTGTTCTTTCTTTCCATCATCCGGGTGATATTTTCCAGCAGGAGGATTTTTCCTCCTCAGTCTGGGATATCCCTTCCTGGAATATATCCTTAAAGGCGCCTTGTAAACCCTGTCTGCTCTTTCATGACTATTTTTTGCCCTGGAAATGTGCATTTGAGCTCTTATGAGGGATTGTGACTATGTGTCCGCACAATTGTGAAAATCTAAAGGAAGGAATGTATCGACTTTTGAACGTTGCCATTTTCTTAAAACAGAGGAAGAAGTTTCAAAAATATATTCGTATACCGTGGTGGGTTTATATATTTTAAACAAAGTTCAAAATATGTACTTCTATCAGTAATTGCTGCATTACAAATGTTCTTCGTCGTATGTTTTGTATTATGTGTACTGATTGGCTTCATTTCCTCTTTAAGTAGTTTCTATTTTTGGCATTCTTAGTAACAGCGATGCGCAACATTTATTTGAACTACCTAATGGCTTATGAGAAATAAATTGAAAACATATCTCTGGATGCTTTATTAACGGGTACTTAAAATGGATATTTACGGGATTATGAGCTTATTTATAATTTTTTTTCGTATATTGAAAAGTAAATGTTGAAAGATACTAACAGATGTGCGCCAAAAAATGTTATCATTGAATACATACGTCTAAAAAAGCTAAAGATAATAGCTTTAAAAAGTAAAATACAAGTGAAAAAACTTCAAATATCATAGGAAACATACAAAAAAGGAATCCAATGTTTATCTGAAGAAAATTAAAATACCCAGTGATGTATTCTTTTTAAAATTTTGTACTTCCGACGATGAATACATTTTCAGTTCTAGCTGAAACTTTTGCCTTAACTATTCTCAAAAATGAGAGATCTAAACTTTGGCAAGACTTTCATCCCACGTATCTCATTCCATTCTTTTGACTTAAGTATCAATACTCGTTGTTGCTATTCAGTAAAAAAAAATGATGTTGAGCTAGCTGAAAAGTTTCTCCACCTACGGTAAAACGTAAAAATTCCTTCGTTCGATCATAAATTTGGGTTGTCGACGAAAGTCATTAATTTTTCATCCACAGTGCCATAACTTTCATTCAGAAATCTCCCCAATGGGTAAAAAAAATCGTATATTTCCTCGAGATGTTATACGGAAGTATGTCTCTAACTTTTTCCTCCTAAAACGTGATGAATGTGGAGAAATACTTTTCTTCGGTACTATTGATATTTCAAAGAAATTGTTTTCAAGCAAGTATGTGATACGATAACCATGAATTAATTTAATTGCTTTCTCTACACACATAAAAACCCTTCATTCGACTTTTGGGATGCCGTCAACCAACTCTCGTCGAACACCTGTAGATGTTGTCTCAATGCTAGGAACATGTTGAAAATTTAAGACAGCGGCATATAATTATACGGTTTTACGTATCATCATTAATCCACAAAATTACCCATGAGGACGGGTCCCTAGAGTAAAAAAAACCTAATTTATAACCTGAAAAAAATGTTACTTTTCAGTTTCATATTTTTTAAATTATAACGTAGGATTTACACAATATTTAATCCCAGTGTCATTATTACACTGAATCGATTATATTGTGTGCATGCTACTCATTACATTCTTATTAATTGATATTTTACTGTTTAAGATACATTTTGGAAGCACACAAAGAGAACTTTGCTACAATTATTATCTTCGACTGATAAGAAACATCAAGACACCCAAAGTTACGTAAAAATTCTTTATTTCCGCCAGTTCCACCCCGTGTTCACTCAGTTCAATATGTCTATCCTTTATCCCCCGTTGCCCCTTTACTTATCTTCTACCCTCTATCAAAGCCTTCAACACTCCATCGAGTGCTTCGTTACTTGTTTTCTTTTAGTTTGTTCATTCTTATCTAATTTTATTTAATGCGCTGTCATTGGTTCATTACGAGCAGTAATGTTATGACTAATTCTAGTATTCTACGCATAAATATCCTTTTCAGTACCCAAACCTTTCCCTGTATCTTCTAAAATTCCCATTTTTTAATTTAACAATTGATTTCTAAACTCCTGTTATATATATTTGTAAAGAGTAACTTTCTTTTGTTTTATTTAGCTCTCTACAATAGCTGTCGGTAAATATTCCGGCAGTAATTCCGCGCACCAGGGAACGGAACCAAAGAATAAGTGATATAATCTTTGAGTCCTGACCAATTACATGAATCAATGCGAATCTGCATCCGTGCATGGGAATCCAAGACGATTTCCACCGCTGAAGTCTCGTTTCTTTCCCGCGATGAATAACTTCTTCCTCTGCTTCTCTCAAGAACGCAGACGGAATTTGCCTGCTCTTAATGCGTAAAGGAACCCTTTTTCCGAGAGGATCCGAATCTATTCTCTGCCCTCCTTCCGCACCACCCCGTCCTCATCCCCGACTCCGTGAATCTCTAAGTGCGAAGGGGGTTGGGGAGTAAATTCAATTTTACCCCTCCCGCGGAGGCCCTACCCGTCACGTGGAGGCTCTCGGCAACGCGCGCGTGCGGCAACAATTTCGAATTGGAACGAAGACGAAGAGGGGGGAGGGAGATGAGGGGTTGGTCGGTGGAGGTGGGAGGAACCAAGGGGTGGGTATGAGCCTGTTGGACGGTGAGAGAGGGGAGAGTGTGCGTTGTTAGGCGTCGATGCTCATTCGTACGCGTCATGTACTGCCAACGGCAGCAGTGTCCTCACTCTTTCGGGTCTCTGCAAGTCTTTAACGGTTCGTCGGCTCCGAGGCATTGTTTGCATGCGCGTGCTAATTTCCGCGAGAAAGAACTCGCCGATCTATCGGCTTTGCATGGGGGAGAGGGAGAGAGATAGGGTGTTCATTGAGAGGGAATCACCGGAAGAAATGAGGAGAGAGGGGGGTTTGTTCCTCCCCTCCCTTCGTAGGGGCGTAGTGTATGGGTTCGAATCAGGGATTCGCAATCACTGGAGGCGGAGACGAGGCTATATTAGACACCCTCCCCCAAGGATATCTCCCCATCATTCCCACGAGGGAGCATACTGAG
This sequence comes from Hetaerina americana, assembly GCF_022747635.1. Lineage (NCBI taxonomy): Eukaryota > Metazoa > Arthropoda > Insecta > Odonata > Calopterygidae > Hetaerina > Hetaerina americana. The sequence continues at coordinate 565,391 of NW_027286315.1, forward strand.
GAGGGTGGAATGCGGCTTCCAAAACGGGTCGTCGCCGATGTGTTCATTTCAGCAAAGGGAACGTTATATCGCATCTGTATCTAAATCGTACAGGGTCGCCTTCATTTTTGGTCCTCCTTTTCTGTTCTTCTCTAAATACCTTTAGACTTCCGTCTGTGATTACAATAAGGTAGTAAAATTCATTCAGGTTTGATAACAAGCAGCTACCAAGGTCTAATTAGAAGGAGTAGGTCCATGGTCTAATTATAAAGATCAATCCAAATCAAGTGCCTAACTAATTTTTGACTTTTTACGACTCTTACATTTATTCAATTTTATTTACATTCATTGACATTTATCAATGCTCTTATTTACATTCATTTTATGACCAATTTTACACTAAACCTTTTATATGGAATGTAGTTTTGTATCGCTAACATTAATATTTAGAGGATCAGCGTAGATTGAAGACTTTTGAGATTTGGGCGTGGAAAATGTTGGAGATAATTTGAGAGGAAGGTCGACCGTTTGGAGAAATTTAAAGGTATGACAAGGGGGTACAAAGGATATAGAGGGACTGATGGAATTATGAAGGCATTATAAGATGGAAGAAACTAGGAAAACGAGGTAGAGGGAGAAGAATAAGTTAGGATAGAATAAGAGGAGGTAGAAAGCATACAGATTTGAATATTGAGTGATTGAGTATATTAAAATTTACAATGTGTTACTTAAGGAAATGGTATGTGATCCTAGTCAAAGCTTAGGATTACATTTGCACGAGGGTTATATCATAAACCAACCCCCAGTAGATAAGTGACAATATTAATTGATCGTAAGACTTATAAAATTTGAGGACGGCATTTAGTATTCTTATATTAATAATGCAATGATTTGTAAAATTTCAATTTCCATTCAATCAAAAGATAGATTTCAGAAACGACTGTTCCATGTTCAATTTGAATCGAAAGAGAGATAGACAAATATGCGTGAAACGTATTCAATGGCCCGTTAAGACTAACGTATTATACGACATATTGAGTATTTTATAAAATAGAAGTTAATAGTCGTAATGAACCGTCGAAAAACCAAATAAACATTAATGAAATTCACCCTGAGAGATTCAATGAAGCCATTATCCAAGCAAAATTCCACCACTATTCCCAACTACCTGAAAGTGACCATTTCCCGATGAATTTTAAACACAAGCATTATACAACAGTTCATCCTCCTCGTTAATTTGTATGTATGCATCAAACGAAGGTAGACATTTGTGTTATATACGATTATTTTAGCAAAATCGTAATGCTTTTATATTTTTGCTTGTTTGGCTATTTTTTTGCACATAATAAGTGTGGTATTAATGTGATTGTTAAGTATGTGCCTGTGATTATGGAGAACAGATTAGGTTTAGTTTTGTGCCGCGCATGTTCTGCTCAATTGGCTCGTTCCGTTTGATTCCCCTGATTACGGGTTAGCCCGAGCAAAGTTAGTCAAAATGCTGGTTTTTGCTATTGTGTACTCAGTTCAGTGATGATTCTTATTTGGTACGTTCCTACGTTACTAGCTCTGGAGAATATTTACAAATAAATAGAAACGTTGGTGGGTTGGTACAATGTGTTTTCATTGGCCAAAGTTCTCATTTATTCAAAATCGAAGGAATTAATTTTGTTAGATAAGAAACAGAATTAATATTGTTCAAAACTGGAAAAATAAACACCATATCGCAAAGGAAAATAATAATATTTTCAAGGTAATGAGCGATGGCTATCGTACAGGCTTCCCACCGAGAGGGCTCGGGTCCAAATCCTGGAGCCAAAAAAATATTTTTCAATGGTATCCCGATCCCTACTTGAGGTACTTTTTGGAGAGCACTTTGAGTTTCTTCGAAGTCCGTCGGATGGGATGTTAAACTGCGGGCCTCTTGGCGCCTTTCTTAAAGAGTAGGCTAATGCCGACGCCCTGTTTCTCTCCACCTTCATCCTTTTCTGTCCATCTCTAACTTATTCTAATCTCTAGATTATTTCCCTGTATGATTGATCATGATTGACATCATGTACAACAGAAAAGAAACACTGATAGCCCCGAAATCTATATACCACACATCTAAACTTGATGAGCACGGGTGGCGAAGAATTCCATTTCTTGGCCACATTTCACTCAGGCTACAACAAATACCAAAATCAAAATCAAGACAGCTTATTACAACACACATATTTAAAAAACATAATAAGTTCACCCAAAGATAAAATTGACATAATGCAACAAAGTGGGGTTTATCAACTCAATTGTGCGGACTGCAACGCCATCATCTACTTTGGACAGACAGGGAGGACATTCAATATTAGGATCAAAGAACACCGTTGGTGCTTCACAAAGAAAGACAACAAATCCCAATTTGCCAAACACCTCTTAGACAGAAATCACACCAGTGACTTCACAGCAGACATTCTTCACATTGAAATTAAAATACGCACGTTGAATGCTTTGGAGGAGTTGTAAATTTGGCAATCCCTTCAGTCTGACAGGTTTGAGGTGGTCAATGAAACATTATACCTCTCCCGTTCCCCCCTCCTAAAATTCTTAAATTACTTCAATATATCTTTACGCACCAACCCCACCCCCACCTAGGCAGTGATGATCATCGACCGTCCCTTAATAAAGATTACCATTATAGACAAACACCCCTCCTAATTAAATGTAGAATAAAATGTGCTTGTTTTTTCTCCGCCGCTATTTCTAAGAACGGTGGAGTCTTACATTGTGTTTTTCATTTAATGACCACTTAATTAATATCAAATTTCACAAAGTTGAGCCAGTAACCTTCCAATACACACCCTCTCCTTCCCCTATACCCCTACTAGGCTGCTGCACCCATACTCAACTTACCCCCTCTTCCTTGCTCCCCCTACCAAACCCCCCTCTCCTCACCCTTACTCCCCTCTTGGAGACAGACTATATAAGTTGGAAAAATGTTGATTTATGCTACCAGATGATGAAAGCATGGTTGTAAAATATTTAATCTTTATTGTGGAAGCCTAAAGTTTCTTCTTTTCCTCATAACAATGATGTGCTCAAGAATCTTACAGGAGACGGAGATCTTGCGATATTGGCCTATAATTACTGGGGTCCTCCCGATCTCCATTTTTAAATATGGGTGTCACGGAAGCTATCTTCCAGCCGCTTGGCACGCTTTCTTTTGCTAATGATTTCTTAAATATTATATTAAGATAAGGGGCAATTTCAGACGACAGTTCTTTTATACACGCGAGGCAGTATCTCATCAGGTCCCGGAGATTTTTGTTGGGGTCGACGTTTTTAAGGAGTAACTCAATTCCGCGGATGGAAAAGTCGATTGCATGCATTGGCTGTATAAATGTTTTCTGAATGTTCTCTGGTATATTCTGGGAGCATTTGTTGAAAACACTGTGGAAGAATGAGTTTAATTTGTTGGCTTTATCTAAAATACTTGTTACTTTATCCCCCTTTTCAATTCAATGAGTTTACGGTGGACTTTTTTCCCTGCACTTCCCTGACGTAGGACCAAAACATCTTTGGGTTATCTTTTAAATGTTCACCTAACTTTTTCCTTTCGAATTCCGCTAGCGCCTTCCGGAAGGCCTTCTTGGCAGTGGACCTAGATGCTCTGTAATTCTGTATGGTTTTGTTGATTTCATCAGGGGAGGAATCTTTAACCGCGTTTTTCATTCTGGCATGGCACACCCTGTTTCACCTTAGAGATTTCCGTACTTCAAAGTTGTACCTGCGGGGTTCCTTGTTCTCTCTTTTATATTTACTAGGCATGAATCTCTGTATTGCTGAACATGTTACCGCAAAAAAATCATTCCAAGAATCCTCGACACTCCGTTTACAGTTACCAATCAATGCTACGCAAACATTTCATTAATTACAATTGGTAACTATTTTAATATGCTCTATTCCTGAAAAACTGCAGGGATTGAGTGATTCACTATTTTTTTGAGGAAATATGAATGTTCATAACCATGTAGATTTATTTCAGTTAATACTCACTCTTTTCTAGATTTCAGTCTGGAATCGCGCTTTCTCTAGCGTTATAATCAATTCGTTGCTAACGCATTAAATATTTAATAGATATTTCGAAAAATATGTCTCTAATAAATTTTAATTTGCAGTCAACCTTCTTTCTTATGGTAGTTAAAAATATATCATGTCTTTATTTTCATCGAATTAATATTTATTTTTATCACAATCTGAAAAGAAAAATTTGGGATGACATTCAATTTACTAAGGCTTAAATGTCCGTTAGGGCAGAAAGTTAGGCAAGTAAGATATTATAAGGTATATTTTGGTATAAATGTATTTCAAAACAAATATAGAGCATATCGCTAAGCGCATATTCAAGTCCTGCTCGGTTTTTTACATTTAAAACGACCAGATATACATCAACAGTACACCGTTAGATATTCAGATACAATCAAATTATTAAAAGTATATTCAATTCTTAGTCTTACAATTAGGATTCTTTATAATTCAGAAATTTTTGCGTTGCATACCTGCGTGACCAAGGGTTAACAAGCATATTTTTATAGGAAAATATTGCTTAAAATCACTGCAGAATTACTTCCTGAAACAATAGTGTTCCCTTCCTTACTAGTGTTTATTTTTAGAAAAAACATTTTTTTCATTATTTCCTAACTTAGAAAGAATATTGTCCTAAAATTTGATGTATCAATGACTTAATCACCTTTAGAAGCGTATTAATGCAAATTGAATAAAGATTTCTTCGTAAATATGCTAATATATGAATATTTAATAACGACCCTAGTTTATCTCTATCTATAGTATATCACTTTTTCACCCGCAGTAATTACAAAGGGTACGCTAAAGCAATTAAATGGGAAGGTTCTGACCAAAATAAAAAAAGAACGTAAAGGATGGCTGGATAACAGGCCATATAGATACTATTATTTTTATCCACTCCCTGTCCCAGAAAAGCACGACAAATACTCGCGAAGCCGAATACACTTCCGCAACAATTTCCCCCGACGCGCGTTCGAATGTTCGTTCTCCGTGAAAATCATCCGGCAAACAACTGAATGTCGGCGCGAAGACCCACTGACCGAGAGCTAACGCGATCGGCATATGCAGCAGATTTTAGAGACGACTGACAAACGCGCAGCGGTGGGTGCCGTAAAGTTTGGGGACGCGGATGCGTGTCGGTGTGTGTGTGTGTGTGTTTTAGGGTAGCGAGAATCAGGAAGGAGTGGTGTTGGGTAGGAGTATTTGAAGGGAGTTTGTCGAGGGGAGGGGTTTAGACGCGGACTTGGCGCGAGGAAATTGGATGCGCCGGTGCATGCACCACCCACCAGCACCACGCGGGTGGGTCGTCGCCTCTCTGCCGGTACGTGAGCATTCGAAAAACCAAATGGAAGTGATTGGGATGGGTGGGGGGTGTGGTGCAGTGAAATCGCATCGGAATCTCATGAAAGCTGATGGTATTGAAATTCGAGAGAGAGAGAGACACCACCCGTTGAAACACCCCGGACCACTGCTATGATGATTTCGAAGATAAAAGTATCCGTGTTGAAAAGATTTTTTTTTACCCCTTTTCGTATTCGAATTTTCCAAATGCCTTTTTTCTTAATTAGACTGTGCGTTTCTCACTACGTGAGAAGCGAGTTTTTTTTTTTTGAAAGCAGAAGTTCATAGAGATACGGTGATAAGGGTGATATTTGTGCGAAGGTTTTTTAAATTTTTTGGTAGATTCTATGAAAAACCATGTCGGAAGTTTTAAAAAATCCCCGAGATTTTAAGAGAGAAGGATGGATTCACAATCGACATAAATTGTGAAAAGATTACTATCCGATTGGATGCATTAATAAGGACAAGAAATTGTGAATTCGTGCTCAAAAGGATGCTCTTTAGTCCCCATCCTACTTGTTTTGCAAATACCTTTTTTTTAATTGAACCGTGCATTTTTCCGACCGTGAGCGGCGAGTCTTTTTAGCCGAAGTTCATATGGACGGTATTATATAGGTAACATTACTGCTAAGGTTTTAACCTTAAAGGAGATAATATTTTATATACGTCATTTGAGAATTTTCCAAGCTTGAATCCATTGTAATTTTCAGGAAAGCGTGATTCCTTGGCAGTCTTTGTATAATGTTATCATCGCACTGGAAAAGATTTCTATAGCACAGAAATCCCTATCACCATTTCCATGTAATACAGATTTTTTTATAATAAGGAGGATAGGGAGAATATTTTTGGATACATTCCTAAAAAATCATGTTTAAATGAAATAAAAATACTAGAGTCTGAAATATCGTCTGAAGTTTGTTTCACCGTTGTTTAATAGATGGCAGCACACGATAATAACATAAAATTCCCTCAGGAACGCCCTTTGTCGTCAAACACGGGTATTTATTGAACCGCCCTCGTATTAAATATATTATGCTCAAACCTCTCACGAATTATGCTTCACGAAGCACCGATTATTTTTTATCTGATATTTGTATCATCCCTTAAAATAATAGTATTGACCCTCCAGGTTTTGATATTTTTGGCTATCAATATACTTTTATGGATATGACTCAGACTTTTCCTCTTATAAATGCTATTAAATTGACACTAATGGTATTATTTTAGTAAGATATTTGCTTAAATCATAGAATATCAAAGTAATTTTCTCGCAATCACCAAATTATCTGCGATTTGCAAGCAAATAATTGATGCGTAACCATAAATTAATTGAATTCTTCTCTATACACATAGTTGAACGCTTCATTCAATTTTTGGAATTAAGTCAACCGGCTCTCGTCGACCGCCTGTGGATGTATAGTACTACCTTGATCAAAAAGTTCCCGGAATAACCACCGTGTGCCGCTCCCATCGTTCCGATTTGAGTTCTGTTTTTTTTGTTAAATTGGTACATCTGTTGTTGATATTCCCTTTTAATCTTAGTGTCATAACTTGACATTTGCAAAAGTTACGGTCGGTTTTCGATATGTCCATCAGAGCTTCCTACGATTTTTCCATTACTTCCTCTCGGCTGCTAAAACGCGTTCCCCGTAATGGTTTTTTAACTCGATTGAACAGAAAGAAGTCACAGGGAGCCAAATCAGGTGAATTCGGTGGCTGTTGGATGGTATTTGTTGCATTTTTCGTCAAAAAATTACGAATAATGATAGCACTGTGCGACGGTGCGTTATCATGGTGCAAAATCCACGAGTTTTCTGCCCACATTTCTGGTCTCTTTCGGCGAATTGCTTCACGCAAACGTCTCATAACGCCCAAATAATACTCTTTGTTTACTGTCTGGCCTTCTGGCAAAAATTCATGATGCACTACACCGTTGTAATCCATGAAAACCGTCAGCATTACCTTCTTTTTTGACTGAAAACGACGTGGTTTTTTTGGTCTCGGCTCATTTGGTGAACGCCATTCACTTGCCTGATGTCTGGATTGCGTGTCGTACTCATAAACCCACGTCTCGTCTCCAGTAATGATCCTTTTGATGAATGTGGGATCGGATTCAGCCTCGCAAATCATGTCTTTTGCGACGTCAACACGGTCTCTTTTTTGCATGAAATTGAGGTCTTTTGGCATGCTACACGACGGAAACCCAAATCATTAACCACAATGTCTTGGGCGGATCCATAGGCAATGTTCAAGTCCTCCGCTATTTCTCTGATGGTTAATTTGCGGTTATTGACCAACATTTCTTTTACTTTATCAATTTTTTCACCGACTTTCGATGTCGATGGTCTGCCACTGCGTTCATCATCTTCGATTGACTCACGACCACTTCTGAACCGCTCGTGCCACTGGTAAACGACCGTTTTTTTTTAGAGAATCGTTGCCGAAACACTTTTCCAACATTACCAACGTCCGTGCGCCACTAAATCCGTTTTTTACGCAAAATTTAATACAAGTTCGTTGTTGCAAATTTAAATCCATTTCTGAAATTGTAAAAAATCGCCAACACACACAGAGATAGATGTACTCTTGGCTACGTAACTTTTGCAAATGTCAAGTTATGACACTAAGATTTAAAGGGAATATCAACAACAGATGTACCAATTTAACAAAAAAACAGAACTCAAATCGGAACGATGGGAGCGCCACACGGTGGTTATTCCGGGAACTTTTTGATCAAGGTAGTATGTCTCAATGCTAAGAATATGTTGAGGATTTAAGACAGTGGCATATAATTATACGTTTTTAAATGTCTGTAATCCACGAAATTACCCATAGTGACGAGTATGTTAACGACGTAAGTTATGATGAGTAAACTTCATGAAAGTACTAATATTGATTTTTTGGCTGTTCAATATTTTCTCTGTGAATCACTAATGTAAACTAATCATCTGTTTAAAAATTATGTGATTCACTGTAAAACCAGACTATACTATGGGAGCAGAAAATGAAATCATTATTTCACTAAGAATGGTAATTAATATATATCTCTCCACTCCACTTTCTTTTATATTTTTATAATCTTCTATCTATTTCTCATGATTTACATATAATGTTATCCGGGTTTTGAAAAACGCAGGCATCTCCTACAAATAGCAAATGTCTATACCCAGAGAGATGTCAATTTTATTAATCCTCAATCAATTTGGAGCATTGGGATGGTGCAGTGACTAACGTACCCGGGTTTGAATTCCGGCGGCGACAGATATTTTTCAGTGGTGTCTCGAGTCCTACTTGAGGTGCTTTGTGGAGGAACCTTCGAGTTAGTACGCCGTCCATCGGATGGGACGTTAAACTGTGGACCCCTTGGCGCCTTTCGTAAAGAGTAGGCTAATGCCGACGCCGGGTTTCTCTCCACCCTTCCTTCCCCATCCATCCCAATGGCGCAAATGACCTAGGACGGCGGTGGCATCCCCTAAAGACCACAAGTAAATCAATTTTCTGGAGCACACGGTCTAGAATGTATACGCGTCAGTCGACGCAGGAATATAATTGAGTAAGGGGAATAAATAAAAGCGGACTTTGATATTATCCCTCGAAGTATGGGGAAGAAGGCACAGTCAATGATCAGACAGGTATCTTTTACACATTAAGATTTCTAGCTTACACTGGCTATCTTTCGATGTCATTCTCATTCGCTACGCTATGTTTTGAGTATCTAATGCCCCGAAATGTATATTACAGTTTTACTCGCCATTTAGAAAACTCCATGATCAGATAATTCAAGCCGCCCAGGTTAGTCAGGTGAGTAACACGCTTGTCTGCTAACGAAGGATCGAGTTTGATTCGAACATTAGAATTGGGTCAACTCTGGTGGATCTGCGCCTGGGGAATGTAATGTCAAGCTAAGAGTTTTATCACAAAACCAAGGGGACTACGGACCTCGAGAAGCGTCCTGGGTGGCAAAAAAGAAAGATTCCAAATGAGTGATGTCAATTAGTAGATATAAACCCATGAGTAAACAGAACTGAGGATTCTGAGTTGATACTACGAGAGAACCAAATGAAAAAGCCTTGCAAAAGGATGGAAATAATACAAGCATACGTATTCTATGCATATTTTTCGCGAGTTTATTTATATTTTCGTTATTTATACATAGTCTTATATTGAAGGAATAATTTTCATTCTTTGCCTACCTCTGTTACGTCCTCCCTAAAAAGACGTCTAAAACCATTTACCCTCTCTGAATGAATAACTGATTGAAGCACTTTTCCACTTGATAAAAATATTTTTATTTACGACTGGGTTTCGATGTATTACATCATCATCAGGTAACCAACTGAAGTTGTGTTCAAGCTTATATACATTCCGGAAGGGGTGGAGAGGACGTGGTAGGAAACGAGGGGGGTGGAGAGGGGGGGGAAGGAGGGGAAGGGGGTGAAGGGAAAGACAAGGGTGACATTTACAAGAAATAGCGGAAACAGCGTATTGACCTTGTTAAAAAACACACACAGTATATATAGTCTTTAGGGTTCGAAGTGATCCTGTTGGGTGGATGGCTGCAGTCTCCAATAAACCATCGGTGGCCGGGACGGAACCAGTAGACCAGCTGGGTTTGGAGGCCAAGGATTAGGCCCTTCTGGAAGAGGCTACTCAATTTATTTACCCTCTCATCTAATTTATTTGCGTATATTTAATTTGCTTTATCAAACGCGATTCCCACCTTTTTTCTCATTCTCCTATGCCATTTTCTCAACTAAGCCCTTGAAACCCTTAGTGTATGTTATACATATATGTCTTTCGTATTAACCTTTCTGACCTATGGTACATGAATTCCCAAAATCAAATCTCTAAATGTTATGTCCTCAATTGTTTACCAAGGCCATAAACCCCTTCAGGCATGTTTATCTATTTGCAGTAATTATTGGGGGAGCCGAGTAATTTGCTCGATTGTGCCTAGGTTGGTGATTTCTTAGAGGTACTTGTTTCAGTAAATGAGGAGGAGGAAGTGTGGAGAGTGAAACTCGGCGTCAAATAATAAACTATTGCGTTAAAATGAGATGGATAGGGCTTACATAGTTTCACGTCCCATTCGACAGGCGGCATGTTCCACTTAGTGTGCTCTCCAAACGGCACTAAGAAAAGATCGGGATGCCCCTGAATAATCCTGCTACCTTCAGGATTTAAACCCGCACCCTCATGAGGGGAGAACCACTACAAGTCACCGCGTCAAGGACACTTGATCTTAATCATGCACCAATCACAATTATCACTTTCGATGAGAATATCGTATAACCACTTCTTTTCTTTAAGAACCTTTTTTGGTCAATAGATACATGAAAGCATTACCGCGCAGTGGGTTGTTTTCCACGCATAAGGGGGTTTTTGCAACAACTTTCAGAGCAAATCACCATGAACATGGAGAATCTCATGTACCTAAATTATCATCCACTATGCTAAAAGGAAACTCCAGTCTTTATTTAACTAATATTGTTTCCGAGCCATTGACGTTTATTTCGATGGCTATTTCTCTTACGCATGTCGACGCATAAGTTTTACTCGATCAATGAATTAAACTGGTTTTGCATGTTTTGAAATAAAAATATAGATGAGTAAGATGTAAATTACAATGAAGATGGCGACGAATAAAGCATCTTCGAATTTAATCAAATGATTTTTTGTTACTCTTAACACTAGCCTTTCGTGAACAACACTCATCAATAGAATTCAAGAAGGAGCTTCAATGAAACTAGGTTTCGTTTTGACGGTTTGTAGGAGTCTAATGAAAATGAAATCTAGACGTATGATTTCGCTTTTTTGGATGGCGCATTCGCCGTCGGCGGGAAATATTTGGAGGCAAAGAGAAAAAACTTTAACTCCGGAATTGCAAAATATTCAGATGAAATCATTCTGATTTGTGAAATTTTACCACTAGAATACAGTGAGCATGACGGTTTATGCTGTACGAATTAGGTTAGGAGCCCCTTATTTCATGAAGAAAGCGGGATAGACTAAATACATTTAAACCTGTGCATATCAGCTAAGTTTTTGTGAAATAGAGGGAATTATTATGGTATTTATGGTAATTATATTGGTAGATTCGACCAAAGGGAAAAAATAAGAGAGAAAAACACTGTCAAGATTAAACTACTCAATTACTCGTTCTTCCCTCGCACGATACGCAATCAGAACAAAATTGAACCCAAGCACCCAAATAAATTTATATTTGGGACATATTTTAATGTTTCAATCAAACTCACCATTAATTTATTAAAGCGTATAGGCATTTGTACGCACAAGTGTTTGTGAATACGAGTAAACATATTCATGAACTAATATCTGAATATGAATGGCTAGTGCCCTAACATCCCCCTCCACACTCCCTGGAGTAGTATTCTGTAAATGCAGATGTACAACTACATTCAATCACAGATCCAAACCCCTATGCTCATGCCAAGGTAAACAATCCTTGGTAACCGCAAATATGCTCCCGATCGCGAATTGGAAGCGATGAAATTCATGTTATGTCGAATATAGCGATAAAAAAAAGCTATGCGACTGAAAATATAGTGACTCCAGCAAACTATTGCTGGAATCTGAAACGTTGGGAACGAGTCATCACTATTTATTTGATGCCCGAAGTTATCCACGGACGTGATTAATAGATGGAGCGGCGTGAAATGCATTCCGTGATCGAGGAAGGGAATGGGCATCCATCTCTAACGGAGCTCACCCATAGCTGATCCTAGAATCCACAATGAGCGATGGGCAGCGGGGGCGGGAGGGAGTTTCGGAGAAAGGGGGAGGGGGTGTTTGTAACTTGATACGCCGGAGTTATCTCTCTCTCTTCCGAAAGATGAAATCGGAGGAGATACTGAGGGAGGAGGTGTGCAGGGGACTGTGTGTGGAGAGCGGAGCTTGTCAGGGGAGGTATAAAAAAATAAAACACCCCGTCTCGATCGGCGCAATTTGATCGATCACCTAGCGTGGGAGGGCGACGGGGCTCGGCTGTGTGTGCCTACCTACCTGCGACCGGACGGCAGCTTGGCGATCGAAGTGGATATGTTGGGTACCCGTTGCCCGAGTAAGTTCGTTGGATTCGGAAGTTTCTGTTCCCAGTAGGTAACTCTCCCTTCTGCAGACTGTAACGGCTTAACGATTGACTGATAGCAGAGGTATCTCATTTCGTGTTCTCCTCGATGCTTAGGCGAGATGCTGTATTGGTGTTTAAAATGTTTTTGCTACGCCACTTTCGTTACCCCATCCCGGATATACGTAGCTTCCTCCGTAGATGAAAAAAATCGTGAGTTTTTTTTTAATACTCCTTGTGAGCATCTTTCGTTTTTTTTTATCCAAGGGGAAGGTTTGATTATCTTTGGGAATGACGGTTGGTTGTTCGTCATTGGTAATTATTAGGGCAATTAATTTCGTCTCTTTTTTCTATAGGGTGAACTGTGTTTGGTGTGCAGTCGAAAGATTTCTCAATATATTTCCAAGCGGGCATTTACTTCGGCATCGGACTGGGGTTAAATGTGATAAATGAGAGCTCTGTGCGTTCGTTTTTTTTCTCTTGATGATCAATCATTGGGTGATTTGTTGAATTCTCCAATTTATTGCATGATCGGAGTCGAATTCCCGTTGTAGTTATCTAATCTGACGAATTATTCTCCAGACTATGAGAATTTTACGCAAGCCAACTTTTCTAATGTGCCTTTTTTTGATGCCTTAGAGTATGTACTCGTATGTTTAATTTACATCCTTATTTGACAAATATTACACAAAACATTACAGCTAAGATTACTTGTTCATAGAGATCAATAAACCTAGAGATTTTACGAATTAGCATAAGGGGAAAATAATTATTTATTCAAATGATTAGATGCATGGTAAAACAATAATTTTGTCGATGAACAGAAATTGGATCCTATTGATGGATATTTTTATGAATTCCTGCCGATTTTATGTATATATATACATATATATATATATATATATATATATATATATATATATATATATATATAATTTTAAAAATCAAATTCATCTGGAAAACTTGCGCTAGTCCCGTCCCGTTAATCAATAAAAATGTTCACCATTTTGTATTCAAACAATAATATAACTTATGGGGGTACAAGCGGAACTAAATTAGTTTCCTAAGCGGGATGTAAAAGGTTTCCTCAAGAATTTTCCCTCATACTTAGCAAAATTTTGGGAGAGAACAGATTGGAGTATAAATTTGTCAAATTCCAATTTCTCCTCATAATTTTGATTTCTTTTAAGCTAAACTAATAGCAGGTGATTACTATTATATGAGTGAGGCATTCCAACGTTTTTTAAGTTCTTGTCTCTTAACGTAAATACGTAGGCTCAATCTCTAATTATTTAGGCAGAAAATGGTTTAAAACCATTGCTGAGCACATTAGAAAGTTAACAAGATAGATATGAAGTGAATATTAATTTTCTTACAGTACAAAGTTACCGAGGTTTTTTAGGAGGAAAAAAGCTACATTAAAGTGAATATTGGAGGATAAGAACTAGGAGTGGTAGAAGAGTTTAACTATCTTGGAACTGTTTTGAACCAAGATGGTCATAGTAATACGGACCTCAAGAGAGGAACTTTTTTTTGCAAATAAGCTTTCTCAAGGAGGGAATTGATGACCGGGAAATTGAGTAAGGATGTTAAGAAAAGAATCTTCCAAACTTTAACATGGAGCGTAGTTTTGTATGGTGCGGAAAGATGGTCAATGAAGCAGGATGATGGGCATAGATTGTAGGCTTTTGAAATGTAGTATGGAAAAGGTGAAGTGGACAAAAAGGAAAAAACAAGGAAGTATTAGGCATGGATGGAGAGAAGAGAGAATCGTAGAAGGAAATGCAAACGAGGAAGGAAAGATGGATTCATAGGAGATTGATTGGCAATGAACTTTTGAAAAACTGTGATAGAGGGGAGATCGTTAGCCAGATGAGGGAGGGAACCGAAAATGATGAGTATTCTGGACCAAATGAAAAGACGTAGAATGTATTTGGCAGCTAAGAGGAATTTATTGTAGTGTAGGGACAAGTGTTGGCCCGGTTTAGGCAAAGAAATGTGGTAAAGTTGGGTGTACTTCCTACCACTAAAACTTGCTTTAAACGGTAGACCACGAAAAAGTAATACGTGCGTACGACAGTGGCGAATGTAATTATTAAAATAGTCCTGATTAATTGTTGCTGAATAAATGGAAAAATCAATTGAATACCATGCAAAAGTACGCCGGAGGACACTTAAACTCACCCAGTTTTCCCTGCCTGTGCTAATACAGCAATTTCCTTGGAGGCAGGAGAGTTTGCGAGCACGCAATCCTCGCCAGCGAAACCCGCTGGAACTCTTCCAAAGCTCACGAGGTGTTCACTCTTTCGTACCGTCGGAAATATATGTACGCCGTCACTTCCATCTCGTTCGCCTCAGTGCTCACATGCAGATGACAGAGCGATAAAAAGAAGAAATCCACCTTCAGACAGCCAGAGTTGGTTTCTGAATGAAATCTAAAAGGAATTGGCACACAAATTCCATACCGCACGTTTCCCATTCCAAGGTTGCTTTTCCTCTTCCTTCCCGATGTAGATAGTGGTGCCTATAATCGTTACCACAACTATGAGTACAACAAGTACGCAGTCGTTGAATGTACTCTGGGCTCTGGCGAATTGAAAACGTATTAATGACTTGCGTAGGTTGCTAGAAGCAGATAAAATCTGGTCATAACCACACACAAACACAAGGGTAAGGCAGGTACTTTCATGAAATGAGGTCTTAATAATTTTACTCATGAACCAAAATAACTAGAAACGACTGCACTCCGAGAAAAAAGTATTTTTCATTTTTCATCCACAGAAGCCTAATATCTTTTTATTATTTCATCTAACCTTTATTTCAATGATCATTTTGTGAATGACCTGCTCGTCTAACATTCGTTTAGAAGTATATCACACTTAGATACCATAATTCTTGTAGCTGTAATGACATAAACTACATTATTCGCAAGATACCAAAGGAATTATTATGTCTCCACACTATTTAGGCCGATCAGGCAATAAAGATAAGATAACGGAACTAGATTCCAGTACAGATAGATATGCAGGGTCGCACCCAAAAGTGGTAGGTCTGATTTTTTTACAAGAATTTTATTGACGATATACTGACATCGACTTAATAATCTTCAAAGTATGCTCCTTGAGCTACTACACAGTATAACGTTGCTCCCATTTCCCGTACGCCCGCTGGAAATTTTCTTTGGGGATGCCGTTGATGACCCTCGTCGAAGCCTCTTGAACGGCCTTTATCGAGTCAAAACGTCGTCCCTTGAGCTGTCTTTTCATCAGGGTGGGGAAGAAGAAGAAGTCCGGTGGTGCCAGATCGGGAGAATAGGGCGGGTGGGGCAACGTGGCAACGCCGTATTTGGCCAGGAGCTGTCTGTTGGTCGACACTCAGAATTTTCGGCACCATCTTGGCGCACACCTTGCGCATGGCCAAATCCTATGAAATAATGCGTTGGACGTTGGATGCAGACAGACCCAACTGGTCTGCAATTTCTCCACTAGTTAAGCGTCGGTCTGTGTTCAGCAGTGTCGGTCCACATTCGTGTCGGTTCTTGCCGTCGACGGCCGTCCGGAGCGATGGTCGTCTTCAACGAGCTCCCTACCCTCTTTAAACAACTTTTGCCACTCAAATACTGTGGAACGGCTTAAGGCAGTGTCCCCATAAGCCTGCTTGATCATATTGAGGGTCTCAGTTGCATTCTTCCCGAGTTTCGCACAAAACTTCACGGAATAACGTTGCTCTAAATTCAGATTCATTTTGTTTTTCGACGCGGACAAAAAACTTGCTTCACTAAAAACGGTGTCCTCACTCAATGACAGCCCGCAGGCAACTGAGGTTGGTGTCGGTATGTTGCTAAGAGCCCCCTCCACCTTACCCAGCCAGGCAGACCCCCCTCCACCGCTCCGTTCGCGCCAGAGAAAATCAGTCCTACCACTTTTGGGTGCGACCCTTTATATGAATATATATCGTATACTACCTTGATCAAAAATTTCCCGGAATTTATTCAGAAAATTAAAAATACAAGTTTATTCATCTAAATCTATATTGTCCCCTTCAAAGTAATCCCCATCGACTGCAACACACTTATGCCAGCGCTTGATCCAATCCTCGAAACATTTTTTATATTCGGTTTTCGGTATGTCCATCAGTGCTTCCTGCGATTTTTCCATTACTTCCTCTCGGCTGCTAAAACGCGTTCCCCGTAATGGTTTTTTAACTCGATTGAACAGAAAGAAGTCACAGGGAGCCAAATCAGGTGAATTCGGTGGCTGTTGGATGGTATTTGTTGCATTTTTCGTCAAAAAATTACGAATAATGATAGCACTGTGCGACGGTGCGTTATCATGGTGCAAAATCCACGAGTTTTCTGCCCACATTTCTGGTCTCTTTCGGCGAATTGCTTCACGCAAACGTCTCATAACGCCCAAATAATACTCTTTGTTTACTGTCTGGCCTTCTGGCAAAAATTCATGATGCACTACACCGTTGTAATCCATGAAAACCGTCAGCATTGCCTTCTTTTTTGACTGAAAACGACGTGGTTTTTTTGGTCTCGGCTCATTTGGTGAACGCCATTCACTTGCCTGATGTCTGGATTGCGTGTCGTACTCATAAACCCACGTCTCGTCTCCAGTAATGATCCTTTTGATGAATGTGGGATCGGATTCAGCCTCGCAAATCATGTCTTTTGCGACGTCAACACGGTCTCTTTTTTGCATGAAATTGAGGTCTTTTGGCATGCTACACGACGGAAACCCAAATCATTAACCACAATGTCTTGGGCGGATCCATAGGCAATGTTCAAGTCCTCCGCTATTTCTCTGATGGTTAATTTGCGGTTATTGACCAACATTTCTTTTACTTTATCAATTTTTTCACCGACTTTCGATGTCGATGGTCTGCCACTGCGTTCATCATCTTCGATTGACTCACGACCACTTCTGAACCGCTCGTGCCACTGGTAAACGACCGTTTTTTTTAGAGAATCGTTGCCGAAACACTTTTCCAACATTTCCAACGTCCGTGCGCCACTAAATCCGTTTTTTACGCAAAATTTAATACAAGTTCGTTGTTGCAAATTTAAATCCATTTCTGAAATTGTAAAAAATCGCCAACACACACAGAGATAGATGTACTCTTGGCTACGTAACTTTTGCAAATGTCAAGTTATGACACTAAGATTTAAAGGGAATATCAACAACAGATGTACCAATTTAACAAAAAAAACAGAACTCAAATCGGAACGATGGGAGCGCCACACGGTGGTTATTCCGGGAACCTTTTGATCAAGGTAGTATACTCATTTTTTCCCCGGACAATCAGAAATAATAGTAATAAGAAACCAATGTCACTATAGAAATATTAAAGACATTTAATTTTACAAGTAAAATCAAGATTAAACTTTGCGTAGACAAAAGGTTTATTCGTGGTTGCATGTGTGTGTTAGTTGATGGTATATTTATCTGTATGTCTGTGAGTAGTAAAGGTTTTGCATAAATATATACGATTTTGTGTGTGAATATTGGCATGAATTTGTGGGTTTGCATGCGGTTTTATTCTCAATAACGGGTGATGACCTAAACCCCCCCCCCACCACACGCTTGCGGGGATCTATGTAGATGTATTACGTTCTTTCAATATTTGTTCGGGTTATGAAAGATTTTTATGGGGCATAAAAAAGTTGTATTTAAAATAAGTTATATCTAAAGGCATGGAAAATAGAAAACCTCCAATCAATCAAGTTTTATGAATCTGATAACTTCTTGCTCTTTCCTCACGTTTTTTATGTGTGTCCAGCCATAAATGGTATTGAAAATCTATAATAGAATGTTACATGGTCAAAACACCATAAAAAAATCTCATGAGTCCTATGGCCATCATTGGCTTCGGCGGTTACGACGCAAAACCAATCGCCACTATTCGCGACAACAGAGTATTGCCAAACCCTGTTTATCCCTCTCTCCCACTGTCTCTTGTAATTTATTCTTCCGGCGAGGCTTTTCCGCAATACCCTTGAGCCCTTCCACGGGATCCGACGCGTCCCCTAAATATCAGCTGCACCTATACCCCCACGGTCGTCCGTACCTCCTCCATTTCCTTGCACTCACCCCTGGAATTTCATTCCTTCGTGAATCGAGGCCTGATTTGGATCCATCCACGCACCGCTGTGACGTGGTGCACGATGTAAACGTAGCGTGATCCTCTCTCCCGGGGACAGAAGGTCGTTGAGTCGCACGTGGAAGTCCACCGTTTGTTTTTCTTTCTTTATTTTAAGCTCCCCTTATCTAACCAGGACCACGCTTTCTGCCATCTTACCTCTTGATCTCACACTTGGAAACGGGTGCTCCGAAACTTTTTATGGTGCTAAACAATATCATCCTTTGTAATGGGGTGACCCAGATTTTGATGTTAAAATTCAAAACTTTCATTGTCGTGATAAAACATTTTCGGAAACATATCCAAAGTTTAAGACGCACTTTCCAGAATCAACAGTGACAATTGAGATCGATGGAAATATACGGGCTGAATTTTCACCAGATTAAAATTAGGGAATTTCAGTAATTTTTTAGCACCATTTGAATGAGATAAAAGATTAGGTTCTTTTAGAATATGTTCTGAAGCTTACTAAAAATGGAAAATTCCTAGAATTATGATGCTTAGAGAATAACTAGCAGTCAAAAGAATGTTTGTTTTCTTTCTCACAGCATCGGTGTAAAATGTGCACCTGCTCCTTGTAAATAATAGGCTTTCTTCATAAGATCATATATACAAACATATAATATACATACATACATATAATATACATACATACATATAATATACATACATACATATAATTTAGCCACACGTACAATTAAAAAACCTTTATTTTCTGTTTGAAAATGAAGTTCTGAAGAGAAAATAAGTATACGAAACCATCCCCTAGAAAATCTTTATCATTAGCCTTTAATTTTGAAAAATTACATAATATCAATATCAGTGAATTAAACATTTTATATATATAAGCCCAATTATTTCCTAGTTTTGTGCATGCAGAATCTTCTCTAGACTCAATTGAAGTATATGTAAAATGGAATGTTAATTAAATGATTAAAATTACGGAGAGCGAATTTAAGAATTGCAAACCACGAATATCATTCGCCTCTGCCGGAATTCAGGCCCGGGTCTGTCAGAGGGGATTGTTGAGAGAAATCATAAGGAAGCAGGAAAAATGGATGAAGGCCGTATAGATCTTAAGTGGGATGTTGAAGACTGTGATAGAAGGGAGATTGTTAAGAAAACTCGGAAAGGGCAGGAACAGGATGGGGATGTTAGGCGGGATGAAGGAAGGAAGTACATGGAGATGAAGAGGGACTTATTTTAGAGTAGAATGCTGTATTGTTCTGTTTGGAGATAGTCATTTGGTAGTTGTGTCCATCCAAAAGCCTACCTTAACCGGTAGATTACCTTAAAAAAATATGTGTTTCTGCGTGCAAGGGTCGCGGTAAACCAGGGGTAGGGCGTTAGACTACTGATCCGGGTTCGATTCCGTGTCATGCCTCTCTAAGAAACCCAACCTGTGTGAATTTTCCGGCACCTTATCTTTTAGGGAAACCATTGTCGGCACAGGGAAAAGCATGGGAAAGCTCCCCTAGCCAGATGTGTGAATTATGCACACCGTCGATGGGTGGACTCACCTACCGTACCAAACCGACCTTCGGGTGATTACTATGTATATACATACGTATTTATACCATAAGGGGGTTTTGGGCGGAGAAACGGAGGGACAGTAGTGGGTGTTTATGTCAGAGGGGGGATAGGTATACGGTAGCTAGCTACTAGGTCCCGCAAGGGGGAGGAGAAGGCCATTAGTTGGTCACCTTTTGATGAATTACAATACATATATACATTTATATGCATACACATATCTTTACATGATTTTATATATATAAATGTACATACATTTACATATATATATATATATATATATATAATGGGTTGACACAATATAACACAAATAGAAAAGAATAGCAACATTTAAAAGAACACTCACACGGTAAATTGTTCGAGCTTTCGGCCCCCTCAGAGGCCTTCTTCAAGTGAGACTATATCCTCCTATATATATATATATATATATATATATATATATATATATATATATATACATTCAAACACGAAAACCCGCCAAACGGCGAGCAAATACTCAATTATATAGAAACAGATATAAGGAAAAGGGATAGGAACGCACATAAAGGACGAACAAAGGAGAGGTGGGGAAAGCGGAATCGAGCAGATCACGAATGCAAAAATATTTCCTAGACCGGGATTTGAACTCCATATATATATATATATATATATATATATATATATATATATATATATATATATATATATATATATATATATATATATATATATATATATATATATATCGGTTAATTTATGTGTTGGTATAACCTCGTGTACCATCAGTCCAGATGATGCTACAGTGTAGCGAAACCAATGGACAGTAAAAATTCTATTCCCTTGAAAATGAACAAGCATGAACCAGGTATCATACGAATCACATGTGCCTCTTTTGCAATAATTTGGGGTCATTAGAGCATTGCGTCGTAAGTAGGTCATTGCCGTAAACTGGAATTACTTACCTCTGCTCCCAGTCCCTGATTTCTCGAGGTATGAAGAGCCATGAATTGATTCCGTGGTAAATCACCCAACCCAAAAGCACCTGAGCCCTTTACGTAATGAACCTCCTAGCACCTCGACCCACGTCGGAACGTGGACACTATTCTTCAGGATACCGAGCGTGATCTTGAGGACGACCTGTTTCCCCAACATACCCTTTCACATAAGACACAAAATACCCTCCTTTACCCCACGATTCGATTCGAGGAGTGGGGTAAACGTTAACCCGCAGATATTTTCAAACATCTTTGGCGCACTTACAAGTAGAGGACTAAAAAAGCACGCGTTGCATTCCTCCACTCACCCTGCCTTACTTGATCGGAATTCGGAGTCACGTCGTTTCAGCCGTTTGGGATTCAATACGCGGGGTCATCGTATGGTGTACTAAAGGTGTGGCGCATAGGATTGTGAAACGGTCGGGCTGAGCTTGCGACTCAATGCATGCCTCGTATAGCGAACGACGTCCAGGAGACCCTCTCCGCTTGAGCCGAGGTGAGAGCAAAGAGAGCGAGAAGAGCGATGGGGTGTCCGCTTTAAAGACTATAGTCTTCTGAGAGGAATGGTTGACTGACGTTGAACTTGGGATACGAATACGAGAGTAAAATGAAAAGGTCTTGGCCTGACAATTTAAGGCAGATTTACGTTAACAAATTATTTTATTTTTCTGCGTAATCTCTTACCTTCAACACACTTAGTGCAGCGTTTCTCTGAAATCTGTTTTTCAGCGTTTCTTCCACATTACTTCCCGGAAGTGAGAGGCGGGAAGCCTCTGAAAATATCCGTCTAGGTCCCTCTCAACTTCTTAACTAGACGCGAGTCGCTTCCCAGAAATAAATTTCTTCCGGTTTAGGAACAGATAGAAGTTTGAGGGAACTAAATCAGTAGAATAGGGGAACAACCGAGCAAATCGTATCCGAAATCCCGTAGTTTTCCCAACGCACCTCTGTGAGCAGGTGCTTTGTCTTGGTGAAAGATGATTTTTTTCTTCTTCAAGCCAGGCCTCTTTTTTCCGATTTTGGCATCCAGCTGGTCTTGGAGGTTCGAGTAATATTTACCTGTAATTGTTCTGTCTTTTTCAATGTAATCAATTAACAGGATCCCCTTCACATCTCTTAACACACTGGCCAGGAATTTTCCGGCAGATGCGATCGAATTCGCTTTCTCTGTGCGCTGAACCACCGGCCTTCACACACTGCTTCGACGGCTGTTTCGTTTCTGGCGAGTAGTGGTGGACCCATGTCTCATCCATTGTGACAAATCGCCTCATAAAATTGGTCGGTTCCCTCATGAATCGGTCCAAACATATATGCAAAAATCGTTTCCTTTTTGCTTTTGATCAGCATTCAGTAAATGCGGCACCCATTTTGCGCGAAGTTTTGCATTCCTAATTTTTTGTGCAATATGTCCCCGCCCTTTTTTCCGATATTCCTGCGGCCGTCGCTGTCTCCATCACCTTCACTTGCCTATCGTTATAAGCCGGACTACCTGACAAAAAATAGCATCGCGACTATTTCCCTTCCCCCTTAGAGTCCCCCGTCAACATCAGGCTATTTACTATTCCAAAAAGTGATATCCTTTCTCAAAGGAAACCACCATGGGAACCTAAGTGCCATCAAAGAAGTTTACAAGCGTACCCTTCAAGGCCTTCCGGAATCCGCCTACCAGGGAGCCTTCAAGTCGCGAAAAAGCCCCTGGCAAAAGTGTGTCGACTCTCAAGGGATATACTTTGAAGAATTTTGAGGCATTATACCAATATCAGAAGTATATCTTTTTTTCTGAAACTTTTCCCGATACTTTTTATGTCAATTATATATTTTTATTTTTCTTGTTTGGCAATGGACCAAATTATTTTGAATGGATGAACAGCGATGCACCAACAATAATGCCGGGGCTATATTAAATGTTTTTGCTTTTGATTTGAACTTCCAATATTTTCAGAGCTACTGATCAAAATAATTTCGTTGGTCTCAGTTATAAAGGAGGGTAGAGTAATGCTCTATCTAAACGAGTCAAAAGTGAAGTAGTGCAATCAATCTTAATCTCTGAAGGGAGGAGTTACCTTGTAAAATGCACGCCACGAGCACCGAATGAAAGTAAGTTCATTTGGACGAGAATTCTAAGAAACAGTTCCGCTCCTTAGAATTCAGAGATTCTCAAGACAATGAGCACACTTTCCAGGACTTAATGAGACAAATCATAAGCTAATCCGGTTGGTCATACGAAGTCAAGCACTCGGTCTACTCGCTTTTTCTACCATGGCTTTGACTGACTATGACCGTTGGAGAGTCATGCCATTCCAGCAGGTTACTTGGCATGAATTATCATGCGTCAATTAATATATGGATCTCATTTATTATTCTTCATAATGCACTAAGGATGGCTGCAGTTTGAGTTCGATAGTTTCTCCTACATAACATTTTGATTCAATGCATTTAGGCCTTGAAATAAATCCCTTGTATTTTCCTGTCTCAGCATCAGTGAATGGAAATTCTTCCGCCACCTTTTGGGTGTCTACGACAAGGAAAATATTCAGTGTGTCAACCTCACATTCCATTGTCTTGCATTTTTTACGTTGCATTTATTTAAGGCACTTCCCTAAAAGAAAAAAATTATTAATTGTGGTCATGTTAGTATGAAAATATTAAAGTTTAAACTGCCAGCGCCGTCAAGTTCATGTTAAAATATTTTATTTTTCGATGAAACTATTATTCTTCGCTCTAGATTTTTACGCATTCTGGCGTCATTAAGGTCACCAATTAGATGAACATGGCTGTTTTGAATTCATTGGCGGAAAAAAATGTTTAAAAGGATATTGTGGAAAAATTGCTATTATCAGGTAAGGGTAGGGAACTGGGTTGAGGATTGGGTTTTTCATTAATGCCTTTGCGTCCGAATATTTCTTTCCCAGTCAATATGACATAGTTTATGGTAAAATACATGTATGTAATGAAAAAATAAGGGTTGGCTTTTATGGCAAAATCATTTCGTGTTACGATTAGTATCTCAGTTGCTAAGGTCCAAGTCAATGCCACTAGCACATGGGATCCACATGAAGTTGTTTTGATTGCCGAATTAGATCGCGAGCAGCGAAGAGAAGCCAGATTCGTAAAACGTTTTTATGATACATTTGGCAGCATGTCTAGATAATTATAGAGAGTAGGTCAGGAATTACTCATGGAGCAAAGGTTAAATTACACAAACTGGAGTAGGGTGTCTTTAGCGATGACATTAAAAATTTTCTATAAGCCCCATTCCATTGCAGTAGGAGAGATCGTGTAAATAATATTGGAGTGACCAAGTGTAGAACTAACAAATTTAAAATGTAAATTTCTCCACGAACAATTCGAAATGAGAATATTGTAATCGGCCAAACTTGGGGGAAAAGTTTTTTTCTGTTTCCTTTCTAAGTAGCATAGGTTGTTGTCATTATTTCAGCTATCCTAAGTTTATTGCCCTTCTCTTTAATAGCAAGTAACAATATTGTCATTATCCTCCATGAGTAGAGAAGGATTTCACGTTTAAACGCTATTTCCTGTACCTGTAATCATTATTATCTTACAATATTCCTATTATCTCTATTCTATGTATTTTAATTAAAGGTTAAAAAAATTTAATTTTCGATGTTTTATGGCTGGTGCTGAAACACCTCATGCCACACACCCAAGTAGGCTTACAGGCTAACATGTAGATGGATATAGATGTAGATCATATCCCAAATGATGTTTTTTAATGAGAGAGTTAAGGAGAAGATGACCGCAAAGATTTCGCCACATATTCAGCAGAACATTTCCACATTTGTTACTTGCAGAACGTCCATTGGGATATACAGTGGTCATAAGTTGACTTGATATGAATAGAGACATAACTTATTGACAAATGTTTAATGCCAAAAGTCTTCTTTTACTATTTTGCCCAGTTATCCTCTGTTATATAGCCTTACAAGTATATTGTCCCCCAAAAATGCAATTATTCAATGAATAGAATTTTTGTATCAATTAAATTTTTGTATTAGTTGCCATTTAATTTTTATTTCTCACGTCTTTCTCCTGGAATCAGTGCTAGTCACTTTAAACTTTTCATCGATAATCCTAAATTCATAAAAATAAAGTACAAAAAACGATAAAGCAATTGTTTTAATTAGCAGATCGATTTTCCACCGGACCTACCATTTTATACACTCCAAATTCATCTCTTCAGCACATTTAGAGATGTCGTGTCATAAGCCGACGGAATTTTATATAAGTTCAGGGAAACTTAGGTGCAAAAATCTTTCCTGGGTAAACTTTTATGTAATGAATGAACTTTTCATTAAAGTGGAACAAAACAAATATATAGGAATCTGTATAGAACCGTAAATCGTCCAACGAAGAAGGAATAAAATTGAAGGTATTAAGCTTCTTCAGCGTGTGTGGTAGTCCAGTAGGTAGAGTGCATGACTACTGACTGGAGGTCCAGAGTTTGATTCTGGATGACGTCTCTGGGTACCCTCAGCTTCACTTTAAGCTGCATAATTTTTTGGTTACCTGATCTTCCGGGGGAAACACATGATGCGTAAGGAATATAACTGGAACCCACCTTAATTAACCTCTTTAAGTGTGAATCTCACGCACTGAATATGGGGCTAAGTGGTGCTTGATTAGTCCAATCTTCACCTAGCAAACCGATCTCCGGGATGATAAACGTAGCGGTGTTATGCTTCTTTTGTCCTGTGAAACATCCTCTGCTCAAATTTTAACTTGGAGCAGAGCTCTGATACTCGGTATGCACTGCTTCAGAGTCTTTGGAGATGTCTAGTACATTGGGCCTGCGCCTTAGAAAAAGTGAATTCGAAACGGTTAGGTGGGCGAGAACGGGGGAGAGTGCACCTTTTAAAAGGAGAAGGGTTCACGGGTGTGAGTGGGAGAGCCGTAAGATGCTGACTGCTCGCGTGTCTACGGAAAGCACAAAAGATGGACCCTCCCCAGGGGATGGGACAATTGTGTTGGCGGGTGGGGGCGGAAGAGGAGGGGAGGGAGTGTGCGAAGGGGTAAGAGAGCATGTAGGCGGACGGAGAATTTAAGGATAAGGGGTCGGGCAAAGAGAGTGTTCGGCCGCGTTTCAGAAGAAAGAGGGAAGGAGAGAGTTAGGAGGGGTGGCGGGAATGGATCTGAACGGAGATACGTCGAGATACCCTTGGCCATCCTCGTGGGAGGCACTTAGGTAGAGGATTTGCTGTCTCACGTATCTCTTTAGCCGGAGACTTCAATGGAGGATCTGTGCGGATCGTTGGAGCATCTTGTGCTCATCCATAGTGGAACTCCACAGGATAAGTTCATTTGTGAATCTGCGTGTTCATAATTGTCTTGAATTTCAAGGATTGCTTACGACTTGTCTCTATTTCAATGCGTCTTTATTTTTCTTTCAAATAACATTATAGTCTCCACACAAGTCCCGTATCCTACTTATAGTTCTTTTTCCTAAATAGCAGTGAATTTTGAGTACAAAATTTCCATCCCCGATTAGCTTCCTCTTTCAGTCGCCTGTCTAGAAGAGTTTCGATTTTAGTTGATATGGGACCAGTAAAATATTTTACTCTCCAAAATCTTATATAACGATTCAATTATGTGGGTGAAACATTAATTTATTTAAATTCGGAGAAAAAACCGCGGTGTGTTGGTTAAGAGGTTGAAAGACGGCTGGATCCAACCGACTTTAAACATGGTTGCCCTATGGCAACCCGAGCATGAAGACAATTTTGCGTTATGTTCTGGATACTAGGACTAGGTGGGATATTTCAGGTAACACGGGAAGGAACTTACTGCCTCACATTTCTCAAAGCGTGTATTTTACAAGAATTTTAAGGCTTGTCATGGTGGGTGGGCTCTACTCTCACATGCCAAAAGCTTGCCTACAGTTTTTTGGGGTTAATTTGGCGACGTATCCTCTTCAAGTTCTATTTCTTTCCATTTCATCTATTTTTCCATTTAATCTTTGCCTTATTGATAAGTTCGTTCTTAACGATATCAGGGGGTTGTCAAAGACTAAAAAATAATTTCTTTTCAGGAAGTATCACAAAATAGGAATTCTCTAACATTGCAAAGAGAGTAGAAAAGATCTTTTGAAAATATTTTTGCGCCATATTAAACTGCTAAATTCGGCCACCGAGATAAAAAATAAGGTAGACTTCGTCACAGACAGACATAAGTACGCACCATACGCAATTTTAAGGAAATCGAACCCGAGCGCCCGAACATATTCTCTTTAAGTAAAACATTAAATGGTTTCATCAATTGTTACATCATACATGTGTATGTATTCGAGGGCTACATCAACATAATACCCCGAAAGCCATCGCAAGGGTGTGTGGTGGGGGGTGTTAGGCCCCAACCGTGTACATTAGCTATTTATATCTTTTGTTTATGAGCTAATATATATCTTTGCTATGAAATGCATGCATAAATCAATTATTGTACATGTTTGGCTAGAGTCTTAATTTCCATCACTCTTTCGGTAACCGGCGGTGTATTTTTTAGATGTAGAGTTCTATTATACTGCCTCCATTACCTAAATTTTAAGCTCAACGAAGCATTTGAAATTCCCATCTCATTAATATCAAACAGGGCACATTTTTTTAGGGATAATTGAGGCCGAATCATTGCTGCACTGTAGCATCATCTGGAAAGATGTGGATGAATTAAAAATCTTGTAAAATAATTCGGATATCATATTTTGGATACTATATAAACATGTATATAAATTTATTTATTTATTTATTTGTTTATTTATTTATTTATTTATGTATTTATTTATTTATTTATTTATTTATTTATTTATTTATTTATTTATTTATTTATTTATTTATTTATTTATTTATTTATTTATTTATTTATTTATTTATTTATTTATTTATTTAACTATTTATTTATTTATGTATTTATTTATTTATTTATTTATTTATTTATTTATATATATATATATATAATTTTAAACACTTTGAAACACTTAAATAGAAATTCTCAGCGGTATGCAGCCAAGGCATTAAATGGTATTTGCTTTTATTACCTAAAACCTGCAAAATTTCTTAATTTAATAAATAAGTCCTTTCTTCCGATTTGCCTTCCAATCACGCATATTCAACACAAAAATCCACTGTCTCTCAATTTCGCCCTTCACTTCTATTAGGCGACATTTAAGTTAGAGTTCTTAGAGATATGTAAGTAAAGCAAAGGGATTTCCCATTAAAGGATATCCTAAAAGGATATCCTTTAATAGAATATTATATGGTATTTTTGTCACCATTTTAGAAAATAAGAATCATTCACCTTGACCAGGAATAGTTTTTACACTCTGAAATTTATTACATTGTAATACACATATAGCGATGACTACGTTAAAGCTTAATGTCACGTTACCTACCGCAGTTTCTAGGAATATTATGTTATTAACAGTAATATATATATATATATATATATATATATATATATATATATATATATATATGTATATATATATATGTATGTATGGATTATATATATAATGTTATATTAATAAGATATAATTATAAAGAACAATATTTTAGTAATAATAGGTTGTTCTTTTAACCTAATTTCTCAAAAATGAGTAATTCTTTGGGTGAAATATGTTCTCTACCCTCCCTTCTGTCCGTCACTTTCCATGTGTCGTCTTGGCGACGTTTTTTAGAACTCGCGTGACAATGCACATCCCAATGATATCTTAAGAGAGAGATTTTCGTGAGAGCTGTGTAGGGCGTGAAGAAAGCCAGACGCTGTCTGCATGCAGAGAATGAGAAAGCACTTGTTTCTTCTAGGAAAGGGCTTTGAAGGGAGAGAGAGAGAGAGAGAGAGAGAGAAAGAAAGCGAGGGATACCAAAAGTAGAGGTGGGATGGAGGAAAATAAATGATGGGAGACCCTGGTAGTGAATGGTAGCGTCACCTATCGTGAGGAGAGGGAAGTGGAAAGAAAGTGCAAGAAAAATGTTGTGGTGTGATGAAGCAGAAGGGGAAGGCGATGGAGGACATCTCTGCTGCAACGTAAATGGAAGGAATCGAACGATGGAAAGAATGCCTACCCTCGAAGAATTTCTTGACATTGCATTTTTTTCCGTGAACCCCCGTGTTTCTTTTATTCGTAACGAGTTGAGCCTGCCTGGGTGGTACAGTTTGGATTGCTCGTGGACTTAGTTTTCCTCTGCTCCCATTTCAGGCAAATGCATGCCTCGGAAAAGTTTCCCCCTGGGCTCCTGTCAAATGGAAGAATGTAATTCAAAATCTCGACGATGACGACGCCGTAGTTTTATTTATCCTTGAATAATGAGTTAGGTTGTAAAATGAGGTTTGAATATTAAACTCATATTCTCATCGTCTATAATTATTTAAAAAAAATGTATTATTTAATTAGTACACGCAAGTAAATTTTGTTCATTTTAGGGTTTTCATGAAACTTACGCGGAGGAATGTCTCGTTGGCAATATTTGCCGTGGTCCAGGCTCTCAATATGTCACTGATTATTATTTTAAAAAATGCGCCACTGGTCGCTTTTCTTCCGTCTGTATGAATTTAAAGAGGAACGCAACGTCTTTATGTCGAAGTTTAAAATGCATACGTCTTGAAGCCTAATATAAGCCTAGTTTTCAAATCGAACATAATTGATATAAATTTTACCCTCGCAAATATTCATTTGTGGTTCAGTGTGTACCATTAATTCAAAGGGCAAAAAAGTAAGTACGTAGTCAATGACAAAAACAAACTTATCCAATGCTATATATAAGCCCTTCCTTCCTTAATTCCCTCTTTAACCTCCTATATTTCTTTTTTTCCTTCTTTCTTCCCATTCTTTCCCATCCTTATTTCTATGTACTATTATAAAAATTCCATCGTTGTTTAATTTTTTAGTGTTTGATAATACTTTAAAATGAGTCAGTTTTTAGTACCAGATAAAAAATTCTAAATGGAGAAGAATTACTTGGAATACTTGAGTCACCATAGTTTTTTTTATCTGCATTTCTTACAAAGATTTGATTTTCTTTCAATTACTTCTATATTCGATTTCCGGATGCATATTTACCTCGTTGGTTAAAACAAAATCCTTATATTGGAATGGTTATCGTAGCTGGAATTGTTTCGACCCCGGTTGCAATCACTCATTTCCCCACTTCTACTAACCCTTTGTCATTTTCCGTATTGAATATGGAATAGGGCGACTAATTTTTTTGCCCACATCTCCACATTCCCATAACCAGGTCAATGCGTTGACTCGTGCATGCAAATGACTTTCTGCCTCCTTCATATTTTTTACCTCTAAATCTCTAACAACCTCCATCATTTCAGTCCCATCAGAAAATCTTTCTAGAGAACTCCTGAAAAAAATGCATACAATCCTTTTTATCCCTCCCCCTCCTGCTGTCCGAGCCTCTTTCCCCTTCATAATTAAAACAAACCAAGAGAACCAGTCTCGTAGTCAAATGATAATCACTTAATTATTTTTAGTTGTTTTCCATAACATTTTTGGTTGTTTTTCCATCTTCATCTTATCCTCCATTTTCCTTTAGGTTATTGAAGTTTTCCTGATTTTATCGAGTCTCCCAAAAATTGTTTTGTATGATTCGTTGCTGCCACGTCCTTGGTTTATTTCACCCCCTGTTTTCTTCTTTGTTACTTTTCTCCCATACCCCTTAATTCACTGTGGAATTTCATCCTATTACCATCCCAGTCATAACATGGATTTTAGCTTAACGTCACTTCCTCGTTTGTTATTTTGCAAATGAATTCCTTGCAATTTTACTCTTACAGCCATGCTTTCTATGCATTCATACTGCTTACCGATGTAAAGAAAGGCATTTTTTTCTATTGAGCTTACAATGAAGCGTTCAAATATTTTTAGGTATCACGCAGCAGGGAAATAAGCAATTGGGAGGCTGTTAAATTCAGTTTAACAGTCCACAAATTTCTAAATTCTTCATGGAAAATAGTGCGCCTGTGGAGACGTTGAAATAATAAACTGAAGACTATTTTCGTGAACTACTCCTCCACGTAACTAATTATAAAATGATATATATGTATATATATATATATATATATATATATATATATATATATATACCTTACCTACCTTGATCAAAAAGTTCCCGGAATAACCACCGTGTGGCGCTCCCATCGTTCCGATTTGAGTTCTGTTTTTTTGTTAAATTGGTACATCTGTTGTTGATATTCCCTTTAAATCTTAGTGTCATAACTTGACATTTGCAAAAGTTACGTAGCCAAGAGTACATCTATCTCTGTGTGTGTTGGCGATTTTTTACAATTTCAGAAATGGATTTAAATTTGCAACAACGAACTTGTATTAAATTTTGCGTAAAAAACGGATTTAGTGGCGCACGGACGTTGGAAATGTTGGAAAAGTGTTTCGGCAACGATTCTCTAAAAAAAACGGTCGTTTACCAGTGGCACGAGCGGTTCAGAAGTGGTCGTGAGTCAATCGAAGATGATGAACGCAGTGGCAGACCATCGACATCGAAAGTCGGTGAAAAATTGATAAAGTAAAAGAAATGTTGGTCAATAACCGCAAATTAACCATCAGAGAAATAGCGGAGGACTTGAACATTGCCTATGGATCCGCCCAAGACATTGTGGTTAATGATTTGGGTTTCCGTCGTGTAGCATGCCAAAAGACCTCAATTTCATGCAAAAAAGAGACCGTGTTGACGTCGCAAAAGACATGATTTGCGAGGCTGAATCCGATCCCACATTCATCAAAAGGATCATTACTGGAGACGAGACGTGGGTTTATGAGTACGACACGCAATCCAGACATCAGGCAAGTGAATGGCGTTCACCAAATGAGCCGAGACCAAAAAAACCACGTCGTTTTCAGTCAAAAAAGAAGGCAATGCTGACGGTTTTCATGGATTACAACGGTGTAGTGCATCATGAATTTTTGCCAGAAGGCCAGACAGTAAACAAAGAGTATTATTTGGGCGTTATGAGACGTTTGCGTGAAGCAATTCGCCGAAAGAGACCAGAAATGTGGGCAGAAAACTCGTGGATTTTGCACCATGATAACGCACCGTCGCACAGTGCTATCATTATTCGTAATTTTTTGACGAAAAATGCAACAAATACCATCCAACAGCCACCGAATTCACCTGATTTGGCTCCCTGTGACTTCTTTCTGTTCAATCGAGTTAAAAAACCATTACGGGGAACGCGTTTTAGCAGCCGAGAGGAAGTAATGGAAAAATCGCAGGAAGCACTGATGGACATACCGAAAACCGACCGTAACTTTTGCAAATGTCAAGTTATGACACTAAGATTTAAAGGGAATATCAACAACAGATGTACCAATTTAACAAAAAAAATAGAACTCAAATCGGAACGATGAGAGCGCCACACGGTGGTTATTCCGGGAACTATTTGATCAAGGTAGTATGTGTGTGTGTGTGTGTGTGTGTATAGTATATATATATATATA